>NW_016807340.1:1377920-1402921 GCF_001698545.2 Rhinopithecus bieti
CATTCTCTTTGAAGCAATTGTGAATGGAAGTTCATTCCTGATTTGGCTCTCTGCTTGTCTGTTACTGGTGTATAAGAATGCTTGTGATTTTTGCACATTAATTTTGTATCCTGAGACTTTGCTGAAGTTGCTTATCAGCTTAAGGAGATTTTGGGCTGAGATGATGGGGTTTTCTAAATATACAATCATGTCATCTGCAAACAGGGACAATTTGACTTCTTCTTTTCCTAACTGGATACCCTTGATTTGTTTCTCTTGCCTGATTGCCCTAGCCAGAACTTCCAACACTATGTTGAATAGGAGTGGTGAGAGAGGGCATCCCTGTCTTGTGCCAGTTTTCAAAGGGAATTTAACAAGATATTTTAATCATCAGTGTATATAAAGCATTGCTAAAACTGTACTTGGTGTACAGATTATTGATGACTTTGACAGAGATCATGTTTGAGGTGGTCTGTGAAGTGCATAGATACAGATGAAAGCAATTGCATTCCAATCAAAGCAGCAGAATAAGATCGTAATAGGAGTATGAAAATGTCCTACATTCAGAGAACAAAAAACTGTTCATTTTGCCTATAGAGTTAATAAAAAAGTAACAATTTTACAAAGATATGTTGGGATCAGATGAAGGGTATGTCTTAATATTTAGGCTAAGAGTGTTGGGTTTTGTGTTGATAATGTTTGCAGAAATAGTAAAGTGTTATGAACAGAACTTTAAACTGCCAGCAGAAGCCAAGACAGGTTAGAAAAGCGAGGCCGGCGGATCACAAGGTCAGCAGTTCGAGACCAGCCTGACCAACATAGTGAAACCCCGTCTCTACTGAAAATACAAAAATTAGCTGGGCATAGTGGTGTACGCTTGTAATCCCAGCTACTCAGGAGGCTGAGGCAGGAGAATAGCTTGAACCCAGGAGGCAGAGTTTGCAGTGAGCTGAGATTGAGCCACTGAACTCCAGCCTAGGCAACAGAGTGAGACTCCATCTCAAAAAAAAAAAAAAAAAAAAAAAAAAAAAAAAAAAAAAAAAAAAAATTTGAGTGACTAGAAAAGAGTTTAAATGCTTTTGGGGAGATAGAAGCCACAAGACTCATGGTTTAGGTTAGGTTGCCTCGGTTAGATAGCAGTGAGGCTCAGAGTAGGAGATGAGTCCAAGGGATTCAAGAGAGAGGAGAGGAAAATTTTCAAAAAAAGTTTATATGCAGCAGGTATACAAGAATATGGGTATAGCGTTGTTACAGTATTGAAATACTGGTTGATAAGTCCTGCTTCCTCGAGACACCCAACTGTTCCCCCAGTTCACTGGACGCTTGGAGCTCTCTCCAGGTCTAGGATTCTCACAACCCAGCAGCTGAACAACTCACTGCTGGAGCATGGAGGGCCTCTGGAAACTGACTGGCTGGTGCCTGTTCAGTACTGCTTATTAAATAGTTTGAACATCACCCTTGACATGTATGGATTTAGTAAAATTAAGTTCAAAATACCATTTCTCCACTCCTGCCTCCTTAGCCTGTTGGGATATGAAATCATCAGCAAGTCAAAGCAAGATAAGGCAAGGCAAGGATTTATCAGGTGCTCTCTGTTTTTAGCAGAATAAGACTTCCAGGTGATCTCCAGAAGGTTGACATTTTCAGTCATAAATATATCATGCTTATGTGTTGGCTTTATAATTTAATTGGGAAAACATCAATTTCATTTTCTGTCTGGGAAGCTTTGTTGATAACTGTAGCAGTTTAGTCATCATAATATTGAGTAAATTTTTGTATTCCCAGTAATGTCTTTTTGTCTTTGCATAGAAACTTCTAGAAAAAAATTACACATTTACATTATTATACATCAATATATATGCATGGTTTATACAAAAGTGCATATGTACATATATAAAAGTATACATTTACATTATTATAATTACATAGATTAAAATCCAGTTAGCTACATTATGTGTTTCTAGTTCAGATATTATAATTATTAGGAGACAGTCTAAACTGGATGGACTAAAAACTATACACTGAAACTTTTTTTTCCTGCTTTTGAATCATCTTAGACAATACTTTTTATTCTCTTTGAGTCCCAGATGTTCCTGTGAAATATGAATGGTTATTACCTGTTAGACCAATGCAAAAAGTAGTACTTGAATATGAGAGAAAATTAGGTAGCTGTAATGGTTAGGATGTTAGTTCTGATGTTTCAATTCACTGGGAAGTCTTTGTGTTTGGAAATACTGTTTATTAAATTAGGAAGTGCATGACTGAGGCTGGAATCCCTGATTATAGTTCACTCTTTCATGGAGCTTAAATGCAACACATTTGAAGCAGCAAATCCAAGATGACACCTACTTTTGAAGTGATGAAATACAGGAATGATTCATAGTTGTTGAATAAATGTATCATTCGTGTTTTATGAAAATTGTGTTTCAAAAGACTTTCATGTGATTTCATTTATGAGAGGCAAGTGAAATTATTACTTTTCATTTTAAAGTGATCTATAGGTGTGTCCTGTTTTAGCTTAATTCAATTGAAAAATACATATTAAGTTTTTGCCATGTTCAAGACACAGTTCTGGGGACCTCAGAAAACAGGAGGATAGATAAGACTTCCTATATGAGAGAAATATAAGAAAAATAAATACACAAATAACTCTGGTGTTAGATACATGTGAATATATTTTAACACACACACACAGGATTCAAGAAGAAATGACTTCCATACATTTGGGGGGGATGATACAGATTACATCTACCATATTTTGAACAATCATTGTGTGCTAAACACTTAAAAGGATAACTCTCGTTTACTTTTCACAACATTTTTATGAGATAGGTACAAGCATGTCATGTCAGTATTTCATAAATGAGGAAACTGAATCTTGGAGTAATAAAGTAACTTGGTTAAGTTCACCTATGTAGTAATGAAGTGAATCAAGTTTCTAGCCTAGAAAATATGATTTTGAAGTCTGAGCTGTTTACCAATTTATTCCCTTATGAATCAATTTTAAGATAAAGTTTCAAGATCCATGACTCTACTTTCAAATAATCTAAGATCGAGCATATTAGAAAAAAAAATTTATTTGGTTGCCTATTTATTTTTGTATCAGAAATAAATAAGCATTAGAGATGTTAACAACTGATGGGTAGAGGTAGAATAACAATCAGGTTTCCTGGCACTTAAATTTATCTTGCTAAATCTTGAGAAATCTGAAAGACAGAATGACTGAAAATAGATTATGAGACTGGGCTGGACAGTAGAGTTCAGTTTTTTATGTATCTCAATAAAGGTGCTGTTGGTAAGAGCTACAGGTAAAAAATAGCAGAGAGAAAGTTGAGGCAGTCTGAATTTCAGTCTTATCTCTAAAACCATTAAAAATTATATTTGGTTAAAAGTAATACAGAGCTGTGGCCGGACATGGTGGATCATGCCTGTAATCCCAGCACTTTGGGAGGCTGAGGCGGGCGGATCACCTGAGGTTAGGAGTTCGAGACCAGTTTGACCAACATGGAGAAACCCCATCTCTACTAAAAACACAAAATTAGCCAGGCGTGGTGGTGCATGCCCGTATTCCCAGCTACTCAGGAGGCTGAGACAAGAGAATCACTTGAACCCGGGAGGCGGAGGTTGCGGTGAGCGGAGACCGTGCCATTGCACTCCAGCCTGGGCAAGAAGAGCGAAACTCCATCTCAAAAATAATAACAATAATAATATAGAACCAACTTATATCAAAGAAATATAAATATGCCAATTCATCAAATCTTTTGCATATGAGTAGATTTTTCAATAAAAGTAATATGAAAAATATTAGAGAAATAAGAAAAGATGCATTAATATTAAAAATACTAGACTGTATGAGAGAGAAGAAAAATAGTTTAATTTTCAGTGTTAAACTGTTAATTCGTGCAATGAAAATTAGTTGAATATTGCCCATGTGCTAGGAACTATTTTAGACACTTGAAGTATAATAGTAAATGTAAAGAAAAAATCTCTGCCCTCCTGAAATTTGTGTGAATAAATAAATATGAATAAAAATACATAATAATCATGCCCAATGATGATAAATGCTATGGAGAAAATTAAAGCAAGGGTCAGGGGAATGGAGTGACTTCTTCAAATATACAAAGGAGAGGGGAAGAACTTGAAATTCTAAACTTACTGGTGATCATGCTATTTTTTTACTTCCATGTCTTCACACATTCCATGATAAGATATGTGACCAAGAAACCATCAGGATCAGAGGACATGAAGAGCCATTTGCCTTTGTGGCATGGAATTATGTGAGTCCACAGTTATTATGTCAGTAACACTGTCAGATTTGGGAGGGCCTAGATCAACTGAACTACAGTGCATTAAAACCATCCATTTTATTGTAGTGGAGGAATCTATAAATTTATTAGTCCATCAGTTCTTAGGTGAAGGAGTTAAATGTCATTATCCTGAGGAAGCACTTCATTTTAAGTGACAGCAGGAGAGACTGAGATTAATATGTACAGTCCTCAATCAGAAATAAATTTGAACAAAAAGTAAGCAGAGGCAGAGGATAATTATTAATAAAAGAAGTAACTGAGTTAATGTTTGTATTTACTTAGGACTAATTTAGTATTTCTGGTGGCAGTAGATTTCTCTGGCCATTGTCAATTTGCAGAGACTGATTTAATATTTCCCTTTGTAAATTATTACTGCCAGAATCCTTGAAATCTGTAGAATGTGGATATAGCATCATATATGTGCATAGATAGTGTAATTCTTTATTCAATGGAGATACTGCAAGTAGAAAAGAGCAATAGAGGCCAGGTGCAGTGGCTCACTCCTGCAATCCCAGCACTTTGGAAGGCCACAGTGGGCGCATCACTTGAGATGCGGAGTTTGAGACCAGCCTGGGTAATGTTGCAAAACCCCATCTCTACAAAATAAAAAAATTAGCAGGGCCTGGTGGCATGCACCTATTGTATTTGGGAGGTTGAGGTGGGAGGATGGCTTGAGCCTGGGGAGTCAAGGCTGCAGTGAGCTGCAATCACACCACTGCACTCCAGCCTGGGCATCACAGGGGGCATGACTAGTGGCAATCTTCGTGACAAGAAGCCTCAGAAAGGTCTGGGTTCCCTCTGGATGGGCTGTCCTAACCTCAGAGCTCCAGATGATTGGTGACTAACCTGCAGGTATAAGAGTCACTGCAAAAAAGGAAATGATTTCAGATTGATGTTTTAAATATAATTTTTTTTCATAAAATACAATATATGCAACTACTTGTATTTTGTTTTTTAATACCTAATGCATTGAAATAAAATTTCAGAAAGTACAAAATATCAGATTATAATAAATATGCTTTTAGAAAAATAATGTTCAGGAAGATGTTTGGGCAGTTGGAATTTTTTTCGTTTTTTGGTTTATAAGCTATTTAACTGCAAAAAAAGGTTTTACTTTATGTTGCCTTTCATTGCTGTACTCTTTAAGAAAATTTTTTTAAATTAAAAGTGAATCAAATTTAACATAAAAAATATTCCTGGCCAGCCATGGTGGTTCACCCCTGTGATCCCAGCACTTTGGGAAGCCGAGGCAGGAGGATTGCTTGAGCCAGGGAGTTTGAGACCAGTCTGGCAAACATGGGAAAACCTAATCTCTACAAAAAAATACAAAAATTAACTGAGTGTGGTAGTGTGCACCTAGAATCCCAGCTATTGGGAGGGATCCCTTGATCCTGGGAGATAGAGGTTGAGGTGAGCTGAGATCACACCATTGCACTCCAACCTGGGTGACAGAGAGAGACCCTGTCTCAAACACACATGCGCGCGCGCACACACACACACACACACACACACCTCCAAAGAAAACTATCCCTAAAGCTCCTTAATTGATACGAAATTTTTGTCAACTATTTCCATCTTCTGGGCAATAGCTTAAGGGTATAAATTCTACTCAGAGAAACAATGTATCAAAATCAGTTGTTTGGTTGAGCCAATTTGTACTTACAACTGTGTGATAGGTAAACACAAGCTACAAATTCCTCCTTTCTCAGCTAGAACTGTGGTTCGTAAGGTGGACGAGCATCCCCAGGTATCATAAGCACACGACTGGTGAAGGTGGAAGAGGATAAGATTATAGGTTCTATTTATCTCATTTTTTACCTAAAATGGGAAAGAATTAAAGTTAGTAGCGTTTTGTATATGTTCTGACACTTTGACTCTGCCTATGCCTGATTTTCACATACACTGTGTGTTTTCAAGAAAGGGCAGGAGTGTATGACAATAGTATGCTCATTCATACGCTGATTTGCTCTCAGCTTATTGTGAGGCATTGTAGTTTATGGGTTACAAGGTGTTATTGATTTTGTTACGATAAAACCAAGATTTTTAAATAGTGGTATCTTTAGTACTATGTGTAATGGTCATAAAAATCTTTTGTGAGATTTATGGCTTATCTTATGAATTGTCAAAGATGAGTTACACACATTCTTTCTTAAAACGAAAATAAAACTGATCTAATTTTCCTGACTGTTTCTGTGATATCATGTGGGTGATGCTATGCTGCGTAATAGGTGTTATTAAAATGTTACATGAGTTAAAGGTAATGATTGAAACAGTGCTTGAGAGATTAAGTGTTGTTCAAAATAAACATAATTTTGGAGAAAGTATTTTGAAAATTTGATTTGGAAAATTTCCAATCGTGTGATTTTTTTGTTAAAATATGTTTATCATCCATAAAAACCTTCAGAGTTGAACACTTTCTAATTTTTTTCAGGTTGGAAGTGGGAATTTCAAACTTCTTTAAAAGTCTCTCAAATGACGAATTTCAGCAGGTTTTGAATCATGTGTTTATAAAATATTTAAAAGGGCAAAATCTTCCCACATAGTTTTTAAGAATAAACTGACTTAGGAAAGAGAAATTTCCTAGCAAAATAATTTTCTAAATTATATATAATCATCTATAATATTGTCCATATTCATAATGTTATGGATTAACATGTAAATATATTTTGGATTTAAAGTTATTTTTTTTTATTTTATACTGTAGTTATATAAAGGGGTTATAAAAAATAAACATGATTTAATAAAATACTAGTTTATGTATTGTACATTGCCTTTTCTTTTAGATCAAAATTATCTCTAAGATAATCCTTCTAGCTGTGATTTCTCTAAAATAAAGATCTATTAAACTTAATTATAAAAAACATATTCAATGATGCTTCTATTTTAAAATACTATCATTAATCAATATTTTGTAAGAGCAAAAGCTTTTAGTATTGCAAATTAACATACAAAATTCTGTTTATTTCACCTTTGCTCATTATTTTAATTTCTATTTTATTTATGTTTAAATATGCATGTTCATACAATGTAAATGAGTATAGCTAAACTTTTCAATATTTTTAAAGGTTAAATTCGTATTACACAAAACTCACCATTTCAAAGTGAACAATTCAGTGGCGTTTAATATATCCACAATGTTGTGCAAACAGTACTTCTATCTGGTTCCAAACCATTTCCATCACTCCAAAGTAAAACCCTTCATCCATTAAGTAGTTTCTCCCCATTCCTCTTACTGTCTAGCCCCTGGCAACCACCAGGCTGTGTTCTGTCTCTCTGGATTTATCTATTCTGGATATTTCACATAAATGGAATCATATAACATGGGACTGTGCCTGGCTCCTTTCTACATTATGTTTGTGGAAGTTCATCTGTGTTGTAGTGTGTGCCAGTACTTTGTTCCTTTTTATGCCTGAACAATACTCCATTGCATATATAAACCACAATTTATTTCTTAATGGATACTTGGGCCATTTCTACTTTTTGGCTATTGTGAGTAGTCACATGTCAGTATTTGTTTGAGCATCTGTTTTAAATTCTTTTGGTCATGTATCTAGAAGTGGGACTGTGGGCTTGCATGGGAACTCTGTTGAGCTTTCTGAGGATGGCCACACTGTTTTTTCCAGTGACTGTACCATTTTACCTTCCTGTCAGTGCTGTATAAGGGCTCTGATTTCAATGAGCATACTTTAAAAATTAATAAATATTCTTGTAGGATAGTGCCTGCCCAGATGTGCTTTACTGACTAGGAATGAAAAATCTGAAAAGTCTGGAGCCTACCCCAGGAGAGTACTTTGACCCCATGTGAGGTAAGGTAAGTGTATGATCAGGTGTGTTTTCGGGATAGGATAGGGCTGAACTACTGTACTAGTGGGAATCTAGGTCTGACTTCCTTTTGCCTAAGCTTCTCTATCTGTAAATGAGAAATTTCTGCAATGAGATTGTAGGGTAGCCTTCAGTAGGCCACTGGTCATTCATTATCCCTCAGGATCTGCTTGCTTAAATTTTATACCTTAGAGAAGTGGAAACAAGTTACAATCTGACTTCTTATAAACTATAAGAAAGTCATATGCACCATTTGCTTCCCTCCTTCTCAGAACACTGGTCTGTGTTGTGATTATCTTACTGCAGGTGCCTTTGTTGCTATTACAATCTCTTTTTTAAAAAGGTGTCATGCAATAACAACAATCAAAACTGTGTAGAGAAATTACCTTGTATAACGCACATAATGCATTATTTGTAAACATAATGCCACTTAAATCATATTAGAACCCTAAGTATGTAGACATTATGATATCTTCTTTACAAAGAAGGGATCTGAGGTTAATAGAAGTGAACAAACTAGCCTAAAGAATAAAGTGAAAGAGCTTGGTTGCGGACTCAGATTCATACAAACTTAGGATAATTGCTCCTTTCATTGAACTTTGGCTGGAAAGAAAAATAGTTTTACTGTTTTCTCTGAATGTCTCACCCAATCATTTACCCAGCAACTCTGACCTTGGCTTGATTTACCTTTATTACACATAGGACACTTGAACTGTAAAACAGCATTAGCCACATGACCAGGAAATTCTCTTCCAAAGATTATTAATAACAATGGCTAAATTGATTTAGGTAGGTGAAGAAGATCTAATCCCTCTGTACTCCTTCTCCCCTGAGGCAAGTAGGTGAGGATTTGTTTATTGCTTTTCATTTAAACCTATACTTCTGTAAGTTGGTACATTTACCTCTGGTCCAGGAAAACAGAGATGATTTAAGCCAGTAAATCTCAGGAGCCTAAACCAAAATCCCAAGACTAATCATTCTATATATATGTATATATAAAACCACGTTCCTAGTATAAAGCCATTCTACATTTCCCATGCTACATTCAATCAAGATTTACAAAGATGAGGAAGTCCTATGGGGACTTTAGAAATATAAATTGAGGGAAAGAACAGTAAAACCCTGCTGCAAAATCATCTTGATAAAGGTGTCAAAGCAGTGAGAATCCCACAACTAGCTCAGGCTTTGGAATTCTCAGCACCAAGTTTTCATATTACGGCTATATAGAACAAGTATATATTGTTACTTACAATAAATGTCACTATCCAAGCACTGTGCTTATTGTTTACAATAATCAAAACTAACAGAGATAAGGAGAAAATGCAAGAAGTCATACAAGAAGTCGAGCAATGGGCTTTCAACCCCGTGGAACTCACTTATCTAGTCATCGTCGTAGTAATCTACCTATTTTGCTATTGTCTCCAATTGAGTATGAGAGTTCATGAAAACGAAGACTGTTCTTTCTAGTCTTGTCATTTCTGATGCCCAGTACTATACCTAGCAGATATGAATCGCTCAATATAAGTATGAGGAAGTAATTGGTCAAAGAAGCAAAGATAAAATTGTCTCTTAGAGCAAAATGTTTTGTTTTATATGTTTTGACGATTTTGCCTTAGATTCTGGATTTTTAATACATAGGGAAAATTTCCAGAATGGTACAAATACATCTACATACATTTAACTCTAAGAAGAAAGAGGTTCTAGAAAAATAGAAGATACACATAGATGACACTTCTCCTAGCTACCTCTTTTATGTTGGTTTCTCAGGTTCACTCTGAAGCTCTCCTCCCACCATCCACCTAAGTTGCTGACAAGGAATGGACTGTGTTAATGGGTTCCCGGCAGGATGTGGTGGCTTACACTTCTAATCCAAACACTTTGGGAGGCTGACGGACAATGGCTTGAGCCCAGGAGTTTGAGGTTGCAGTGAGCTAACATTTCACTACTGCACTCCAGCCTGGGTGACAGAGCGAGAACAAGTCTCAAAAAATAAAAAATAAAAATAAAACAAGAATGGGTTCCCTTGGCTCTGGTTGCTGGTTGAGTCACAGGCAAGAGACCAGAGGGTAAGAGGAGAGTGAGGTCACGCTGCTGATTCCCTTCACATCCTCCCTGCATTTTTCAGGTGGACTTCGTCAGACACAGCTCTGTCTCTGGGTTTCCAAAACTGCTCGGTCTATTCACCCCTCAGGCCTAGAGGTTTTATGAGCCATGGAGTATGTGGTCTATTGTGTGTATGCTTGCTTTATCAATTTCAATAAAAATGTCTTGGATGTGAGGGCGATCTGGCTGCGACATCTGTCACCCCATTGATCGCCAGGGTTGATTCGGCTGATCTGGCTGGCTAGGCGGGTGTCCCCTTCCTCCCTCACCGCTCCATGTGCGTCCCTCCCGAAGCTGCGCGCTCGGTCGAAGAGGACGACCATCCCCGCTAGAGGAGGACCGGTCTTCGGTCAAGGGTATACGAGTAGCTGCGCTCCCCTGCTAGAACCTCCAAACAAGCTCTCAAGGTCAATAAAAATGTCTTATTTTTGAAACATAATATAATTCACTAGTGGCCTTTAAAGTTTATTATTTACATCTCACAGGAAAAATAACATGGTTCCTATGAATCTGAAACTCTTAAATTCACATTTAACCTTCATATTTTTACATGTCTTTACAAAGCACTTTTTAAATGTAAATTTTCTTTGGAATACAATAATCTGTCAATAGGACAGACTGCATTATTTCTTACATAGCTCTGTATTTTTGTTGTCCAAGTAAAGTGGATACATAATATAATTACTATGAAGTCAAAGGTCGTTTTAGTCGAAGATTCATGGTCAGGTGTTCTCTAGTCAGATTGCCTGAGTTCCAAATCCTGACTCTACCACCTACTTGAAATTTTTAGAAATTTACTTAACTGCCTCAGTTTTCTCATCCATTGTATGTAAATTACAAAAGTGCATTTATTACTGAGTTTTGGGAAGGCCAAGTGTAAAGGACTTGGCCCACTGCCTGGCAAGGGGAAAACACCAGCTCATGTTCCCTGCTATTACTATTACTCTGAGTGCAGCATCCCTGATGTTATCAGGAAGTGTCAGTTATCTATAATTTATTAAGAGCCCCAATTTTCAAAATTTATTTTAAAGGAAATCTTTCTGAAATATACCTTATTTTCTCTGATTTTTTTTTTTTTTTTTTTAAGATAAAGACTATCTTGGTGACCAGGCTCATCCTAATAGGCATTAATTATTATAGATTTATGATAGTTAGTAGATATTAAGACATTCAAGAGAGAAATTGCTCTATAATCAAGACAGTGTTAAATACAAATTCTAAAAATATTTCCAGGTTGTCTATGAATTATACAGACAATAAGTACCATGGGATTGCTATGGATTGAATGATTAAAGGCTTCATAAATAGAATTTCAGCTGGACCTGAAAAAATGGACTTGTTTTTACTCATCCTCTGATGCAGTGAATCCACTGACGCTGTGGGCTCAGGCAGTTTCAGGTGAACGCTCCCCAACAGTCACCTGGGGACAAGCCTATCACGTCAGAGAAATGGAGGATAGAAGAGCTTCCTCACAATATCAAGCACACATTATATGGCCCCAGAACTCATCCTTGGGCCCTGGATGGAGTACTCTAGGTGCTACATCCCTGGTATCAAACTTCCCCTGCAAAGAAAGCAAATCTTTTTCTCTTCTTCCATCTTAGAGGGCAGTGCTCTGATGAACCAGAGAAGGAAGGGGGGAACACAAAATAAACTAACACGCATTTATGTTTCAGGGATGTGAAGCCTTAAGATTAACTCACAGGATGTTGTCCCAATTCTGTACTTTTTCAGAGTTTGCTTGAAGTAGATCATGTATTTAAGAGTGAACAGTTGTTAAGACAACTCTGCTTTGTTAAAAATTTCTGTCTCGCAGCGAGCAGAAACACGTTGGGCTAAAAAACTGAACATGAAATAAGCTTCACAAAGAATTTAATGACTGTTGAAGAAGGAGAGGATACAAAAAAACAAGAGAGGAGAGGCCAGTGAAAGATCACTGTGGAAAGGGGAAGCAAAGAGCTGGAAGAGGGAAGGCTTCTCTTTCAACTGTTTGCATGTGCAGCCAAACAGCTCTGTACCTTGATGATGGGGGTGGTGCTAGTGCGTAAGCATTAGAAGGCTCCTGTGGTGTTTTTGGAGAAACTCGAAAATCGTTTTCTAAATTCAGGTTGGCTGTAAGAGGATTTAACTGTGTCTGTATCAAAAAGGCTTTCGGGGATATGAGGATTTTAGAGCACTTCAAATAATCCCTGCAGAGCAGGCAAGAAAATAATATCTTTAGTAGATCTTGATCCAGTAAAAGAGATTATTAAGGAATCACATATAATAGATACAGTTCAATTTACTGCATTTATATTGAAATTATTTGCTTAGCAAATTAAGCAATACTTTATGAAGTCAGCCTTATTTACATGAACTTTTTCAAGTATTGATTTATCATTTGTCTCAGCACATTTGTTACTTACATTTTTTTAGAATGTAATTGTATTTTTTAAATAGTCTCTCTCCTCTCTTCTCTTTATCTCTCTCTCTCTCTCCCTTCCTCCCTCCTTCTCCCTCCCTTCCTCCCTCCTTTTCCCTCCCTCACTCCCTCTCTCCCTCTCTCCCTCCCTCCTTCCCTCTTTCCCTCTCTCCCTCTTCCCTCCGACTGTGTGTAGGAGTGGGGAAAAAATGAGTTAATAGCTTGGTCCGAGAGTCTGACAGACTTAGATTCACATTTAACCTTGGGCTAATTGATTGTTCCATACATATCTTTTGGCACACTACTAAGCTTCTTTGAGCCTCAGTTTCCTGATTAGTAAGCTGAGAATATTCACACATACCTCATAGTTTTATATGTGGTAATATATGTAAGGTGCTTAGTATATAGATATTGTAGAATATGTAAAAGCTGGTACTTTTCATTCTCAGAATGACATTTTATGATAATGTTGACAGTTTATATTGCATATTAATTGTACAAGTAATGTTACTTTTCTCATTTCTGACCTTGCAGTTTGGTAAGGCTTATTATTATTCCCTGTGTACAGATAATAAAGTTTAGCCTCAGAGAATGAAGAGAATAACGTTTTAAAAAAATTTACAGTGATATCTTCTTTTTTAGCTCATGCCCCTGATTCTGTAGTTCTATGGCTAAAACATCTTGTCCTCACCTCGAAAGGCTCACTGACAGCAACAGGGAGAAATATTCATGCATGGAGAGTGTTGGCAAGCACACCAGGGAAATGAGCCAGCCTTTTCATCGCTGTCCTACCATAAGAAATGAGACTTTACTGTTGCTCAGATAGTTTTTAAAACTCAGGGACATACCATATAAAATATAATTTAAAGGAGCTATCCAGTCCCCCTGAGATAAGCAAATGGCTATAGGGATTTTAGCCAGCTTAGAAAGTAAGGCCAGGACATCTTCAGCCTCATTTATATCCTTGAAGGAAACTGTAGGATGGGGTATTTTATTTGGCTTCATTTCTACTGGCAGGATGAAAAAAAAGAAACATTATCAGCTCAGAAGGATTTTTCAGGTCTTAAGGATTAACCACTGAAAGGAAAGACAATTTTATTAAAAGTTCTTCACTTTAACCATCTAGAAAGGATTGATTTGAACTATGGATTCCAAAAGGTTTTAAATTAGGTGACAGAATCATTTTTCTTTAAAAAATCCACCAGTCAGGGCATGAAACTAAACTCCTTGGGAAAATAATGCCATATTACTTTTGGTTGAGTATTTTCATACTGAGAACAAGAGTAAAATTTATACCATCACTTAGAAGAAATAAAATGCCATTTTTTTTTTTTTACTTCAAGCACAAAATGTCATCTATTCTTTATTTTCCCTACATCTACCCTGAACATTTTTATTTTTTAGAAAATATAAGATAAATCCTTGATTTTTAAAAATTTAGCAGTTTTCAAAATGAGTTAGTTCCCTAGCATTCTCCGAAAGCAACCAATGCATATGAATTTAAACAGGCAATCTATTGCAGTTACTATAATTACAGATACTCATATTGTCCCATTTTTGGCCAGTGGGATCCTCTTTTGTCATCTGAGTTCTTTGGACATGTCCTCAATTATTTTTGATAGCTTTCTGATCTTCTACCAGTCTCATCCTATACATTTTCCACTTCCGAGCTGGAATCAGCTCTTTCTTCAAGGTGTTCTGCTTCTTTCTAGCATACAACCATTTTAGAGACTACAATCGGATGTGAGAGAAACCAAGCATTTTCAATTGACCTGTCATTATAGCTTATATCAAAATTATTTAGACTATTGCAACTGATTATACTTCAAGATCAAACCAAAGTAATTTAGACCAGTCGTTTTCAGTTATTTTTGTTATGTGCACTTGTAAGTAAAATATTTTCATGATACTCTTTCATTGTAGGTTCTTTATTATTATGTTGAGGTACATGATTACAAGTTAGCAAGAAATAGAAATAGGATCTTTATAATTTTTTTTCTCACACACCTATATTGTATTGTACGGTGGGAGAGGTGTGGGTGTACCCTCCAGGCCAGAGAACACCGATCAAGACTAAGAAAGTCAAACATTACGTGTTTTAATTTATGAAATATTTTAATCCTTTCACCTGCTTCAGATTGGTGAACAATTTCCTCTTGCCTGTTTTGAAAATTAAGTCAAGATTTCATGATGATTCATTATGTGGTTGATAAAATTGAGAAGTACTGGAGATTTAGAAGTAGCAAATTCTGAATTTGCATTTTCCATGTTTTATTTTGATTCATAGGTCCATTTAAACTCTTTAGCTGTTGATTTCACTGTTTGGCTCAAGTACTTGTGGGCAAATAATAAGAAGCTATTATCTGTTAGTCTCTATTTAATTAGTGCTGATTAATATATAAATACAATCCTCTCATTCCTTCAAACACTAGTGCTTATGTTCAACTGAAATCAGTAGTTTTTTTATAGTCCTAGGAGTTTAATAAAATGTTACTTGATCTAAATTAAACTTTGAGTTTGGAGAATACTGATTTTTCACTTGTATTGATGGATAGAAGGCCTGTAGAAAATAGTTCTTGGAACTTTATTTTAAGTTGAGATCCATTCTAGTATAAAATAATAATATCTAACTAATTTCATTACCTAGGTGTGTGCTATAGACTATTAGAGAATAAAAAACCCTTTTTCTTTAATAGATTTTGAAGCACACTAACATATCTTAGTTCAGAAACAGTATACTCTTTATTATGTTACTATAGTTTTAAAGTAATAAGTTTATGTAGTTCAAGGGTATATACTCTTTGTCTCAAATATAAGACATAGTTATTATGGTGAAAAATTATCTTTGCTGTATTTTGAAATAAGTACATTAGATTAATGTGCTAAGAAGCATCACTCACATTTTGTCCTTGAGGTTTTGTTTTGTTTGTTCTGTAATCCATGGTTGGCAAACTGTGAAGAACAAGATAATAAATATTTTATGTTAGGCTTTGTGGACCATACAGTGTCTATTTCAACTACTAAACTTTGCTGTTAAAGCGTGAAAGTAGTCATAGACAATATATAAATGAATGACTTTTGTTGTGTTCAAATGAAGTTTATTTGTGGAAACTGAAATTTGAATTTTATATAATTTTCACTATCACTAAATCTTTTCTTCTTGTAGTGTTTTCTCCAAGGATTTAGAAATATGAAAACCATTGTTAGCCCACAGGCCATAGATAAACATTTGGTGGACTAGATTTGACCTGGGTACCATGGTTTGCCCCTGTGTTGTATAGTCTACAGAACACAGTCTGCAGATTGAAATTTATATTTTGTTATTACTTTAAGAGAACTCACAGAAGCTGAAATTTTAAGTCGTTCAGAGTATGGGAGATTGTCTCAATAGCGATCACTGATGGTCAAGTTTAATTATCTAAAGATTTTAGGAAATAAGTATTCATTTGAATCCCTTCTAGCCTCGACTATAGTGTTAGTCTCTTCTCTATAATTTTCTTGTTTTATTTTTTATTTTTATTTATTTTTGAAACGGGTTCTTGCTCTCTCACCAAGGCTAGAGTGGAGTGGCAGAACACAGCTCGCTGAAGCCTCAACCTGCCAGACTCAAGCGATGCTCCAGACTCAGCATCCCGAGTAGCCAGGACCCCAGGCAGGCGCCACCACGCCTGGGTAATTTTTTGTATTTTTTGTAGAGACGGAGTATTGCCATGTTGCCCAGGCTGGTCTTGAATTCCTGGGCTCGAGCGATCTGCCTATGTTGGCCTCCCAAAGTGTGGGGATTACAGGCGTTAGGCACCCCGTCCAGCCAATTTTCTTGTAAAGAGGTTGCTTTTCTCTACTCACATGCATGAAGTGAATTATAAGATTAGGATTATACATGTTAACCAGTTGAAATGGTCAGCAAGACTAATTTTATTTATTTATTTATTTTTGCTCCTGCAGAAAAAAACTTACATAGCTAATTCCTTGAAACTTAGAGTAATAATTAGCAATTTAATAACACTTTGATTTTTGCTGACTTTAATTTGCCCCTGACAACAGTTTGTGAGGCAGGTGTGATTATCTCATTAAAAAAATTAGTGGTTAAGAAGTTAGAATCAGGGCTTTTGAATTCCAAAGCTTGGTCTCTGCCACTGTAAATGTATAATATATACATATGGCGGGGTGTTCATGTACATATGCACATATTAATACATATCCATGTACACATTACCAACGTATTTAACAGATTTAAAATTACCTCTTATTACTTATTTGAAAATAAATTGGAAAACATTGCAGAGAATTTATTATATAAACATGAAATAGGAAATTTAAGATAACTCCTTTTTTTAGTAATTTTTAAGAACACTTTGTCCTAAATTTATATAATTGAGAATCTTAAGCCAGTATCTGAATCATCATCAATGCTGAAACTAGGATCTCAGAGTTTACTTTAAAAAAAGCAAGCTTTTATTTATCTTTTCTCTCCTCTTCCTTTCTTTAGAAGATATTTATCTAGAGAATAATCAAGGAAGGTTGAGACAGAGCCAATCAGATCAGATGAAAGGGACATCAGGAAAGGTGACTTAAAAATATCTGATAATTTCCCTTAGGAATTCAATGGAAACACACTGGAAAATTATTTGTTAGGGCCAATATTCTAATTTTATATTGATTTAAGAGAATTCTGTTGAATTTTATACTGCTATGTAATTCAGTAGCACCCTTATAATGTATGCTTTATGGCAATATTTTTCAAGTTGTGAACCATGACACATAAGTGGGTCATGAAATCAATATGACAACTGTGGTCAGCTTAAAAATGATAGAATAAAAAATGTGAGAGTGCATTGCACTAAATAAGGATAAGTATTGTTTCACAAGATGTTTGTTAAGCTGCGGCTGTTTAGTTGTATTTCTGTGAATGTGCTTTCGAGCTCTAATGTAAAATGAATTTCTTACTGTGGATGGTGGGCCAGACCCTTAGAAGTCCCTGCTTTATGGTACAGGTAACTCCCTTTCCCATCCCTAAATGCAGTTTGTTCTCTAAGTTCAAACTTAGACTCCAGCTCTATTTACAGAGTAGTAAGTGATCAAGAACTTGATTTAGAGGGCATTTAATTTAAAATGTTTGCCTTCTTTTGTCATTTACATTTAGCTATACTGAGCAAGAAAATCCCAGATTCAGATGTTTGGACAGAGCTGTTTTAATGATAGTTTATGAAAATATGGGCAGATGCTTAGAAAAGTCACAGGGAGAAAAAAATGGAACATGGCAATACTCCATCTCTACAAAAAATACAAAAAATTACCCAGGCGTGGTGGCGCCTGCCTGGGGTCCTGGCTACTCGGGATGCTGAGTCTGGAGCATCGCTTGAGTCTGGCAGGTTGAGGCTTCAGCGAGCTGTGTCTCTAATTCCATTTTTATATGGATACACAAAGTTAGAAGCTCACAAAGAAACACACTTTAGGGCTTATATATTACTGAAGGATATATAGGATGACAGAAAAAATTTTGTATTTACTAAAATAATAATCTGAATTAACTATACTTTTTCAGAGGCGACATTTATTTCCATGTGAAACTTTAAACCAGTTTTTTTTTTTTTTCCAAGACTTTTAGCTTTCTGAGATCAGTAAAATAAAACTGGGAAGACGGGCAGCATAGCTTCAAAATTTTCATTTTGTCAGGATAAAAAATCAAATGGGTTACTTTTTTTAACTAGCCTCTTTTATTTGTATAAGCAACATTTTTTATGTTAACTTAATTTCAATTTTTATTTATTTTTTATTTTAGGAGGGGTACATATGGCAGGATGGTTACTGGAATATATTGTGTGATGTTGAGGTTTGGCTTCCATTCAACCCTGTCACCAAATACGTGAACAACAATAACACAATTAGATATCACTTTTGCCCCCTACAACCCTCCTGGCTTTATGAATCGCCAGTGTCTATTCGTTCCCACCTTGTAAAGGGTATTTTAAAAGTGGAAAAAGTAACCAAATACCAAAAAAACCACATTTGATTTTATTTAAAATTCACTATGTTGTCTTTTTTCTTTTTCTCATTTCACCAAACACTGAAGGAAAGTCAGTTTTTTCATCTGGTAATCACTGCTTTAAATTTCGTTCCAACCCTGTGGGAAAAGGTCGTGTCTGGCCAGTCTGTCTATCTAGGGTTTCTGTTTCAAAAGAGAAACACAAGACTTGGGAACACATGGAAACGTTAAATTAAAGCTATACATTAACTGACTTCCAGCATCTGAGGGAAAGGGTGGTTCTCAAGTAGATTAGCATTTGCAGAGAGAAGCACGCGGTTAGTCAAACAAGGTGATGGATAGCTGGTTGATTCTCTGTGTGCTTTGCTGCTCTATTCTTTTCTCCAAATTACTGCCTAGAATTTCCCAGTATCTCTGTTTATTGGACTATGCTTTCATTGAAATGTTAAACTCTAAAAATGATATAAATCACAGAAAGTAGTTAAACAGGTTTAATTGATGACATATTTTATGTCCTATTAACTCCTCTATCAATTCATCTGTCATCACCTTGAGATAACTGACATAATTGGGATTATCATCTCAACACTCTGGAAATTCTTTTTTCTAAATCATTTTTATAATCATCTTGATTGCCATTCTTACATATACAAGAGGATATAGTTCTAGAATTAGGTAATTTAAATTATTATTTGCTTTGGTATATTAAATCATTCAAAACATTTTCTTTGGTCTGCGTTCTTTCTTTACCTAATTATCTGTGGAGCCAATACCTCACACAGGTTTTAGATCTTTCTCTTTCAACCTTGAACTTAGAAGATATGATTCTATTTAAAAAATCAGTATGCAATTCACATTCAATTATTATTGTTAAAAACAGTACATAAAACATACAGCAACCACATGTCAGCAGTAGCACTATTATTTTTCAAGTCCGTTAAGTCTTTGGATTCTATGGAAAACTGATGAGGGGGCTTACTTGACTAATATTACCCTGGTTTTCAGCAAAATCACATGTGTATTTTCTATAAAGATTACATACGGATTTCATAAAACTGTATAACTGCCTAAGGAGGACAAGGCTGTCCGTGTCAATCTGTCTCAGATATGTTGATGGATATGCACTGAGTTCTGCTAGCGTGCTAAAAATGTCCTTGTCCCAGCACTCACTGCCTCACTAGATCATCCATGAGTTGGTGAGCATCTCCCCCTAGATCCTTCAAAGAACTGTACAGATCACACAGTCACTGCAGGACTTAGACTGGGAAAGTTCGTGTTGCAGATATTTCAATGTGACTGTCATTCTGAGAAAATCCTGCCGTAGACTTTCAGCAATTGTTCAAAACCTGTCTTAGTCATTGGTAAATTGTCACTGTCACACTGCTCTTACAATGTTGGCTTCACTGTCAGTGGCAGATTACAAGAAAGCCCTGGGAAGCAAACCACAGATGCATTTGTCTTTAAGCTGTAAGAGTGACTTTTAACACATAGTGTATCTTAATTTAAATCCAAGTGGGATCAGTGGAGGATCAAATTTCTTTTGCTTTCACATTCATCTTACAAAGCTGTTTTAGAGGAAAATGATTAGCTCTAGACCTCTTCACTGGCCATCTTTATGGTATTTGAAGTTGAAAAGTCACTCAGTGATTATGAATGGAAGCACATCTGATACCTCAGCAACGGAAAGGAAAGAGTAGTTGATGAAAGCTTACGGCTACATGCTCTTTCTTCCTCCATCCCAATTGGATAGTTGGTCAGTTGTCACTTATTTTTCTCATATACAATCACAGACACAGTTTCTGTTATCTAAGGAATCAATATGGTCTCAATGGAGTACAGGAGTTTTGGGATATTTTAATGACTAGGAGTCTTAAATAACAAAACCATATTTAAAAATCATTATAAACACCTTGCAAAAATAATCTTTAAGATTGTTTTGAAAACATAAAGGTTAAGAATGGTAAGATTATGGGCTGGGTACAGTGGCTTATGCCTGTGATCCCAGCACTTTGAGAGGCTGAGGTGGGAGGATCACTTGAGGCCAGGAGTTCCAGACCAGCCTGGCCAACATAGACTCCCATCTCTAAAAATATTAAATAATAATATAAAGAAAAAGCTGTAATATATCTACCTTAGGCAGCCACATTAACGATCCTGGCTACATTGGCCAGGAAGATAATGTCTTTAAGTGAAGAATTTTTATTATCTAAAATATTAAAAATAAAAAATATAATTTACTAAGCATCAAGAATTTATTGAGTGCCTATATTTACCAGATTCAATATAATCCTACGGATTCACATGGGTGAATAAGAAGTAGTCCCTTCTTCAATGCCAGTAGCTTCGGTGATAGAGATTGATATTAGACATTATAAAAGCCTTTGATATGAAGACATAACCTGATCAAGGGAGTTCAACAATTGAGGAAGTTTATTTTACTTTTGAAATTTCCCGAGATTGCTTCCCTTTGTCAATAGCTACTCTCTATTCTCTTTTTCCAAAGAGTAGGTCAGATTTTCTGCATTAAGTGTGATGAGGTACTAGTCTCAACACTACCAGAAAAATCTCATCTTGTGCAAAATATAGTAGGGCAAAAAATGTACTACAGTGTAATGCAAAATACTGGCCTATGTGTCAGTCACTTAATCTTTCTATGCCAAGTTACCCATAAAATAGAGATAATACTTTCCTGATTATCAGAATTATTGTGGAAATATTATATGAAAACAAAACAAATGCTATGTAGTACACAGAAAAGGGTTTTAATTTAATACTGTTAAGCAAGATTGTAAAAAAAAATCTTAGAAAACACAGAATTTGATTTGTAAAATTTTAATACTGCAAGAAACAGTTTTTTCCTTTTACTTTGAAAACAGTGTTCATGACTATGAATTTGAAAATTTTAGCATTATTTTCACTGTTTAAAAATCTCTCTGCCATGCATTTATCATTTAGTTCTATATGGAAAGATAGTCTAATTTTTGTGCACAAGTACTATTGACATGTAAGTGAAAGGATTTTTCCAGTATATAAAATTGATCATTGCACAGCCTTTCTGATACAGTGAAAGTAACACTGGACTAAGAATTTAAAACTTGGTTTAGAGTTCTTAATCCATGATTGTTTGTGTTACCCTGCCTGAGTTTTGGTTTACTCTTCCGGAGAGAATAGGAATAATAATTATTTTTCTATTTACCTTATTAACTAGTTGGAAAGAATAATTGAACAAAGCCTGAAATGCCATATAAGTCATGTCTGGAATTGCAATAGCAGGGCATATGTTGAGTTAAAACGTATGTGGAAAATGTAACTTTTCTAGAATGTGCAATTACTTCTAATAATAGAAGCTTCCCTGGTATTTTCTGTATGTGACATAATTGTGCAGGAATAAGAGCCATAATTTTCATTGCCTTTTCATGAGTCCTAGGAGGCAAGAGCTTCTGCAAAGCTCATAGATATGTCTGCCTGAGGACAGAACTGCTGCCAAAGAAGTTAGTATTAGGCTTGTCCTTGGAGATGTTCAAGTTGCACAGTCCTCCATTCCTCAGGGGTCATTTATTTTAAATATATTAAATGTGAACATGGTATACGCACATGCTCTGGACAGAAGCAAACGGACCTTTTTTTAGCATCAAGAAAAGTTGATGAATCTAGATCAGAACAATCTGTAACAATTTAGAAAGTTACAGAATCTAGATATTAGGGAAGATACTTGAACAATATTTTATGAGGGATCAGGAGAAGAAGAAAGCAGAAATGATCATCTATAACTAAAGCTAAATTCCTTGCTGTAAAATAATTGCATGATATAGTTTAAGAGAAGGATCTTAGTTTATATTATAACAATGCCATAAATGTGATTAGGTAGAAGAAAGAGGCTTTGAATGGCTGATCCCTATTAAATGTAAACCAAAACAATTTCTGCTCACACAGAAGGTGGTAGCTCTTAATTATCCACCAGTTCCATAGCTCTCCGTAAGAGGACACTACACTACTCTCTAGTTCTATATCTTAGTAGCACTCTTTTTGAAATTATTGATTGTATTTATAATTTGAAATAATCCTGTGAAGTTACTTACTCTTTCATTGTTAGTCTTGTTCCCTCTATCCATTATACCCAGAAGAGTGGCAGGGACTTAAGAGGCAATCCTTCATTACCGTTGAATGACTGAGTGAAAAATGACCTCTGTAACAACATCAGCCTCATCTACGGCAGATTTAAGTCTTTATGTTGTGATATTTACTTGTATGTACAGCTTCCCTGTTTGTTATGAAGTTTTTAAGGAAAGAAATGGTAATTTTATTCATCCTTGTATTGCTGCACAGCCTTAACCTAATGCCTTGTACTGGTAAAGTCATAAATGCACAAATATAAATACATTTGTTTAAACATAATTCTGGCATTATTTTGGTATACAAACATAAAAGAATGATAAAATATTTTATTAAATACTCTTTTTGGCCGGGTGTGGTGGCTCACACCTGTAATCCCTGCACTTTGGGAGGCTGAGGTTGGCAAATCATTTGAGGTCAGGAGTTTGAGACCAGGCCGACCAACATGGTGAAAGCCTGTCTCTCCTAAAAATACAAAAAATTAGCCAGGTGTGGTGGTAGGCACCTGTAGTCCCTGCCACTCAGGAGACTGAGGCACGAGAATCACTTGAACCTGGCAGGCAGAGGTTGCAGTGAACCAAGATCACACTACTGCACTCCAGCCTGGGCAACAGAGTGGACTCTGTCTCAAAAAAAAAATTAAAAATTAAAAAAAAAAATACGGTTTTCATTATTCCTTTTAGAAAACTCTAAGCAAAATTCAATTTTAAATGATTTGTATTAAAATTATGTAAGTTATTTTGAGTCTCATTTTTACAAATTTAGTGGTTTTATGAATACTTTAATATAAACATTTGCCCTTAACATCATTTAAGTTTATGAGATATTTTAAACACAGTTTAGGAGTAGATTATCTGAAAAGAAGCTATCAGGTGACAGATAATGAAAATGATAGTCTATGACTTAGCTGGGGGTTGTACATTGCATATTCTGATTTTCCATATTTCTGCTCAGATTTCTCTAACAGTCCAATTTCAGCTTCACATGTTCCCACACTGTCATTTGGTACTTATTGGGCATGACAGACTTTGTTGAAATGAATAATCTCAAAGGACATCCAAATATTTCTTTTACTCTATGTAACTATCAGCTTAAATCTAAATTATTTTCTTTTTATAGGCATGTTATTCAACAAATGATTTAGTGGTCACATTTTTCCTATGATATATTTTCTAGTTCATAAGTATTTGAGGAGTGTATATAATTTTTAGTTTGATGGTGGTGTTTTACCATCATGATGCTATGACATAGGATAGTTAAGGGAAAAATCAACAATTCTAAATTATATCAAATGACTACATAATGGAAGAAATTATATTTTTTACAGCCTCCACCAGAAAAGTTGTGAAATATCCAATGGATAACAGGGAAACTTTATGTAAATTGTGGGAAAAATACCTTTAGAGTCAGAAAACTTTTAAATGTGTAGCGTAAGTATGTGTGTATATTCCTCTGTGGGGGACAAAGAAGAAACAAAGAATGTGGTTAAATTTTAAATAAATATATATACATATATATACAGTTATTTGTCAACTTAAAATTTTTTCTTTACTGATTTATAATTTTAAGAATTGTGTTGTAAATCTAAGTGATTTTAAGCTTAGCTAACACTCTACCACTTGTGACCACTTCTTTTGAGAAGGGAAAGAGGTTTCAAAATTAGAAGAATGTCATTAAATAGGTCTAAGTCCTCTAAGTGGCCAGTCTTCAGAAAATTCTGTTCTAACCCTTCATATAAAGCTCAGCAGTTAAACAAAAGGTATTTTCTCTCTTACTGACCCTCCTTTGACTAATTCCTTATCCATTCAAGTTTTTATCTAGAAAGTGGAAGATTTCACTGTTTTCTTTGGATAACTTAGAATGGTCAGTATTATATATGGTAAAAGGTGATAAATTACCTTGTTAAGTGACCTTTTTGATAAATTAACCCAATGTCAGTAAGCAAACACCGGGTCGTTTTTTTTTCTTTTGAAGCCATTGTGATATGGAAGACCCCAATGAGCCCAATATCATAATTAATTTCAAAGACCATGAGAGAGTGGTGAAACTACCAGGCAATTGATTCAGTAGGGCTGCCACACTGGTGTAGCTTCTTGGCTTTATTCTAACCCTTAATATTTTTTTTCCCCTAAACTAGAAAATAGTTCAGAAAACTTCCATACTTTGTATCCCTGTTCTTGCATTTACTCTAGAGAAGACTACCATTTTGTTCTACATAACACTTGTGTTTCTATGTTATGTATGTTTCTATGTAATTTCTATGAAGTATTTCTTTTTTTTTTTTTTTTTT
>NW_016807340.1:1404633-1410797 GCF_001698545.2 Rhinopithecus bieti
GGTGTTGTGTGTCTCAGTTCCCCTGGCTAGGAAAACGGATCCCCTTCCCCCTTGCGCTTCCAGGTGAGGCGATGCCTCGCCCTGCTTCAGCTCTCGCTGGTCAGGCTGCAGCAGCTGACCAGCACCGATTGTCCGGCACTCCCTAGTGAGATGACCCCAGTACCTCAGTTGAAAATGCAGAAATCACCGGTCTTCTGTGTCGCTCGCACTGGGAGTTGGAGACTGGAGCTGTTCCTATTCGGCCATCTTGCTCCGCCCTCTATGAAGTATTTCATTCATGATTAGTTTTTCCACTATTTCATTGCAATAATTTTGTTTCTGTCTTCTTCAACCTACCATTCGTTTATTAAGAAATCTGGACTTTCTGTGTCATCTTTAGTCCTTCTACTTCTTTTCGATACTGCAGTCATGATGATCCTTAAAATTGAGAGGATCATAGCACTTCTAAGTTAAAACTCCCCAGTGGCTTTCCTGGGGAGTTTTTTCCCACTGATAAAACATTAAGCTTCCTTTATTGATTGCTACAGGATCAATTTTGAAAATAATTCATATATATATTTAAAAATGCATGTTCTCTATTTGTGAGGGAATGGTTCTACATATATCTGTTAAATCAAGATCCTTAATTGTGTTGTTTTAACCTACATCCCTACTAATGTTCTATGTATTTTCAGAAAGAAGTATGTGGAAATCCAAGGTATTACAGATTTTTTATTTTCTTCTTGCTATTTTTGTCCGGTTTTGGCCTTGATGTTTGAGACTTTATTTTAAGAAATATTCATACTTATGATTGTCTTTTTATACCATTGTTTCCTTTATGAATGAATAAGATCATGTTTTATCCCTATTCATATTTTTTTGTCTTTTATTTCTATCAAAGCATTGTTTTGGTAAATATTTGCCTGTTCTTATTCCCCATCATTTTATGTTAACATTTCTGTCTCATTGTGTTAAAAACTTGTCTTTGGTAAATATAGTGATGTTGTAGGTAATCCAGTATCAGAATTTTGACTTTAATGTTTAATTGATTTTCATATATTCTAATTGCTAATGTGTTTGATTATAATTCTGTTACCTTATACTGTGTTTTCCTGGATTTTATTTGTTATTGTTGTTTTATTGTTTTTATCTCTCTTTCTCTGAATTGGTCTCCTCCACTTCATGTTTGTGATTTGGAAGTTTAAACAGTCTCTCTCTCTCTGCGTATGTGTGTGTGTGTATATTATGTGTATTATATATACTATTACATATAGTTATATATATACATTATATATACTATATAGTATATATAATGCATATGATAAATATACACTGTATAAAGTATTGTATATTACTGTATCTACATATGCATTTAATTGAACAATGTATAAACTCAATCTTCCTCCTGATTTTGTTACTTTGTTTATTCATTTAAACATTTTATTGACACTTACTTTAAAGTAATTTTTAGATTGCCCTACTATTCTGGGTGTAAGATTTCTTGGTTTTTGAATGTATTGACTGTCTCATGGTATATTTTGCCTCTTGCTATTAAAACTTTAATTGTATATTCTTCAGTGGAAATTGCCAACCTGTGGGAGTCCTGTGCATGACCTAAGTTGTAGAGGCAGCAGTTTTCCCCCCAAGTTTATTTCTGTCATATCCATACAGGTTTAATTGATTCTTGACCAGTTATTTTGTTTTTCTTCATGATAAGGGGTTTGTTGGGTTTCTTTACCTTATGGATAAGTGTGTACTGGTGTTCTTTGCTTTCTGTGCAGGGCAATCTCTTTTTTTTTAACTCATGGTCCGTAGTATATGGCCTACATCTGTGGTACATCTCCATGCCAGTGTACAGATTTATTTTTTTTTTCTAATTCATTTACTCTAGTTACCATTTCAAGGAAGAGACTGCTCATTCTGGTCCCTAGATTTGTGGATAGACTCTGGCTTGTAAGTTCTGGCTTCTTGCCTGGTGCAAGATCTCTAGTGTTGGCTCTTACTCTCAGTTATTCATGAAAACCCCAGCCTCTACTTGTATATGTGGTCCTGAAACCCTGTGCGCTTAATCGTATTTTGGAATGCAAATGTCTGTGTATCTATCTCTAGATCTATCTTGAAAATTGTTAGAACTTAATCCTTATATATACCAAAATACATTTTGGCCTTTTATAGCATTTTGTCAGTACAACTACAAATCCTGATTTCCTTATTTGACTCAGCTGAACACATTTTAGTTCTCATTATTTACATTTAAACTTTTTTTTCTATCTGTATCTCCTTAAATGTTTCTTAATAACAAAATATTACAATTTTTGTTTTTGAACTTTACTTAAGACTCCTGTACTTATTTACAGAGAATGTTGATAGCTATTAATGTGGCAAGTTTTAAAATTTATAGCTGCAAGAATCGTGGTGAGTTCCAGGTGACCAGGAAGAGATAGAGACATGCACATATACACATATACACAGAAAGTATGAGGGTAAAGGAGTTCCCAAGTCATTGAGGTAAATATGTAAATTCTTATTGGCAGTAACAAGTTCATACAAGGTAGGAACTCATCTCAGCTGAGCTTCCCTTAGCTAACACAACAATGACCGTGACTTATGACTCTCAGATCTCAGGTGCTCAGTGTTTGGCTCTTTACACTCACCAGTTGGAGTGCCTGCCACCAAAAATCCAGGTGGGTCTATTTAAGGGAATGCTTACAAACAGGATTGTCCTGGTTCTTGCACCAGTGTGAGCAAGGCCACATACTCATTTTGGAAGGTGAAAAATCTGTGCACACGTGTTTTGAATAATTTATCAGCCTTCTGCTCACTACTGTTCCAGAAAGACAGTTTCTCCACAGATCACCCTCTTACTCTGAGTAATACAATTCCTTTCTGGATAGTTCTGATAATGTGTTTGGTCCAAATACATTACCCTGTAGTAGAATTCATTAGCAAACATTTATTGAGCACTGACCGTCTCCCAGGAAGAATGTAGGTGCTAAGAAAGCAGTTGAATCAGACATCATTCCTATCTCAGGTGGAGCTCATGAACTGGTGAGTTTGTAGAATTGTGTTTCTTCCCTTTAGATGATGATGATTGTTAATGTTCTATAAATAGTTGCCATGACACTTGCTTTAATCTAAAAGAAAAAATTCATACAAAGCTTGGTAGGTTAATATTAGGCCCATTATTCTGCAACAATCAGATCATGCTTAAATCATGATGCTCAGTTTGGGACATTATACTTCAAAGAAGATGTACATTCTCATTTATTCAGAAATGACCATAATGTTGGGGAGATTTGAAAGCATGTTATGTGAAAAATGTATAAGGGGATTGGTAAAATAAAATTACTCATAATTAAGTTGAGAAGACTTGTACACACCAATCCCTATATCCCTTTTTCATGTAATATGATGTCATTCAGAAAAAAAGTCTATAATTTCCTATTCCTATCAATGTGAAAGTCATATTAACTATTTTATCAGAGCCATGACACATCGACCTAGTACGTTTGCTTATTGTCACAGGCTCTCAATGCCTAGTAGAAGGAATCAAGCCCTTCCACTGTTGATTATTCAACAAACACCAATGTCAATCGCTGGCTCAAGTTTTACTTACGTAAAAAGATGCTGAAGCTACCGTTGTATACTAGAGAGGGCTCTTCACATTTGTTTCTGGCCAAATCCAAATGTGAATGGTCTTTAATTTATTTATTTACCAAGAAATATATTATAGCTTTTCACATTGAGAATAAACTCTTTCCATCTGTCTCTTTTCAAAATTGTGTTGTGCCACGCATGGGGCTTTTGTGAGCCACAGATAGAGTCACATTTCTGTCTACTAACTGAAACAAGCTTGTATAGAGTTAACCATCAGAAAGTTAAATATTTGTTATGGGTTTTACAACTGGAAAATATGAACAGAAAATTAGTTTTTCTTTTTCTTGAAAATATGATCTATCTGTAAAATGGTAGGATAGCAATATAAAAATGATTTTGGTGCATGATAAATTTATAGCTCTCTACATCAATTTTGGGAAAGGGGGTAAAAATGTTGGAACTCTGGCTTGTTATCAAATTTAAATCATTACCAGACAAGATCATGCTCAAGCCCAAATACTGTGGTTTGGAGCTATCTGAATCCACTCCAAATTACCCTTGGACGACATCAGACAGGTTTAAATTCATTGACTTATATAAGAAATTACTTTTTGCCTATACTGGTTCCATCTGTTCTAAGTTGCAATAAACATATCCCAATTGTGTCTGCAATTCCAGTAAAGGTGTCTCACAGGTGCATGTGGGGCCACTTGCTGGTAAAAGGTCACTGAAATTCCTTTCTAGATGTAATTTTAGGTTTAACTCCTTTCTCAGAGAATTGAGGAGAGAATCAGAGTGGAAAGGAAAGAATACTCTATGTCTCAAAGTAAAAAAAAAATCTTATTCATATTCTTTGTTCCCTTTTTCCCATAAAGGATTTAGACTTGCAGAGACCATTTATATTCAAGTGCTGTAGTTCAAGGATAAGTTCCAGACATCTCTGGCCACATATTGTTTTATGTTCTTCTGGGTATGTCATTTCAATAAGGTAATGTTTATGCCAGTTAATGAGGAAGATAGAGAGGGGGTTTTGCACACCAGCCCTTAAGATGGAAAATCTGAGATTCTCTGGCATATTTTTTGGAAATTATTTCATTCAATAAAAAATTTTCATTTTCAATGAAAATGTATTGAGTGAGTAGGGCACAAAATAATGTAATTGATGTTTTAAAAATTTAAAAAAACATGCATTATTTCTCAGAATCATCTAGTGTGCAAATGTACTATTACATTACTGCAAAAAATCAGAATATCTTTTAAATTTTTTATGAATTTATGTGAACATGTATTTTATTGCATAATTGTTTATTTTGCATATAATTTTTTATTTTCAATAAGCCTCCTTTTATTGATTCATAATCCAAGCAAAATAGGACAAATCTTCCCCCAATTTTTAAATCTGCTTTGTTGCCTTTCTCACAATAGCAGCTTCGCTTCATGTTTATTTCCCTATTTTCTGTCATTTCTTTCTTCCTGTATTGACCTATGGCTTGATGGAACATGGAATGCAATTCCTGGCTTTTCTTCCAGGGAGATATGAGCTTGTGGATATCAAATGCGCTGCATAATGGGCTGCAAGCAACATGTTCTATGGCACTTGCTAGGAAATTTTGCGAAGAGATAAATGGACCTCCACTCTGTCCTCTTATTTTCTTTTCTCATTTTGCTGTCTGAAGCATATGTGTGGACCCTCTTGGACCATAAGCATGAGGCCACACCCAAGGGTGTTGGAGCGGTGGCTGGAGGAACCCCAGAGGGCTGCACTGTTGTGCAATTCCAGTGGGCAACAATCTCCATGACCTCTGTGAATAGTGCCCCACTGGAGTTGGTAATGCAGTAGCCATAGGAGATGGCTCCCTAGAGACTTGGTGGGGCAGAGCCACTGCACCATGGCCTCTCTTCCTGGAATTCATATATGTGGGAAACAAACTTCTTTTTTGGTCTGGCTGTTGTGAATTTGGATTCTACTATTAATTGTAGTTGAATCTAATACCATCTTATGGCTTGTATAAAATATGTATACTATATATGAAATACACATAAATACACTATATATGAAATAAGTTTATAGTTCAGTTAGGAAGTGAGTATGCATACATGAGATGACATAAAACAGTTACCGGGTTATTTGACAACAAGTATAAATATTAAACTAAATTATATATTAGTGGAGGCTATCAAATCTTTCTCCCCTTAGTAAATACACACAAGGTGAGAATTTCATGACAAATGACACAAAGCCAGAAGTTAAAACATGTTGATGATGAAAAGCAGATGAAGATGCTAAAATAAGAAAATAGCACTGGGTCCGGGCGCGGTGGCTCAAGCCTGTAATCCCAGCACTTTGGGAGGCCGAGACGGGCGGATCACGAGGTCAGGAGATCAAGACCATCCTGGCTAACACGGTGAAACCCCGTCTCTACTAAAAAATACAGAAAAACTAGCCGGGCGAGGTGGCGGGCGCCTGTAGTCCCAGCTACCCGGGAGGCTGAGGCAGGAGAATGGCGTAAACCCGGGAGGCGAAGCTTGCAGTGAGCTGAGATCCGGCCACTGCAGGGGCGATGGAGCGAGACTCCATCTAAAAAAAA
>NW_016807340.1:1412638-1414413 GCF_001698545.2 Rhinopithecus bieti
AAAAAAAAAAAAAAAAAAAAAATAGCATTGGACTAAACAAGCCACGAAGGAGGTGACATGTCGGAAATTGTGATACAAATGCCAGCGGTGGAAGTGACTATAATAAGAAAGTTCATAGGACTTGTATTTTGCACTGTGACATCATGAGGTGTTATTTCATTTATGTATCAAGAGTTACTATGTATGTCTTCTCATGATATAAGTTAAAATCACTAGCTTATAGACGATAGGGATTTTGTCTTTTATTGTTTTGTAATTTCCCAACATGGCCCTGTGTTTTTTTTTAGTAAAAAGTAAATAAATAGCCCTAAAATGTCACCTTTTTTAGTGAAACTTCAAATCCATTTAGATCATGAAGAATTTAAATAATTTAGTTTGAGTCTTCAAAGAGATTTAATTTTCAGAGATTATATTATAACTTCATAATTTCCTATATTAATTCATGGCCACATTTTGAAGTTTTCACTTTTGGGAAGCTCTTCCATATGCTTTAGTTAAGTCATGTGATTTAAGCCAACTTTTCTTGCTTGTCTCTTATTATAGATGCAGTTTCATGTCCTGTCCAATCACCATTTTAGAAAAAAATTCAGTTGCACAATAGTAAAAATAACATCTTTATATTATAAAGCTTTATACATTTTAATACACTATAGTATGTATATTTTATTTTCACAATATTATAGTTATTTTTATCATAACTTAATGTTATCTCTCTTGAAAATTACTGAACAGATAATAAATCCAGCTCCTATAATTTCAAGTCCAGAAGGCTCTGTGTATGAATCTAGATTTTATGCCATGTGAAACCAATTCGTGCAATTGTAGGGACTGTCCTTATCAAAAATAATACAACATTAAAAATAAGAATGTAGGCTCAGAAGTGAAAATTAGAATAAGTAATCACAAAGAAGTAAAATGTGAAAAGCCAAAATACCTAAAAAATATTTAAAAATCCATTTAAAGGGGTAGTATTTTAACTGCTTCTTACACATTCATACGGTATTCTAATTTTTTCATAAAAAACATGCTGTGTACTATTTGATTATCTTCTCATATGAAAATGATTTTGTAATTTCTTTAAATAGAAAGATAATTCAATCTTTTATTGGCAATCTTATTTTGTTGACAGATCTGAAAACTGTTAGCTTCATAATTCATTTTAGTAATGTCAAATAAATTTTTAGTCTTATTCTCAAATTTGGCAAAACTATCAACTTTCATGTTTGGACTATAAGATTTCATGGCTTTTGAAGGCCATTTATGCAATAATTAATATTAAATACTCCTTGTATTAACCAGTTTTTTCTCTACTATGTCCTTATTGTAAAGGCTAATTGTGAGATTTGTAGTTATTTTTTTTATGTCAGCATTTTGTGTCCGATCAGCAAAAAAGTCTTTACTAATATAAGATTTACTTTTCTTCATTTATTGGATTTTCAAATAATCTAAGAGTCTTTTCATTACTGCTTTTCAAAATATATCTCTTGGCCGGGCACGGTGGCTCACGCGTGTAATCCCAGCACTTTGGGAGGCCGAGGCAGGTAGATCACGAGGTCAGGAAATCGAGACCATCCTGGCTAACACGGTGAAACCCCGTCTCTACTAAAAATACAAAAAATTAGCCGGGCACGGTGGCAGGCACCTGTAGTCCCAGCTAAACGGAGGCTGAGGCAGGAAAACGGCGTGAACCCAGGAGGCGGAGCTTGCAGTGAGCCGAGATCGCGCCACTGCACTCTGACCTGGGCAACAAAGCGAGACTGCGTCTCAAAAAAAAA
>NW_016807340.1:1415155-1431626 GCF_001698545.2 Rhinopithecus bieti
CCCTTCCCTTCCCTTCCCTTTTCCTGCTTCACTATGCACATACTTCCATTTCTAAGTCTTCAAGGACATATTCATATCATGGTATTATCTCTGGCTCTGCAAATGGTTGGTAGGAGGATTTGTAGGAACTGTTTTTATGACTGACAATACCTAAACTATACACAGAAATCACTGCCAGTCCCTAAAATATATTCCAGTAAACCTAAACTAAACATTTCTCCAAATAATTTCCCCTTAGCTGGATCTCAAAAATGTGTTTGGCCACTCTACTATTAGTCAAAATTAGGAGATAAATATAGAGGAAAGGTTGGAGTCAAAGGAGGGAGATTTCTTAACCAAATTAAGGAAAAATATCTTACTTTAGAGTATTCTGCAAAACTGTATAACCTTCAGAGTCCAGGAAGGGGTTGGTGAAAGTGAGAAATGCTTAAATTTCAATAGCTTTGCAGTAAACCTGTCTCAGTATGTAGTGCTATCATTTTAAAGACATAGATTTTATATTTAACATGGAAATACTTGAGTGTTTATTGTTAGATAAAAGGAGAAAATCAGAATTTTACTGAGATTATATTTAACTACAGATTTCGTCTGTAATTTGTCAGCTGGTTAGCTAGTTTGATGGGTGTTCTTTATTCAGTTCTGTTTTGTTTCATCATGGTCAGCATGACACACACAGTTTGCTATGCACTTGGATGATCTGTTAGTTGCTAATACTTTCCAATAGTTAATGACCATGCCATGATGCTTAAAAGACCTCCCATAAAATTTTAGTAACTTATCCCTGCCCATCTTATTAAGTGTGCCAGAAGGAAATCTTATGGTTATTTGTTTTTCTTCTTTCTGTTTCTTGGTTCTACTGAAGTTAGATTATTTTGCAGGGGGCAATCAAAAACGTCAGTGAGTGGCCTGCCTATAGTACACATTTCTATTGGTGGGTCTTCTTTAGTTTTAAAAGTATCATATAACACTTTAGTCTGCACTGGAGTTGAATATGTTATATGTTGCAAGTCAATACATGCCCCCACTATATTTATGTTTTCCTTTATCTCAAACAATGCTGCATATTTTGTCAGCAAAATTCCAAAAGAACTAATCTTGCATTCTTGATATAATGTCTTACTATTTGTTTATTGGAGATACCAGCTGTATTACTTTTCTTAGATAGCATAGTATATGAATAAATATATATTTTCTTGATTAAGCGTTTTATCTCAATATTTATTGCAGTCTGTGTTTGACAAGAGTACCAGTAGGTTAAAAATTCTCCTCAAAAGGCTGGTACCATGACCCTAAATTTTGCACACTTTTTTTAATGTTGGAAAAACACATGGTTTTCCTAAGAATAGTTTATAATACTTGGTGATGATATATGACAAGGACTGGGTGTTTATATTACCTCTGTCAGGATTCCCTTAGGTCTATTAACGTGCTCACCAAACACTATAGAATTCCCTGATGAATGTACTCAGCCTTTTAACTGAGTGACCCAAGGATATGTTGTATTTTAATCTCTACCTTCTACATTCGTTTTTCCCAAACGTTTTATTTGGCATTTATCACATTCAGTGCCCTCCTATGCTTTTCATCCTTCTTGTTTTATTGATGAATATTGAGAATGTTAACACTACTTATCTTGACTTGGGCAAATGAAGAGTGACTTGCCTAAGAGCCTCTAGCCTGAATCAACTGGATGATTTCTGTGTGTTTGCTTCCAGTTTTAAGCTATGATTGCTTACACCTAACAGTAGCTATAAAATACACATTTGTGGGGAAGGCTCTAATCTCACAGTCAACGAAAGTAATCTTATTTTGTGATATGACTATAAATGAAACTATACTTTACAATGGCTAGTCTGATGCCCGTGTAAAGCCAAAAGGGTTTAAGACACAAGAAAATTGAAAGGAGATAGCTCAATAGGTATTTTAACTATGCTAGCCTTTTTTTTCCATTCAATTAACTGCTATAATGAATATTTTAAAAATATGTTCATTCTCACAATTTTAATAGGTTAACGATCTTTGTGAAAGAATTTACTTTTTCACAGAGAGATGGATTATATGACTAAACTGGAAACATGGAAATTGAAATAATAATGATAAGATAAACCACATTAGCATAGAAAAAAGGTGAGTTAGGGACGTCTCCAAATGAGTCGTGAAAAATGTGGCTGTTACAAGAAGATGCCATGTACCTAGAAGTGCCTGAGTTACTTAAAGTTTATGCTAACGTCATGTGTGTGTACACACACACACACATACATGCATACTATATGTACGTATGTATAGGTATACATAGAAACATCAGAATAGCATATGTGATTCTAAAGTAATTTCTATATTAAATAAACAGCCAATATTTGTTCTTTAGTTCAAACCAGCCATTATGATCTTTTAATATGCATATACATATGGGTCTATATAATATACATGTGTAAGTATATATTTCATATGTTACATATATACACAAATAATCTTTCAGCAACAAAAGCCAAATTTTTATAACATGTTGAGCTGACCAAGCGTAAACTCTGGCAACTTCAGCCTTTTAACATTTCTTACGTCTAGCACATTTCTCAAATTGCTGAATTCATCTCTTACAAGAAAATGGATTATTCTTGGATCGTTTTAATCTTCTTGCTGCTTTGATTCTTTCTAAATCAGATTACAACTAAGAGGCATATTTTGAGTTTTATCCTCTATTTACAATATCAAAACTCTGTCAGTCTGCTTAGTCACATTGGATTGTGTTTTGTGATCATCAAAGATTTTGCTGGAGGAGATTCAGCCACACATTCCTCTTTTCCCTTATTGCTTATAGCAGTTCACAGCAGAAGTGCTCATTGAAATGGGAAGGCATTTTTGTGAACTCATTTTCTCTTATCTTTAATGCTATGTACCTTTTACTCTGCAACTAGTTCGTGTGACATTTTTTGCTTTAGTATAATATTTTTATGTGGGATAGAATACATATTTGTGTATAAAGTTAAGAAACATTAAGAATAAAGAACTGAGTGAGAAGAAGCTTCACAGGTTCCAAGAGATAATCACTAGCTTCAGGATATGCATTTTTTGAATAAAGTACTTGCTCCTTGTATACTCTTGAGATCTTTCAAAGGATACCACTATATCTAAGTAGAAGTTAATACAACACAACTTGGGCACTATTTATTTGTTAAACTGGTACAATGTGTAGGGTTGGGGAGAAAATCAGTCCTTCTCCAGAAATGGAAGTTTCTTATCATCTCTGGAAGCTCTGGCTCTGGCCTATGAGACTGATTTTAATCAAAGGATCTGTGTCTATCTGACATAAAGATGTCTGTAAGTGCATGAGCCCTTCTTCAATATGCAGATCTTGAGATACTGTGTTCTTACCTTTAGATCCAGTTTTTTTGGTTTAAAACAATAGAAATATCATTTCATAAAACTTTTGTGATTCTTTTAAACAAAGTTTAGTTCCTTTAAATTTTATTTCAATTTATGTTTTTGCAAAATTACAAAGGAATTTTGATACTTCTGTGGAGGCAATTGAATTATCATTAATTACATGAATTTCTTAAACTACTTTTAAGAAATAGTTTTAAAAGATTTAAAATTTTATACGTACCTTCTGAGTCTTGGTCAATGTTATAAATTGAGCTTGGCCTCAAAATTAGGATTTGTATCATGAAATCATATGCAATCAAAATACATGGGTTGGAGTCTAGGGTTTATGACTTCCTAGCTGTTTGACTTAAGTGAGGAGTTAATTGACTCACTGAACTTCAGTTTTTCTCATGTTGAAAATAAATATAATAGTGTCTGATTCAGAGGATGTGTGAGAAAATAAAATGATATGTGTATATTATCTTATATATGTAACATTTGTGTTTTCCTACAGACATATGATATTTAAGGCATCATCATTATTATTGTCAATAATTAGGTAATAACCCACTTCTGGCTTCTATCTCATGTCTCTAAGAAAGTGAATCTGTGTAACTGTGTGAGCAAATATCCTCCTGGACCCTTTATAAAAGAGACTGATAACATAACAGGGAGATGTGATTATTATAGTCTAAGGAGCACCTCACTTATATTAGTGCTCACAGCTGCTGAAGAAAACAGTACTAGCACTGACAGAGATGAAGTTAAAGCGTTGTTTTAAGGGATTAAGCTTGAATGGAGGTACTATGCATTTACCTTAGAAAAGGCATGCCTGCTGGAGAGGTCACAACAATCACAAATCTGGTTTTATTTTATCAGTTCATGTTGAAAATTATTATTAGTGCTAATAGGTCCATAAAAATTGTTCAAAATATTTCAAAGAGAGCAAGTGCAGCTGTTTGGCATGCCTTAGGTATTGATAATAAATATGCCTGACAGTGACTTACATAAAACAGCAGTACTGCGTTGAGCTTAAGCAGCCCACCTTACTATGTCAAGGCCGTAAATTCTCTCCTGGAAGTCATGTTATGTAACATCACGTGAAATCAAAAACCAGCCATTTTTGAAAGTAATAAACTTAAAGGGTAAGTAGGTTACTGTTTTCACCTTTGTATCTCTCAACCTAGAGCTTGTGTGATAATCTAAAATACAGAGAGACTGTTTGGCAGAATCTTTAAAATCAAATCATAATTTCAGAACAGAAACTATATAATTAATCCTATAAGTAGTACAACTTGAATAACTTTGAAATATCTTTCACTTCAAAAAAATAAAATAAAATACAACAAAAGAAAACACAGAAAGGAAAACATAGTTTCATTTATTTATATAATTATGTACAGGATGATAAAATATTGAATGTTACAACCGAGGTAAAATATAAACATTTAATGTATGAAAATTTAAGGTATGTCTGTAAAAATGACAAAATGTGTTAAAACTTTTAAGTTAATTCTATCATAGAGTGATTTAAATCTATTTATAAATTTGACAAATTGTCTACTAACATTTGCTTCTTGCTTCTGATGTCCTTTACAGATACTCATTACTTATCAGACATTACACAAACAGATACTTTTGGATGGGATGGTGTTTTTTTTTTTTTCTTTCCATAGTATAGTATAATATCTTTAGAGTTTGTTAGTCAATCATTTCTTCTCCCCTCCATGCTTATCCAAAGATAAGCAAATACCCTATACGAAAAGCAAGCAAAACTGTATTCCAAAAAACATTCTTGCTGATATTTATTTATATCAATAATTATACTATTAAACAAAATTTCTGTACAAATCATTGCCTTTGGAGCTACAAGAAACGTAAATGTAGACAACAATGTGCTTTATCTAGTAGAAGGATGTCACAATTAAATATTTGGTTCAGGACAACTCTCATCTTCTGGATGCTTATAGATAGAGGGTAATTTGAAAGCTTTAGGCATGAAAAGCTTTACATATTTTATTTGTCTGAATATTTTAGCATGGCTCAAATGGAAATCCCCATGTGTTCTAGAACAGTGATCCCCAACATTTTTGACACTAGGGACCGGTTTCATGGAAGACAGTTTTTCAACAGATGGGAGTTGGGGGTGGGAGGGATGGTTTGGAATGAGACTGTTCCACCTCAGATTATCAGGCATTAGGTTCTCATAAGGAGCCTAAAATCTAGATCACGTTCCTATGAGAATCTAATGCCACTGCTGATCTGACAGGAGGTGGAGCTCAGGTAGTAATGCTTGCTCGCCCGTCACTCACCTTCTGCTGTGTGGCCCCATTCCTAACAGGCTACAGACCATCCCAGGGGGTTGGAGATCCCTGTCCTAGTATACTTTCCAAAACTTTCATGTGATAAATGGCAAAAGAAAGGCACAACGTTTGTGAGAGCTCAGAGAATCCAAAGATCACACGTTGTGGTTGATGGTGAGGTACTTAGAAATACCTCATGGCTAGACCCTGAACTGTAGACTTCTTCATTTTACCTACTTAATGCCTTCAACTGAATGTCCATTAGTAATTTCTAGCATGTTTAGAATGGAAGTCTTGGATTTTTCTCTCAAATACAGTTTTCCTTCTGATGATAAATGGTACCAGTGTCTTCCTAGTTGTTGAAGCCCTAAACAAAGGCGATATCCTTTACTTGTCCCTTGCCCTCTCTCCCGGTTTTCACATCACCCATATGATCCAAGTCACTCCAGTTTTCATTGTCTTCGCTGCTACACCTCATCCAAACCAATGTCATCTCACTTCCAGAGCACATATAGTCACTCACATGCTTAACATCCTTTCCTCTCATAATGCCCTTTCCTGGGCTAACTGTATGGATAGTCTTTTTTCATCCTTTAGCTGAAATGCCATCTGATGAGAGAAGTTTTTTCCCTAGTCACTCTCTCCCTGACACTCCTTTATATTCTTTATAGCATTGCTTGAAATCTGTATTTATATAATGCATCTGGTTTGCCACTGGACTAATAACTCCACTGAGAATAAAGAACTTGCCTGTCTTTTTTGATATGGTTTGGCTCCATGTCCCCACCCAAATCTCATCTTGTAGCTCACATAATTCTCACATGTTGTGGGAGGGAGCTGGTGGGAGATGATTGAATCACGGGGATGGGTCTTTCCCGTGCTGTTCTCGTGATAGTGAATGGGTCTCACGAGATCTTACGGTTTTAAAAATGGGCGTTTCTCTGCACAAGTTGTCTTTTTGCCTGCTGCCATCCACATAAGACATGACTTGCCTCTCCTTGCCTCCCATCATGATTGTGAGTCCAATTAAACCTCTTTCTTTTGCAAATTGCCCAGTCTGGGGTATGTCTTTATCAGCACTGTGAAAACAGACTAATATACCATTGTATGTCTAGTGACTGAATGTTGGGCATATGATAGGTGCTGAATAATTATTGAGTGATAGAATACCTGTACATGTTTTGTGGGTTCTGGTGTTTCTAAAGGAAAGCTGCAGGACACAGCATATCATGAATATGTGAAAAGGAGGCCTCTTCAATTCATAAAGTAGATGAAGAGACAGTAGGTCATAATGGCAAAACTTACCATCTGAGGAGCCAGAGTTTCTAGGGTGGAATCCTAACTCTGCTTCTTCCTTGTCATGTGACCTTGAAATGTCACTTTATCTTTCTCTGCCTCATCTTCTTCATATATAGAATGGAAACCATAATTCTAATATTTTTAAAAGCTTTTATGAATGTTAAAAGGTTAAATAAATTAATATGCATAAAGCACTCAAAATTGTACCTCATTTTCATTAAATATCAGCTAGTCTTATTTCACATTTAGCCACAGGCAAAAGTTCATGCATTTTGTCTTGTGCACCTATAAAATACTCCAACTTACAGAATAAAATAATAGAGAAAAAAATAACTTGGCCAAGTATGGTATCTTAGAGTTAAAGAATTTCTTTCAGTTGACAATATAGTAGTCTTTTTGGTAAGCTTTATTGTCAATGTTAATGTTGTTTGTAAGTAACAGTTTTACAGGGTTTCATCTTCATCCTTCCAACTGCCTGCCCCAAGGGAAGTTGCAGGTCTGGTATCTGTGATGAAAGAGAGGAAAGAAGAAATCTCAGACTGACCAGGCCAATCAGGAGTCCTTAAGCCAAAGATGCCCATTTAAAGAGTCCTGAATTTCACTGGAAAGTCTACTTTTGTGCCTCCACTATTCTTAGTCATTTGTTAGAAGTAGCCTGTAGGAAGTGTGGCCTCCATGGAAACACAGGGGTGGATCCAGGGGCAGACCCAGCAGTGGAGACTCTCCATCCACTATGTTCCACACTGCAGGAGATCTGAGTGGTGCCCTTTCATGACTGCCTCATTAACAAAATACACATCTCTGACTTCTTCCCCTCATAACCACAGTCAAATTATTTCTGCTGAGTGAGGCAGAAGGTGGCTAAGGCTTGGAAATGATTGCAAAACTTAGCGCTATGCCAAAATCTGGCAGGTGAGGGTATGCACAGGGCTTTGTTTCCCTGTAAGCTGCGTGTGGTGACTTGAGGTGGCACAAAGCCTTGAGAAAGGACCAGAACACTGATGCTTTTAAACAGAGCATTGCCCATGTGATCTTTGAACTGCTAGTGGAAGACTTGTCCCTGCACTCATGGAAAGTCCTGCTAGGACCTGGGGGACACGACTGCCTATAAATGAAGAGTAGAGAATATGCGCTATTTAGCTGATATTTTTCTTATCCAGGGACTGGGAGAGGGCTAATTGTCTTTAGTTTGTTTTTTCCTTCTTGGTGTTTTAGCATAAAACTGATGGCAGGCAAATCATCAAACTTCTGGCTAATGGAGGCCAAGACAGCAACATGTCCCATTAATATATTTGTTGTGCCCTAAAGTACTGTAACAGCTTATTCTTAGCTTCCCTGGTAGACATTCTCATGAACAGACAGCTCTTAGAGAGGGCTATTTAGGGTGATTCTGCAATGAAGGGGAGATAGAAACTTCTGGATTCATTCTGTGCTATATAAAAGATCAAGGAAACTTGATAGTGACTCAGATCTGCTCTCTGTCTAACCACAGCCATTTCAACTTTACTGCAAGTTTCCAAACAGAAAATGCAATTCACCTAGAAGTGCACTTTATGGGTGCTCAGCATGCAGAGAAAGAATAAGAAAAATCTTTAGAAGAAAACCAGGAAGGCCTTATTTTATCTGTGGTAACAACATTCAGTGCCAGAAAACAGGTACAGATAGATAATTTTGACAGCAACAATAGAAAAGAATAAGAGAATCTATGAAGATTTGAATGTAGCATTAAAAAAGACCAGCAATTAGAGTTAAAATTTGTTTTAAATTTTAAATTTCAGTAGATACATTCAGGGATGATTAATCACTCTTGAGCTTCCTTTCTTAAATGATTAGGTTTTTCCATTGAAGCTTTTGAAGTTTTATCCATAGATTTATGGCTGCTGCATTTCCTGAGATTTTTTCATGTTTAGAAATATCTGTCTGTTGCCTTTTTACTTGAATAACTTCTTGGCTGGGCATTATATTCTTGCATCACATTTGTCAACATTGTGCAACTGTTTTCTGGCACTGCCTAGTTCTGTGGAGTAGCCTGAGATGTGCTTGATTTTTCCATCCATGTAGGTGAACTGCTTTATCTAGATGCCTGAGTAATCCTTTATCCTTGAAGTTTTACAGCTAACCTAGGACCAAACATTCTGCTTCAATTTTTTTTAATGTGCTCTTCAATTGCAAATTCAGTTTTTTATTTCAAGTAACTTCATGCAAAGAACATTACGTAAATATGATCTATTTGTTGGGATTTCTATTCCATCTCATTCCATCTCATTTTGATCTATCTTTTATGTATATTTTCTTCTCTTTAGTTTCTTTAAGATTTTGGTCTTCTCCATCTGCATATATGTTGAAGATCTTAAACCTTATATTTATGCACACTAACTTTTGAGCAACGCCTATTTTGGTCATTTCTTATTAATTCTACAACAAACTTTTGTCTTCAGTTTGTTTTTTTTTTTTTCAATATTAAATCTCTCTCTCCAGCCTATTCAGGGTTTTCATATCTCAACTCTGAGACCCTTCTTGACTTATTTCATATTTTTACTATGTATTTTATAGTAAAAAGAAGTTGTGAGTAATAATCTTCTGTTCGTTGATTTATGTTTTTTTCTAGGTTGGGTTCTTTATCTTTGAATGATCTCATCTTTTCCTTGTACTAAAGAGAAGTGAAAAACATTGCTGGAGGGAAACTGGAAAGTAAACAATAAGGTGCTAATTATTTCTGATTAAAATGAAGGCTCTGGGGCTACATATTAACTTTAAGAAATGTTATGAGACCTGTCTTAGTCCATTTGAGTTTCTGTAGTAAAATACCCTAGACTGGGCAATTCATAAACAACAGAAATTTACTGCTTACAGTTTTGGAGGCTGAGAAGTTTAAGATCAAGGCATCAGCATATTTGGTATCTAGCGAGAGCCTACTCTCTGCTCCAAAGGTGCATATGATTGACAGGATTTTTAAAAGGTTAATAAAATTAACCAGAAAATTGTGAATAGACATATAATATATTTTAAAGTGACAAAATGAGAACTGAATAAAAGAACAAAATTTCTATTGAGTAGAAAACAATATCATAATTATTATCTCTAATTAATGTAGACATAAATGCAATTGAATTATTGGTTATTTTGTTTGGAATTGGCCAAAATAATATTGAATTTACAGATAGGATTAGATATATGATATTAGCTAAAAGTTATTTAAAAATTGATAGGGAACTTATCTTAAAGGAATTAAAATATAACAAAGCTAGTATGATTGTTCTAATATAGTATTGGAATAAAATAGATGAGCAAAATGTGATATTATATATAAAACTTATAATAAATGCATTTTTTAAATTCAGTGGTTTATTGAATCAGTTTAATTATGGTGTATTTAATTAATAGTGCCTATACAACTGGTTTTCTATCTGGAAGAAAATAAAATGGAGGACCTATATGATACTATACACAAAAATAAATTCCTAATGGATTAAAGTATTTATGTAAAAATTAAACAAGAAACAAAATGAATATTTATATTATCCAGGTGCCTTAAAGACTTTAAAATAGGGTCATTCTGAAATTAATGGAAGAAAAAATTTTGTATTTCCATACTTCCTTTTGATTTATGGAAAAATATAACTTCAAAAGATGTTCATAAAATGGAAAATAAATTTAAATTCATGGTGGGGATAAAGATTTAAGTCTAGTTTTCAAAAGCTCTACAACTTGAAATTAACAAATTCCTAATCATACTAAAATGGGCAAAAATGTTTTTTGTTGTTGATGAGGCAAATCCAATGGCTAACATTATATGAAAATGATGTCCAGCTTCATCACTTCACAGAATTTATTTTGGAAATCTTCTAATGGGGTTTCTTTTATGATATTCATTAATTTCCAAATTGGACCCCATAAAAATATCTATAAACAAAGGCTATTGTTTTCTATCAATAGTATGATACACTGATGAAAAAAGATCCAAACACTGGGGTTGAGGTTTTTTAGACAATTCTCCACATTGATTAATTTGCTATACTTTTATAAACCTTTTAGGATATAGATCATGTATTTCTAGTGAGCTCTCCATGCCTGTCAACAAAATTCCCCCTATCAGATGGAGCGACAGTCCTTGTGGTAAAAACCATTTTTTTCTTTGTTGCATTTTGTTGTTGGTATTTTTCTTATAAAAGTTGATTTACCTATTCTTTCCTTTCTTTGTAAGTTTTGCTTCCATTTTTACCTAAAGCCAGTAATCCTAAGAAATAATTCAAGAGCATACGGAAGAGGACAGAAGATGCACAAAATAAGAGAATCTTCTTCTTTGGTCTGTCAACTGCTCTTTGCGCCTGAGCGAGGTTCTCAATCCTTTTCTCTGTGGAAGCTTGGTCTGATGAACGCTAGTGTCGAGGGTTCTGAGGGTCCACTGTTTGCACTACACGTGGTCTGCCAGTGAATGCGAACCCTTGATCTACGGACAAGGGAAATGGAGTTGCAAGGTAGTCTGAGAACTTCAGGTTTCCAATTCAGCACAGTTGATTTTTTTCTTACTAGCATTTCTAGGTATATTATTTTATTTTTTTCTTTACTAGGCAATCATAATTTATATCACTACAGATTATCTTAAAAAAATAAATTAGGAATTTGGAAAAAAAATTTAATGTTACATGATAAAACAATTTTAGTAAATAAAAATCTTATTGTCTGCGTGTTATTAAAGTTTTTATTATAGGGCTTATTTATAAATCAATTTTTAATAGTGTTTTATATATGAATATGTTTTTATTTAACAAAACTTAAAAAACCATTAAACTTACTTTAAATTAATTATGTGAGCAAAACATGGGTTGCTAACTAAAATTTGAACAATAACCTAATATTTTACATTTGGTTTGGGATCATTTAAAATAAAAGTTTACATAAAATTTAAGTATGGTTATATAGAATCCAAAATGGAAAAAATTCTTTAGTGGGAATTAGTCTTTTTTATTTGCACTTTTGCTTAACAAAACAGTTAAATTATTTCTATTTTTTTTTACTTGATAAGATAAAACATTTAGGTTTCTTTTTTTGTAAGGTTTTCTCTAATTACGTGACATTACTGATGGGGTAAACTTTTTTTTCTCATAATTGGAAATAGTTGTCACAAATGTTTTAAACAGTGTATTTTATAGTATAAAAGTGGCATTATTATGTATAATATAGGATTGTTGATTTGGAAACTAGTAAAGGTTATTCTGAAGTGAATTTGCAGTGTCATCACCTCAGGCTCTGTGTCAGAATTTTCCATTGGTTCTCAATTTTCCATTGGTTCTCTTACATTTCTTAGCCTCCTTGTAGTTAGAGAAGACATAAAACTAATTTTTGCCAGTGGACATTTTGTAAGGAGAAATGACACATGCCATTCTGGTCCAAATCTGTGAAAAGTCCATTCTCCAGTCTTTTCTCTTCCTTTGCCATGGTTACAAAGAAGGCCACATCTCTAGGTGTGGTTACAAGATGGTAACACCATCATCTTCACTATCCTGGTCCTTGAGTGACTGCATTTAATGGAGTACCTCTGTCCCCTGCAACCCACCAATCCCACATTGGATATATCCTGTAAATAAGAAAAACAAATTTATTTCTGAGAATTTGGGATTGTTGCTATAGCATAACTTAACCAGCCTAAACAAATATAAGCTCTTTATTACTTTATAATCATGTTCAAATAAAGGCCCAATATGGATGCAAAAAATCATTTATGGCATAATAGTCAAAAACATTACAGTGGTGACTGTTGCTCAGTTGAGAGACTAAGATGTTGAATGAATGAGGCTAACCCGTTTGATCTTCATTTACCCCCATACTTAGTGTGCCTGAGAAAATTTCACATTCTAACTTATAAATATGGAAATTGAGAAAACATGATATTTACCACTTTTAATGCCATGAGTCTTTGAAAGAACTTAAGGTTCTATAAAAAATGCTCAGAAGACAATTATAAAAATTCAGCTTGAAGGGCATTTTTGAATCAGTAGTGCCATTACAATGTGTGTATAGCATCTTAATAGTTGTAAAGGGGAAAATATATGTTATATAAATAGACCAAAGTTAGTTTTATGACTTGTTGCATCTCATATTTATGTCTGAAGTACAAAAGAATTACTAAATTTTGTTGCATTATCAAAAAATATATCCAATTTAATAATATATAAAGATACTATATTTGTTCAGAATCACCTTAAACTACTTAAAAGTTAAATTTAGCAAAATTACATGAAAGTGACAAGCTTCTGGCAAAGCATCGATGTATTTCAGCCTCAGAAATTAATAAAACAGAACATAATTTGGATGTTGACAAAACCGTCTGTCTCTCTTCTCTGTGTTTCTCTGGGTGCCCTTTTTTTTCTTTCTTATTGTAGATTTATTGTTTTTTCCACATAGCAAACAAAACAAAAAACATAGGAAACAAAAAGTCTGGATTTTACATTGATTTGTCTTAAGTGACTAAGGATAAACTGAGCCAATTCTCTTGGTCTTATATTCAAAACTCCTAGGAAAGGGACTAATTTGCCCAGCTTGGGCCAGGAAAGGAAATTCTCCCCTGTCCTATCAATTGAAGTTCTTCAGATTGATTTGTCCATATGTCTTGTGGTTTTTGGTTGTCTGCTCATGTTTGAAAATGATGGACAAACTTATTATTTCTGCTAGCTCTTGTGAATTTTCTCCAGATGGGCTCTTCCATGATTGAGAAGTTTGACTGGGGACAAGGGTGTAATTGGCTGGCTGACAGGCTTCACTGTGTGATATAGGGTGCGGACCAAAGGAGTTGATTGAAGGAAAAAGCAGAATTGTTAAAAGTTTTCCTTGAGACTCCAACATTCCCACTTAGTTCTGCCAAAGCAGATTAATCACTTTTTCAATTGAGATGATCACTGGGTTTCCTTTTGTTTTCTTTCTTTTTTGGTTAATAAAAGCTATATGAGAGGGGATGGGCAAAAGGCCGATTGGTACAACTGTTTCATAAGTAGACCTTCATTAAGCCTCATTTTCCAGCCCTAATTCTTACACATGATTTTCTTTTGTTCCTTCTTTCTCTTTCTCTTTTTCTTTTTTCTTTTTTTTCTTTTTTGACTGCAAAATGGAGTCCTGGGCCTGTCCAAGATTCTTCTTGAAAGAGTAACTTAAAACATATCTACTGTCCATAAATTTCATCTAGGGTTGATTCAAAATATTTAAAACCCATATAACATAGGGAAACTGAGGCAAGGAACTGCTATCAGTAGGAAACAACTGTAACTGACTAAATAACAGCCTGGGTATATTCCTTTTCTTCTATGTCCTTACTGATGTAAAGGAGACTTGGAAAAGAGGAAGTAGGGGAAAGGTATGCTAATTTAGCTTTTGAATCATGTATATATTATTTCTCAGTCACCTGCTTCATATTTGCATTGTGAGGCAAAACAAACAAACAAAAGCAAAAGAAAACAAAACCAACCCCTGTACAATTAAAATTAGAGATGGGATTATAACACCAAGCTTCTGGTCCTTTCTCCTGTTTTCACAGTAAACCTTTCTAAATTTTTATTTTTATTTTATTTATTTATTGATTTTTGAAATGGAGTCTCGCTGTTTCTCCCAGGCTGGAGTGCAGTGGCAAGGTCTCGGCTCACTGCAACTTCCACCTCCCCGGGAGGCGATTCTCCTGCCTCAGCCTGCCAAAGTGCTGGGATTACAGGCATGCACCACCATGCCCGGCTAATTTTTGTATTTTTAGTAGAGATGGGGTTTTGCCATGTTGGCCAGTCTGGTCTCAATCTCCTGACCTCAGATGATGTGTCTGCCTCAGCCTCCCAAAGTGCTGGGATTACAGGTGTGAGTCCCCGCGCCTGGCTGCTCTTTCTAAGCTTTTTAATCGGATGTAGCTGATGGAAAAAATAAAGTTTAGACTAGAGTGGCTTTAATAAAATTACAATGTAGACATGGCTAAAACTGAGGGAGCTCATTCATTACATGATGCACTATAAGTTGTGAAGCTCATTTTTTTTCATAAAAGTACATTTTAAAGGAAAATTAGTATGTATGTTTTAGACTCATTTATATTTAAATCATTAAATTAGTTTCATTTAGAAGCTCTTAGATGCTTCACACATATTTACTTTGCCTCTTTCACTGACTCTCTTAAGAGCTAGCAAATGTCTTTATACAAAAGGTTCAGATCCAGGGAACAATTCCAAACATATTCAAGTGGGCTGTGACACAAACCAAAAGTAACTTCTTTTTTCCTTTGGATTGTATTTTATCAAAATAGAATCAATTTTTTCTTTGTGTTGTGATGCTTTTCTTCCTTCAGTTTATATTCTTGGTCACTATAAGGTTATATTTTTAAACTGTAAGATAATTCAGGTGCCAAATTATATAATTAATTGAATAACTTAGCCTAAATACATTCTTTTTTAGAATAAATTAATACTGTCTTGATTTGCCTATGAAAGAACACACAGTGATTATGATTATAGAGAACTAAAGGAGAAGTAGTAACTCATTTGACTTTTAAAAACCATCTTCAACAAATGTTGAACATTTCTTGCTACTCTACATGCTACTAGTGATGTGGCAAAAAAATCAGTGAATTTACTGTTTCACTCAAGAATTAGTTTTGATTAAATTGTCCTCAGCTTTTATGCCTTTTGACCTATTCTTTTATACTAATTGTCTCATTTAAAGATGTTTTTTAGGACTCTGCTTATCTCATTACACAGTCTTGAATGAAGAAATAGGAGGCATTTATTGATTGTAATACTATGGATAATTGGGTTTCCTTGAAATATTTTATTTTTAAACTTATGGCTACAGAATCATGAACTTGATTAGGTCCCTGCTTTGAAATGGTTATGACAAAATTCAGAGTTGGTTATCTTTATTAATTACCTTGCAGTAGACATTTTATGTACTAATCTTATTCCTGACTTCTTCTTAATTATACTTACCATATTTTCTCTTTGCTTATTTTATATTAGCAGCTATAGCTGTAACTTATATTAGTGGGTATAACTAGCATTTTTCCTTGTGGAGAGAAATGTTTTTATTTTAGCAAAGACATTCATTAGCCTTCATGGCTAGGTGACAATCTAAAATCTTTAGTAATATTGTTACCAGAAAGGGCTCCCAATTCAGACCCCAAGAAAAGGTTCTTGGATCTTGGGCAAGAAAGAATTCAGGGTGAGTCCACAGAGTAGAGTGAAAGCAAGTTCATTAAGAAAGTAAAGGAGGCCGGGCGCGGTGGCTCAAGCCTGTAATCCCAGCACTTTGGGAGGCCGAGGCGGGCGGATCACGAGGCCAGGAGATCGAGACCATCCTGGCTAACACGGTGAAACCCCGTCTCTACTAAAAAAATACAAAAAACTAGCCGGGCGAGGTGGCGGGTGCCTGTACTCGGGAGGCTGAGGCAGGAGAATGGCGTAAACCCGGGAGGCGGAGTTTGCAGTGAGCTTAGTTCTGGCAACTGCCCTCCAGCCTGGGTGACAGAGTGAGACTCCTTCTCA
>NW_016807340.1:1432088-1436347 GCF_001698545.2 Rhinopithecus bieti
AAAAGAATGGCTACTCCATAAGCAGAGCAGCCCCAAGGGCTGCTGGTTGGCTATTTTTAGGGTTATTTCTTGATCTTATGCTAAACAAGGGGTGGATTGTTCGTGAGTTTTCCGGGAATGGGGTGGGGATTTCTCGAAACTGAGGGTTCCTCTTGCTTTTAGACTTTATAGGGCAGGACGTTGCCATGGCATTCTTAAACTGTCATGGCTCTGGTGGGAGTGTCTTTTAGCATGCTAATACATTGTAGTTAGCATGTAAAGAGCAGTGAAGAAGATCAGAGGTCACTTTCGTCACCATCTTGATTTTGGTGGGTTTTGACCAGCTTCTTTATTGCCTTCTGTTTTATCGGTGAGGTATTTGTGACCTATATCTTGTGACCTCCTATCTTATCCTGTGGCTAAGAATGCCTAACCTCTGGGGGATGCAGCCCAGCAGGTCTACGCCTCATTTTATCCAGACCCTGTTCAAGATGGAGTCGCTCTGGTTCAGATGCCTCTGACAATATCAAAAGGGATTGTTTCCTTGTTTACAAGGAGACTTTCGCGCAGTGCTGGACAGAGAGCTGGTCAGAAGGCACAAGGCCAAAAGCTGAGGACAAAAGGAACTGAGGATAAAGTCCTCTGATGATTTACTGAAATTTGGAGGACTTAGAGCATCCATAGGTCAAAGAAAGCTGTAAAATTCTAGCAGAGTCCCCCAGTTTATATCTCAACTATACTTGTGTATGAAATACTTAAATGAAAATACTTTTGAAGTATACTGTGCAAGTATCTTATAACCCCTCAGATTATTTTATGTGTAACTCAATGTTGTACATTTTAAGTTTTTAATATTCCCTATTTGTTTCAATTTATTATGTATGTCATTACACTTTTATTTTGTCTTCCCCAGATTATAAACCTTTTATAAAACAGATGAAGTGCACATAGAAATTCTAACATTTGGGAATATTTAGCCTGCTGTATATATAGCAGTTACGTTTACAAAATGTATTTTCTTTAACAAAATCAATAGATTGTCATTATTTTAACAGAGATTAAATAAATCGTATTTTACTTTATCTCAAGTTTTATTCCATTATTAATAATTCTGTTCCATTCCAGAAAACATACCATGCCAACAAGCCAAACACAGACAACATACTCAATGACATGCAGTAGATACACATTTAGCACCCCCCGACACATGTATTTATTGGGAACCTCTATGCTCCATGCACTTTCTAAGTACTAAGAATAACGCAGAAAACAAAACAGACCAACATACTTACCCTCACGGAACTTATATTCCAGTAAGGGGAGATAGGCAATAAACACAGTCAATAAAAGAAATAGATTGTATGACAGATTGTGAAATGTTGTAAGGAGAAAAATGGAAATAGAGAAAGGGGATAGGGAGATATGTGGGGCTTAAGGTTTTAAGCAGGTCATATAAAGCATCACAAAGAAGGCGATATTTGAGTAGAGACCTGAAAAAGGTCAAGGGTGACCCAGGTGGATATTAGGGGTACCAGCAAACAGGAAGTGCCAGTAAATAAAATTGGATTTTCCTTTTTCTCATGTTTTATTCCATTGTTAATAATTCTAGTCCAATAAAAAAAAAATACTATGCCAATGAGCCAAACACAAATGACGTACTCAATGATGTGTAATAGATACAGAACATGTAAACATTCCATACATTTTTACCAGATAGCGCTATGCTCCAGGCACTTTCTAAGTTCCCCATGAAGCAGGGAGCATGGCCTCGGTGTTGGAGCAGTGGGAAAGTGACTTGTGTCTGTGGAGTGAGTGGGAAAAGCAGAGGGTAGGTAGGAAATGATGACCAGATTTTGCAGAGCCTTAAAGACCACTATAATGGGTAAGGTTTTTTGTTTGTTTGTTTGTTTGTTTTATGAGTGGGGAGGGACACCATTGGAAAATTTTAAGTATAAAATTGCTGTAATCTAAAATGCTTTAACAAGAATCACTGGCTACTCTGTTAAGCAAAGACTTAAAGAAGGAGAAGGATGAAAGCTTAAAGGTTAGTTAAGATGCTAATACAAAAACTCATACAAGAGCATATAGTGGCCTAAACCAGAGGAAAAGTCAGAAAAGTCGTGGAGAGGAGTGGTTGGATTTGAGAGTTAAACCCATGATTTGTAGAATGATTGGATATACAGTGAAAGAGAATCAATGAAGACATTGGGATTGTTGTCTAAACAACTGGGGGGTTGGAGTTGATAGGAACTAGGTTGAAGAATCCTGCCAAAAGAATGAATGTTCTGGGATGATGTGAAGTTCACTTTTGGTCCTTGAGAGATGTTTATTGGATATCCAAGTGGAGATGACAAGCTGATTCAAGGTTGCCCAGTGTTTTGTGTGTGAGCATTTATGTATTTATAAAACTCCAATTATCTGGGAAGCTTGCAAAGTCCTATTTTCAGCTGACAAGAGGTGTTTTTCTCATCACATATCACTAGATATTTCTGATGCCTTCATTGTCTACTGTGGTAAGGGCATTGACTTTTACCTGATTTTAAAGTGCTTTATTCACTGTTTATACTAGAAATGCACATACATAATGTTTTAAGGGGAAAAATAAGGCTGTGAATAAGAACAAATAATTCCTCATATCTTCACATGGCTTTCAGGAGGTCGATAAGAAATCCAAACAGAGAATGAGAGAGGTATTTGACATTAGCATATGTACACACACACACACACACACACACACACACACACTCACACACACAAATGAAATAAATAAATCAAAGTAGACTGACCCTTCCACGTGAAAAAGAAATCGAGAGTAAATAAATGTTTATAACTATTAAGGGTCTTTTGTATTAAAGGAGGCCAAAACAAGCTGGCTGTATCTGGCTGTATGTGACTGTATGTGACTGTAGCTGGTGGTGTATTCACAGGACACTTCCTCTAAGGGAGCCTTGCTAGTTAAGGCTGTAGAAGAAGCAACAGATAAGGTGGAGTGCTCACAACTTAGCAACAACTTGGAAAGTATTGTCAATAAATGCTCCAGGTTGAAATGGGGCCAAGTGATAGGATGTGATAATATTGTACAATTGAAGCAGCACTTCAGTATCTAATCTTGGGATTAGAGAAAAATCTGGGGATTCACACCACGGAAACCATGTCAGTTTGGAATTTATAGCCCTTCTCCATTTGTATTAATAACAGCCACAGATTACTGGAGGCAAACTGTGATACAGCTTACTTACAAACTGTCTATGATAAAGCATGGAAACTTGCTTTTCATACCAGAAAAAAAGAAAACAAAAAACACCCCCCCAAAAGTGTTGTAATAGAAACCAAAGCATCTGGTTCCCACTATCACCATGTTTTGTATAAATGTTTCCTAAGATCTAGTTCCTTGATAATGGCCTTTGGTAAACTCATTTAAGAAAAATTTGGACCCATGTCAACATTTCACTAAACAACAATGACATTATATGTGAGCTATTCTCTTACCCAGTCTTTCATAGTTAGCATAATGTTGAGACAATTTGCATTTAGTTCATAATAGGCAAACAGGAAATCCCATGGAAGTGTGTTAGGACTTTACAAATAGCTGGCCAAGAAGCCTGGAGGAGAAGCAAAAAGGTGACTAGAGGAGAAAAAAGAGGCTGAGTGAGAAAAGGCAGTGAGGAGAGAAATGGAGTGTGAGAGAATACAAATTGGAAACAGAAGCTTGAATGGGAAAATGCCATTTTAGAAAGTAATCTTCTAAATTCTGTTTTTTAAGTCATGCCTAGAAGCTGTCCAAGCTACAGCCAAATAATAAGATTATGTCTGCTTCCCGATCCTAGCACTGTCAGGCTTGGTTAGTATGATGCCTCTAATGTATTTGGTGTGATTACTTTTTGTTTTGTAGCAGCACCAGAAATCCTCTACATTAGATAAAAATTGTTTACAGCTTAAAAAATGTTTTATTGCAAAATTTGCATGTAGATTTCAAAGTGAACCTTTTACTTTATATATTTTTTTTGACCAACAGATATAGCTACTTCAATAGAAATGAAAAATCACTGCACACAACCACAAATTCTCTTTCCTGAGAATAGAGGAGACTTTGTATTTTATAGTAATTTTACATCAATATGAGCGAAACCTTGTTCATGTTCCTGTTAGAAGTAAATCCCTGCATCATTTTAATGATGTTAATAATTGCCGGGCGCGGTGGCTCAAGCCTGTAATCCCAGCACTTTGGGAGGCCGAGACGGGCGGATCACGAGGTCAGGAGATCGAGACCATCCTGGCTA
>NW_016807340.1:1436751-1441201 GCF_001698545.2 Rhinopithecus bieti
AAACCAATACCAAAAGAGAATAAGATTATACTTGGAAAGTTTTATTTGATGCCTTGCTTATTTTAAGACTATCTTTTATCCTTTATCTTATCTCAGGAAATGTTTATTGATGGGCTTAAAATAATATTTATTAGAAGAAAAGAATAGAATTAGGACTAAGATATGTGATGTTGATATTAATTATTGAGCTAAATATGTTGCTAATTTTACAAATTGTTTTTCATTGTAAAAAAAAATGTTTTTATCTTTCCATTTCCCAATAATTCTTACAGGACTAGTTAGCAAATTTTGTTGATTTACAAATGGTATACACTTTAAAATATTGATATTAATACTTCTAACAGTTGTTAGCTTGATAGGCTCACAAAGGAATGCATGATTAGCTCATTTTGTGGGCATTATTCTTAGAAATGGAAATGAAGTTTAAGTCACATTTTGAACACAATCGGGTAACATCAAGTTCACACTTCTGAGCTGACAGAAGTTTTCAGATATTTGCTTTGATCTCTATCATAGGTCCTAAAGCAATTTCACTTTTAAAATTTTTCTTTAAAAATTTACACTCACATTTGGGTAAACAGATGGCTTGCACCGCCTAACATCAGATGATGTGCCAAATAGTAATAACGTCAGTTATTTCTGTTGTTATCCTTACTGTTTTATAGAGTACATTTGATAAAAACAGTGAGAAAACTAAAAGAATACGGAGCTCAAAACTTCATGAGATTGTTGTACTTGGTCACTCTCTTCAGTACAAACTCTGATTATTGTCTGGAAAGTTCTGGCAGGATTTTGTAACAAGTTAGCTTCAAATATTTAACTTTTCTGGGACAAAGACACTTGGAACTTCAGTCTTCTTGTCCTATAAATCTGCAGCGTTTCTTATTTTTGTGATCAGGCATGCAGAAAGCCTTAAAAAGACACATTTATTTCATTTATGAGAAACTAAATCCAGATATAAAGCTCCTTTCTCACCCACTACTGTTGGCTTTCTTTAGAATGATTCTGTGGTGGTGCTGGGCCCCAGGAAGCATTGTAACATGTGTTGGCAATCTTGCAAACCAAATTTAGAGTCTCTTAGATTCATATAGGAGTAAAGCTTGCCTTGAGTTATTTCTGTGAGTTGATGTGAAGCCGCTGGCAGCACTTCTAGGGTGAGTTTTCTTGTTTATCCCTGGTGATGTTTAATGCAAAGCTAATTCACTTCCGGGGACATCCTACTGGGGACAAGTCACAAGCTAGCAGTCTTGATTGTGATTTCCGGCTGGGTTTGGAATTAGGGTTTATAGCTTCCGGGTAGCTTTCATTTATATAAATCAAAATTATCTTGAGACAACAGGAAAAGACATGGAAGAGTGGAAGTTTTGTTACTTGTGACATCTCACTGCACATTGTTTGAAATGTAACTATTTTGTCTTAAATTATTCTTTGAAACAATTCCTACTATTTTTAGCATGGAGCCAATCATAATTCAAAAGCAGAAGACCTTTGTTGTTTAACAGTATTGGTTTACTTATCCCACTGAAGGAAGACTAGTGGTGTGCTGATAAATGTTTAACAACTGGCTTTCCAAAGGGGAACAAAACAAAATAAAACTCAAAAACAAAAGCATTACGTGTAGCATCTGAAAAGATATAGGGTACAAATGATCCCAGCAGGATCAGTTCTAACTTCATAGCCTAAAGTCAACTGGCTTTCGATACTTCTAAAAACTTAACAGTACGCTGCACCTATGTCTGGCTCCCACATGCCACTGGAAAAAAATACTGTGTTACTTATTTGTATTTTATGTAAGTAAGTGAAATTCTTCTGTAATGAAAGTGAAACGGGAAAGGTTCCCTTGTCCCCCGCAGGCATGTGACGGGGGAGTGGTTCTCTTCTTCAGTGCCTCCCTGCTCAAACCTCTAGGGGCAGCATACAGGGGAGCGGAATGAGGGACTCCGACTCCACAACAGTGTCTAGGGGTGAATGCTTACCGCTCCTGAAGCCCCAGTGGGCGTGTGTTACAGGGTACTCTTTCAGTTCAGCTGTCCACAGGTGGCTTGTGTTAGCTCAATTAGACCCTCTGCCTTATTGCAAAAACAGAGGGCTTTCTGTATCCTAGGGTTCTTGCCTTGGTGTCCTGGAAGAATCAGATCACACGTGGGCTTGGAGAATGAGTGCAAGGTGTTATTGAATGGTGGAAGCTTTTAGCAAGGTGGATGGGGAGGACAGAAGCGGGACGGAGTGGGAAGGTGATTTTCCCCTGGAGTAGGACTACTCAGCGGTCCGGGCTCTCTTCTGTCTTCGTTGGCCAATCTCCACATCATTCCGCCAGTCGATGGCCTGCTGGCCTACCAGGCCCTGTCAGTGTGCTCTTTCACTGGCATGCCACCCTAGACGTCCTTTCGATGTCCAGCCACTTGTGTGTTCTTCCGCTGATGTGTTTCTCTCGACGTCCAGCCTCATGTGTGTCTGCCCACTAGGGTCTCGGGGTTTTTACAGGCACAGGATGGGGGTGTGACAGGACAGCGTGGTTTTGGGAAACGTAACATTTGGGTGTGAAAGCAGGAGTGCCTGTCCTGACCTAGGTACTTCGGCGCAGGCCCAAGAGTGGAGCCCAAGTCAGGGACCCCCTTTCTCTACCCAGCATTTCCCTGCCCCTCTCCCATATCAAAAGAGCTGAAAATGATGCTAACCTACAAGAGAAGGTAACAGTTCTCTCTACATGAGTAGATTGTTTGGAATGGCTCTTTGAGTTATGTCATAGAATTCTGGAATTTGGGAGCTAGGAGGACTTTTTTTTTTTTTTTTTTTTTTACATTTCTAAACTTTTATTTACAGTGACATATTAATGGGGTGCAGTGTGATGTTTCAAAGCATATGTGCATTGTATAATGATCAAATTGGGGTAATTAGCGTATCTATCACTTTAAACATTTACCATTTCTTTGTGATGATAAATTGAAAATTCTCTTCTAGTTATAGTACTATTAGTTATTATTATTATTTGAGACTGAGTCTCGTTCTGTTGCCCAGGCTGGAGTGCAGTGACAAAATCTGGGCTCACTGCAACCTCCCACCTCCCAGGTTTAAGTGATTCTCGTGCCTCAGCCTCCTGAGAAGCAGAGATTACAGGCATGTGCCATCACGCCCAGTTTAAGTTTTGCATTTTTAGTGGAGACAGGGTTTCATCATGTTGGCCAGGCTGGTCTTGTACTCCTGACCTCAGGTGATCTGCCTAACTTGGCCCCCCAAAGTGCTGGGATTGTAGGCGTGAGCCACCACGCCCAGCCTTCTTCTAGCTATCTTGTAGTATATAATATACTGTGCTAAAAGAAAAACTTCAGCTAAATTAAATTTGAAAGAGTTTAATTGAACAATGAACGATTCATGAATTAGAAAGTCTTTCGAACCAGAATAGGCTCAGAGACTCCAGTGCAGGCACCTGGTGGAAGAAGATTTATGGACAGAAAAGGAAAAGTGACATGCAACACAGGGAAGTGAGGTACAGAAACAACTGGATTGATTACAGCTCAATATTTGCCTTATTCGAACATGGTTGGAGCAGTTGACCAACATGGTAGGAGTTTTGTTTGGCCAAAACTTGGTGATTGGCACAAGTGTAGGCTACCCAGTCTGTTTACACCTCCACATGTTATAGTTCACAATGTACAGAAAAACCTTTAGGTCGAACTTAAATATGTAAGAAGGCAGCTTTAGGCTAAACTTGATTTAACAACTGTTATTAGCTATAGTCACCCTAGTGTATAAAAGAACACCCAATTTCTTCTTCCTATCTAACTGTAACTTTGTACCTGTTGACCACCCTCTCCCCATCTTCCCCTATCGCCTAGCCTCTGGTAACCACTATCCTATTTTCTACTTGTACGAGATCAACTGAAGAGGACTTTTGAAAACCTTGGGTTCTGTATCTTCATGTTGAAGACACTAAGACCCAGAAAAGAGTGATTATTTTTTTCAAGGTGGTAATGGCAGCAGTAAGACTCAGACCAGATCTACTGAGCTTCCAGCTCTGCATTCTTTCCATTAACTTATTCTTTTTTCGTATTTAATGGCTCACACAAATTATTTTGATTTGCTTGGTTTCTTCTTGCTCTTGATAGAAGTAGTTTGCTGCTCAGTTATAATCAACTGTCCAATCTCGGGAGAATTAAGACATGAGTCAGTAAATGGTTTCTTATTTCTTTAGTGCATATAGATAATGACTATGAAATCTAATAAAACCAAAAAGGTGTAAAATTCCACAGGAGTAGTATGTACCCTGTTAACTGCGATGTTCCTCTCCACTTTACCACTTCAGATCTCAGCCAAACATGCAATGATGGGCATTCCTTTGGATCTACAGTTTTGATCTTTTATTACTTTTAACTAGAAAGTCATTCTAACATTTCTTCTTCTTTTTTTTTTTTTTTTTTTTTTTTTTTTTTTTTTTTTTTTTTTTTTTTTT
>NW_016807340.1:1441384-1449181 GCF_001698545.2 Rhinopithecus bieti
AATTTTTATAAAAAAATATTTTAATATTTTCTTTTTTTTTTTTTTTTTTTTTTTTTTTTTTTTTTTTTTTTTTTTTTTTTTTGATTTTTGAGACACGGAGTCTCGCTCTGTCGCCCAGGCTGGAGTGCAGTGGCCGGATCTCATCTCACTGCAAGCTCCGCCTCCTGGGTTTACGCCATTCTCCTGCCTCAGCCTCCCGAGTAGCTGGAACTACAGGCGCCCGCCACCTCGCCAGGCTAGATTTTTGTATTTTTTAGTCGAGACGGGTGCTAGCCAGGATGGTCTTGATCTTCTGACCTTGTGATCCGCCCGTCTCGGCCTCCCAAAGTGCTGGGATTACAGGCTTGAGCCACCGCGCCCGGCCCATTCTAACATTTCTGCTATAAAGCCCCTTGCTGGTATTACCTTTAGCTGTTGTACCCTATATAAATATTACACTGCGAGACTAGTGAATTATTTACCTCCAAGTCAGTTTTCATCCAATACTTCTCTGTTTAAAACCAACAATAAAGGGCTGCTTTTCACCCAACCCAATAAATCCCAAACTTCTTAACCTAAACCCCTGACAACAGGAATTGAATGTGCTTTGCTCACCTATATCTTTAGTGCTCCCTTATATCACAGCACCTGGCTTAGGCCAGTATTATTAATCTCGTATTGTCTTGTGCACCCACATGTGCCCTGTGAGTGGGTACTATTGGAGTTCCCACTTTATACCTGAAGATATAAGTGCAAGAAACTTTCCCCCACACTCACAGTTAGTTGGCAACATCACCTAGACTTGAACCCAGCTTTTCAGATTATATTTTAAATGCCATGCCATACTACCCTCTTGAATATTCTGATGCCCTGTCCTAGTATGAAGTGCTCTCCCTAGTTTGGTGCAAGCACATCTACCTAGGTTCTCTCTCTCTCTAAGTCTCTGAGTGAAGTCTTGATATCAGGCACCCTGGTCCTCTCAGGATGACCTAAATAGGCTGTAGAAATCCTCTATGCCTGTGCTACAACTGACTCCCTTGCCCTTATCATTGGATTTCCCCTTCTTTACTTGAAGCAGCATCTTAACCTTCCTTCAAGGCTGTTCTTTAGCCACCTTGACCTCGGCCTCTCCTCTTCAGACTGCTGTCTTCTCAGCTCCATACACTGCTTGTGTTTCTGGACTTCAGGCCTCCCCAGGTAGCTTATCACTTTGAGGACAAGCATTAGGTGTCTTTTTATATCCATTGCAATCTGTACACTATCATAACCATTTTATAATACTTAGTATATGTTAGTGATAATTTTATTTGCCAATCGTTCAGGCCTTCGTAGGTATTTTGACTGTACCTCAAAAGTGAGATTCTGGAGAGGAACATGGCATTTCAAGATGCTTTTGATGAGTGATATTTGATAGAGACAATAAAGAACAATTCACCTGTGAAGAGAAAACTATCCTAAGGACACAAGACTGAACCTTTCAGAGTGAGGCAACAGTAGCAGAAAAATAACAGGATTAGAGTGGATAACAAGCTAAATGGGAATCAGTAACATGCCTTTATGAACCACGCATAAATAAAAGCAGAGCAGGCCAGAAGTCTGTGCTAATCCTCTTATTAGATTTAGCATAGGTCTGACTTTCTTAGAAAAAAATTCAGTAGCTTCTGAGTTTCTCTCTCTCTACTGAAGTGATGAGGAAAGAGCTGTAAGAGTAGGAATTTAGATGATATATTAGAAAGATATTTGAAATTAAAAGAAGCATACAATTCATTCAACTTTCTGCCTTTTGAAAATCATCTAATCTGTAGTTACCGTTTTGCAAAGGCTACTATCAAACCCAACCAGAAGAGGTTTCAGTCTTGTCTGCAGTTTCCTTTCAGTTCGCAAGCTCCTTGTCAACACTGTTTTGGCTGCAAAAATCTGGTTGTCAGGAACTTCCACACAAGACTCAATCTCAAACTGTATGGCTGTGATCTATGTACAGACATTCTTGCTCCATTCTCTGTCTAAATAGTGGCTTCATCTGAGGCAGCAAGGGCCAGCCGTGAAGGCCAATGAAGCTCCTAATTTAAAGTTCATACTTTTATATTACCTTATTATGTATTACCTTGTGAAAATCCTTGTATCCTTGCCTTTGAATTGCTAAATCAAATTTGTTTCTAGCTGCTTGAAGCTGGTATACTTAATGAGAAAGGTCTCCTATGGGGATGGTGAAGTCTTTAGTCCTACAAAGGAGCCTGTTTGGGTTACATGATGGTGATTAATGTTAGCAAATATTTTGGATGTGTTATGAATTTCTTTCACTTGTTCAAGTATGACTTGTTCTTTCATATGGTTTTATTTATTTTTATTTTTATTATTATTTTTTGAGACAGAGTCTCCACTGCCCAGGCTGGAGTGCAGGGGCGCGATCTCGGCTCACTGCAACAACCTCCACCTGCTGGGTTCAAGTGATTCTCCTGTCTCAGCCTTCCAAGTAGCTGGGATTACAGGTGCCCGTCACCATGTCCAGCTAATTTTTGTATTTTTAGTAGAGACGGGGTTTTGCTATGTTGTCCAGGCTGGTCTTGAACTCCTGACCTCAGGTGATCTGCCTGCCTTGTCCTCCCAAAGTGCTGGGATTACAGGCGTGAACAACCATGCCCGGCCTTTCATATGGTTTTATAAGAAATAGACACATAATTAACCTTCAGTGATTTGGCAGTGTATGAGGTATTTCACACTCATTCCATCTGATAACTTTTTGAAGTGATATTATTATACTTTTCTTAATAGATGAGGAAGCGTAAGTTAAATATCTATTCAATGAGAAACAGCTAACAACTGCTTGACTTTATGATCTTTCTGCTGTATTACGAAGCCACATATAATCTTCTCTTTAACCAGGTCAGTGAATTTGATCTTAAGTGTTCAGATTTTTCCATAAGATTTGTAGTAAAAGTCTTCAACAAAGAAATTTGTGTCACATGTTTACATTGGAAAGTAGGAATAATCTTACCGGTCAAAAATAAAACAACTACAGTGTATCGTGTATTTTTATAACATAAGAAATGCTTGATGTTAATAAAAATATGTTAAAGAATTATCTTTATTATAAAGGTGCTTATTAGGGACAAGTGGTGTAATGTTATAGTGAGGAATCTTTTTAGGAATTACATCCAGTAACTCAGATTTGTAACCCTTTGAGTACTGTCAGCATTATTTTTATTATTAGAATCATTACTACCACAGGTTGTATTTTTACAATTAGCCTTGTTGCCATCATTTCCTTTCCCACTCTGGAGCTTCCAGGAAGTGTTGGTCATTTCACTCCAATAGGCTTAATGGTGGAGTAACTTTAACCCTCCTTAAATGGCTATCCCTTGACACACTAATTTTTCACAGGCTAAAACTGTAGCCTGTTAAAAGTAAATGCATTCCTTCCAGGCTCCAATGGTGAATTCATGCTCAGATGACCCCTTGACATTTCACAGGCATTGATGAGGTGCTGTCCCCTCTCTGGAAATAATCTAAACACTGATCCCAATGAATGGAAGAGAGCCCTAGATAAGCAGAGGGAAATGTGTTTATGGACATGTTCAGGTCATCCCCACTGTATTACTGAAGGCTAAATACTTACGCTTCTAGAGAGAAGGTAGAGAGTGGGAAAGGAAGCACTTCTACCTAGCCAATTAAATATTATTTTTTATTCCTCATATATAAATGATCTCTTGGATACTTTATTAGGTTAGTAAAATGCAAGACATATTTGTATCCTATTAGGTAATGAAAAAGCTCATACTGACAGAGGTGAGCTAATGTTAGATGGTACCAAATAAAATTCTTCTTTTTTTCAATTTCTAGATATTTTGGCAAATTTTAACAAAATAAGCATTAGTTTAAAACATGTCAGAGAACATAGACTGCACTGGACAGTTGCTTTGGATATGCTTAAGAATTTTAAATCATTTTTTGGAGGACTCTGATGATTCTTGGTGTAAATACAATGACTTAATGCTTTACAATTCATATACTAGGAAGTATGGTTAACATTTTGCATGTCCAGCAAACTGCAGTTCTTAATCTCAGCATCAGTGGGGTATTTGCTTATTTTGATGGTATTACAGGTTCAAAATTTGAGGTAAAATGTATGTTTTCTAATACAAAGAAGCAATAGCTATATACCTATAAGCATATATTTGTTTTTATGTAATTTATTTTAAGGAGTCAAAATTTATTTAAATTTATTTTAGTAAGCCAGAAACTTTTCCTAAAATGTAACTTCCACTGGGGTAAGGATTTTTGTTTATTTAGGTCATTGCTTTATCCCTAATGCTTGACACATGGTAAATGCTTAGCAAATATTTTAGTAAATATTGATAAATGTTTTAAATATTAATACATGTTTGAAACTAATACTTAATTTGTCAAAATTTGCCAAACTATCTAGAAAGTAAAAAGAGAATTTTATTTGGTTCAATCTAATGTTATCCAAACTCTGTCAGTATGAGCTTTTTCACCACCTAACAGGGTACAAATATGCTTTGCATTTTACTAACCTAAAAAATTATCCAAGGCATTATTTATATGTGATGATTTAAAATATATTTAACTGATTAGGTAGAAGTGCTTTCCACCCCTGCCCCAATAAAATTCATTTTAGGAGAATTTATTCAACACAGTCTACGACTTGCTGGGCTAGGCAGTGTGTATAACCTTCTTGTGCATATGGGCTTATAAGACTGTCTTAGATTAATGTCATCAGGCACTCACATGATATAAGTAACATTTCACCCTCATCAGGCAAACTTTTGACTATATTTTGCCTTCCCATGTCTGTGGCCTAGAGGTTAAAATTTCCATAATGTAAGGAATCTATTGTCCATTGTTTAGTGACCTTGCAAATAGCTGTTTTTATCATAAATTAATGAACTCATATTGATAATTTTAGTCAGTTATTTCCAGAGTTTGGTAATATTAGTCTGTCCCTGAGAGACAGTTTATATATGGAGCAGTGCCATATACTAAACAGTGCATGGGGATAGGAAACAACTTACTTCTACTCTTCAAAGAGAAAATTTGATTGAGGCACAAATGACACAAGCGTAAATAAACCATATAAAATCAATGCATTTATGTGGTACAAAATATGTACATGTGAGCCAAGGAAGAATACAAGTAAAATTAAGGAAGGCATTCTAGAAGAAGAAAATAAAAATAGATTGGCCTCTAATAAAGATGATATTATCACTGGTAGTGAAAATGCTATGGATAAGAGATATAAAAATGGAAGGAAGCTTACGTAAAGGATAGGTTAAGCAGATTTGCTTAAACAAAATAGTTTGTGTTAGGAAAAGTTAGGCATGAGGCAGATGTTACAGATAAACAAAAACTTATTATCAAAGGTGGAGGCAATGGGCAAATGGCCTTAAGTTGCATCAGTGATTTTGAAGATTAACATATAGTTTTGCAAATAATACTAGGTGTTTTGGTTCTCTATTACTGCATGATGAGCCATCCCACCATTAAGTGACTTAAAATAGCAACGTATAATTATTCCCCAGATTTCTGTTGATTAACTGGAGTTCAGCTGGATGGTTCTTTTGCTGTTCTAACTTGGTGTCACTCATGTAGCTGTCATCAGATGGTGGCCAATACTAGAACATCCAAGATGACTTCCAGTGTCTTGGCAGGATGGCTGCAAGGTTAGGCTGAACTGGGATGGTAGGATGGCCAGGCCTCTTCATCTCTATCTAGTCTCCAAGGTCTCACCCTCTCTTTGTGGTCTTCCTACATCTTCTCTCTACGTATCTCTGTATCATGTCAGCTGGACTTCTTATATGAAAACTCAAGGGCTCCCAAAAGCTCAAGAGAAGCTGTCAGGCCTAAAAAGGCTGAGACTCAAAACTGGAATAGTGTTACTTCTACTACATTTCATTGGTTGAAGCCAGTCAATCCAATGTAGAAGCAGATTACACAAAGGCATAAATACTGGGAGGTTCATTGCTAACTGGGGACCATCTTTGGAAACTCTCATAGTCAGTGATTTGAAGTCATTATCAAGTCAAGCCTCATCAACATCATCACAACTGCAGCAACAACAACAACAAAAACCAGCTAATCTTTCTGGGGCCCTTAGTATTTACCAAGCATGATTACTAGTACTTTACTTGTATTGATGTATTTAAATCTAGAGAGAAGCAATATTATTATTATTCAAATTTTACAGATGAGGAAACTGAGGTCTGAGAGATTAAGTAATTTGCTCAACATTGTGTAGTTTATACTTCGAACCCAAGCAGCTGTCAGAGTTTGTGCTAGTGAGCACAATGCTATGCTGCTTCACTTGTGGAATATAAAATTCCACGGATATCTCTCTATCACACCTGACCATCTCTACTAAACAAAAAAAGTCACCAATATTTTAAAATGATGTACTATTTCTTATTATTTGTACCATTCTCAAAATGCTTCAAAATAGCGCAATAGCTTTATTTATTGTGCAAAGGATTTGATGTGAGTCTTAGTTGAGTTTGCCAGTTGAAGGGCTGTGGCATTGTGTTCCTTGTACAAGATGCAGGGTCAAGAGTTACAGACTCTGTGCCACAGGAATGGGGCTTAAGCCTGAGATGCCTTGTTATTAGTTGTGCTACCATATATTATCACATAATTTCTCTAAATTTAAATATAGCAGTGTTACTTTAATAACTCATCGGTGACATAAACATACTTTCCTATCTAGAGAATAGGGATGATAACCTTTAGTTCTCCCTAAGTTGTGTATGCTAAAATAGTTTCATATAATTCAATTTATACAAACCGCAAGTTAGTATGAATGACAATTGAGATAAAAATAGAGCTGAATTCATGTTTTACAGTTATTGTTAGAAACCACTTCAGTAATTCAACTGACCAGCCTAATATTCTTTCTGGTGTGGTACCTATATTAAGATATCCCCCAAAGTTTAAGATTGACTGAGACAAAGCCTTTGAATATGTAAAAGCAGAAAAAAAATTTGTTTCCTCTAAAACAAACTTTACTCATTTCATCTTGGATACTCAAAATGTCTTCATTAATTTATTTAATTTTCATTGGTGCCTATTACATGCCAGGCATTATACTGGCTCAGCTCAGGCCAATTTCTGCAACAATGGAAATGCTTTGTATATGCATTATCCAGTACAGCAACCACTTGCCACATGTGGCTTTTCAGCACTTGAAATGTAACTATTGCAACTGATGAACAGAATCTTTAAATTTAATTTTATTTAAATTAATTTGAACTTAAATTTAAGCAAACAGATGTGGCTGGCAGCTACCATATTGGATGATGCAGAATTAGACACTATCAATGTGTCCTGGCGTCCTTCATATCCTGGTTCACTTTTGGGAAGCGATAGTCTTGGAGTCTTTCCTCTTTTGATGGTGATGGCTATTATTCATTCATACCCTTTAACCTTGCTCTTTTTCAGTTAAGGGTATACATTTTCAAGGCCACTGACAAATGCTAAGGAGGCCATCTGGCTTAAAGAAGTGCTGGTAACTGCTTTCTCTAGGCACGTGGAGCTCATGAGTTTGAGTCAGATTTTCCTTAAACATCAAACAATTTTAAAAATCTAAAAAAACCTAACCATATGCCCAATCCCCTTATAGTTTTAGGAAAATAAATAACATATAATGGACAGTAAAGGAACCATTTTAACTAATATATACTCAGCATTAGAGTGGGAGAACTCAGTAACTTCTTAAATCCACAGTGTCTTACATGATTTAATTTTTTAGCTTTTGCAAAATTCAAAATTCATTGTTATGTTCCTTTCATTTAATTTTAAATCTTAGAA
>NW_016807340.1:1449465-1457157 GCF_001698545.2 Rhinopithecus bieti
AAAAAAAAAAAAAAAAAAAAAAAAAAAAAAAAAAAAAAAAAATAAAAAAAAAAAACTCATCGAAATGCATTTGTTAAGAGTTGTTTTTAGAAGGTTCCAGACATCCCATGAATCTTCGGAATAATGAGAAAGACTTCATTAGTTTTGCATAAAATTCCCATTTAGTCAGAGATTATTAAACTGAAAGCCCAGCCATCTACCAGGTGAGTTGAGTGCTGAAACTATTCCCCCTTCTATACCTGGCTGAATGTTAGTATTTAGGTATAAGTTATAGCTATACAAAAATATAGGACTCTAAAGAGCCTAAAAATCACCTACCAATTTCCTGTCTATGTTTAGGATAAAGAAGCTATGACTCAGAGAATAAGAGCAAGTTGTTTAAAATCTTTAATGTGGCTTAAGACAGATATGAAATTTGAACTCATGCTACCTGGTCATTGGTCATTAATATTTTTCAACAGAGTACACAGTCTCATCTTCATTCTTTAAGTCAATGTAGTGATAGGTTAGAAAAATACTTTGGTGTTTTAAGAGCATACAAGAATACCTTTAATTTTATTTAATTTTTCCTCTGATAGCACACAATTAACAATTCAATTAAATATATATGCCAAAATTACTGTCAAAAGAAATATATCTTTTAATTGACATAAACATGAAGACATTTCTTATGCAGAATATCTAATGGGAAATTTCTCTTGGTAGCTAGCTGTTTTTTGATCAAAGAAAATTTAAAAAGATAAAAGATGTTGCCTAATTGCTTTCCAGAGAGAAAAATAGATGGAGTCATATTCTATATGATTTGTGAATGTAAAAGTTTGTAAAATTGTATGATATAATTCAAGGGATGAATTGTGTCAGTTCACACCTGATGCCCTGAGATCCCATGGCTTTTTTAGGTTTTTGTTCTAGGGATTTTAGAGAAGAGGTGTCACTTAAACTCTTAAGTGCTCTCAGTTCCTTTGGGGAATGTCTGTCTGAAGGAATCTTGGTGTCTCTAAATTCTTGTCTGTTGCTGTCATCAGTTCAATAGCATTGTAGCTCCCCTCTAAAAATTTATAAGCTAGCAAATGGCTGAAGCTGGGAAGATAAAAAATGCCCACTGTGCTATCTATCATTTGACTCTTTCAGAGATGTTTACACACAAAGGCTTTTTGGACAGACACTATTCAGCTCCTGACAATTTACAAATGCCTTCCTAGATAGATTTAAAAATTAATCCTAAGGAGACTGAATGTTTGGAGCATGGAGATGGGATGTTCAGGGTACAGCCCTCTTTGTATGCTTGATTCATGGGAAGTCTGAGGTAAAATTTTGGGTGTCTGGAGATCTTGGATCCAGTCCACAGTCTTTACCTAGTTGCTCTGCAACGCTGAACAAGTTAGTGAACCTTCTTGTGCTCATTCTAGGCTCTCAGTTTAAAAGAAGGGAGATCAATTCCGTGAAAATTAAGGTGCTATTAATAGTTATACAACATAATACATTAAAAACTCTCTATATCATTCATTAAAATCAGATTGTGTTATTTAAAAAATTGGAATTTAATCTCATCTAAAACTTTAGTTATTGAAAATTAAAAGACAAAGGTTTTAAATACTTTTGTAAGATACAAATAGAAGAAAACAAATACTCTACAGATAGAATTAAAGTTACAAAATAGTCTCACAATGGAAATGTGGAATCAGAAAGGCTATCAATAAGAAAAAACGGTAAAATATTTTCTAGAATTTACAAATATATTTTCTAGAATTTACAAATACGTGACATTTAAGGGAGGAAGAAAAGGCCACTGTAAACATAAATATTATAGATACTTATAGTAAATGATTACTGAATAGAATTTTTATCAATATACTATTTTAAGTAAAATTTCTTTGTGATGATTACAATGAGATGTAAAAATTTTAAAAGAAATGTACCTTTTTGTCCAGGCGCGGTGGCTCACACCTGTAATCCCAGCACTTTAGGAGGCTGAGTTGGGCAGATCATAAGGACAGGAGTTCGAGACTAGCCTGGCCAATATGGTGAAATCCCATCTCTACTAAAAATACAAAAATTACCTGGGTGTGGTGGTGGGCGCCTGTAGTCGCAGCTACTCAGGAGGCTGAGGGAGGAGAATTGCTTGAACCTGGGAGGCAGAGGTTGCAGTGAGCTGAGATTATGCCACTGCACTCCAGCCTGGGGACAGAGCAAGACTCGGTCTCAAAAAAAAAAATAAAGTGTCTTTTAATTTTAATATTTTTCATCTATATTTACTACTAATCATATAATTATATTTACTACTAATAATATAATCAAACATTAGAGACCAACTATGTATTTTTGTGGTTGCAATAAATCACATGCTAAAATTCATAGGTTAGCAGTCCAGCTTTAATTTATATGTCTCCTTGTTTATGGATATTGCCAAATATTCATGTTTTATCAAACACCAGAGAACTGCTTTTTCACCTCTGATAATTTTATAGCCATGATTGGATTTACTGTAATCTCAATTCTAATCAAGAGAGTAAAGACTTCAATAATGTCAAATAAAATGGCATGTGTAAGTGGTCTTGTAACATACTATTATTGTTTCATAGTCACATTTAACGATAATTATTCTTTGGAGAACTTTGCATTATGAGGTTTTTGTAGAACTACATATGATTTAGTGACAATAGCTTTCTTTAGTGATTACAGATTTAAAGGATTACTGAACTCTTCAGATTTTAAAACAACAGAATTTCCAAGAGGATTTTATTTTCAACTCTTGTTTACTTCCTAAATCATGCATTAATGTGGTGTTTGGAAAATGAGCTAAATGTTCTAGTGCTGAACCAGAGCCATCTAGAATGTGAATTAGAAAATTGAAAACAAATTGCTAATGTGTGTTGGAAATGATGTATTATATACAAATGCATTTACAAATAAAGCACAGTGTAAGTGGAAGTATGAGTGTGGAATGTGCACCTAGTTAGGAAATAAACCTATTTTTTGCATGCATGGTATGACCCCCCCATGGATTAAAAGAGTTTATATATGTCAAAACTATAGATCGGTGCCCAGCACACAGTAAGAGCAACAGAGTGTTTGCCTTCTTCTTCTTTCTTCTTTCTTCGTCTTCTTCTTCTTCTTCTTCTTCATCATCATCATCATCATCATCATCGTAATCATCATCATCACTGTTGTTCATCCTCTCTCTTTCTGGCTTCTTTAACTTGTATATGAGATTAGATTCCTGGCTCAATTATTTTAGTTCTTTTATCCTTTTGCTGTTCCACCTGAGCCAATTCCCAGCCTTGAGACAATTGAACCCTCCTTCCAGAATTTCACCTGCACTATTTGGAGCACCAGCATTTGAAATTGAGTCTTAACGTTGCTCTGCAATCCTCATATTTATCTCTAGTCAACTAATTTCTCTCTCTCAAACAGGAAATTTCAAACTTAAAAAAAAATTTTAAATTTCATTTTAAATTGACACATAATAATCGTACATATTTATAAAGTATGGTGTTATCTTTTGATCCATATATACAGTTTGTAATGATCAAATTAGTGCAATTAGCATATTCATCATCTCAAATATTTATTCATTATTTCTTTGTGGTGAGAACAATACAAATCCTTTCTTTTAGCTATTCTGAAATAGACAATATATTATTGTTAATTACAGATACCCTACTGTGCAAGGTAACACGAAAATTTATTTCTCCTTTCTAACTGTGTCTTTGTACCTGTTTATCAAACGTTCCCTCACTTCTCCTCCCCTCTCTACTTGCCAGCCTCTTGTTACCATTCTACTCTTTTCTTCTATGAGATCAACTTCTTTAGCTTCCACATGTGCGTGAGATAGTGCAGTGTTTGTCTCTCTGAACCTGGCTTATTGATCACTTAACATAATGTCCTCCAGGCTCATCCATGTAGCTGCCAATGACAGTATTGAATTATTTGTTATGGCTGAATAATCTTCCATTGTCTAAATAGACCACATTTTCTTTATCCATTCATTTCTTGATGAACACTTAGGTTGATTTCATATCTTATAAAACCTTTATTGCCTCCTTGAAACCTCTACTGCAACTTGCTTTTCTTGCTCTCTTTTGGCAAATGATCTCATCTCATTCTTTGTTATAAAAGAAGCAAAGTGATTCAACTCACACCACACACACACACACACACACACACACACACACACACACATTTTAAAAACCCTTCAACTTCTCTCTTCAATGGCTCAAAATAACTCCCAGTGTCACCCAGGTTTTTTTTTCCTTTCTTTTTTTCTGCCTCGGTGATGGTGGGTTCAAATTATTTTCTGGTCTTTCTCCTGTTATTCTTTTGATCAAGGCTTATTTCATTTCCCCAGAAACCTTGGTCTGTCACCTCCTAAGATATTTTGAAATATAGCCCTCTTCCTTTTGCTTCCTTCTTCTTAGACATAAAAAATTCTATCCTTCTCTTAGGAAAAAAAATTCTTTAACCAATCCAATATTCTTCTTCACTGTGAACTTTTTCATAAAACATTAAAAGTCTTGAATGCGCTACTTCACCTACCATTGATCCTCAACTCACTGATTCTAAAAGACTAATGACACAGAAGAACTTTTCTAATTGCCTCATCAATGATCTATTTTTCTTGATCGTTATCCTGATTGGGGAACATCTGTAATTTCTGACTTTGTTCTCTGGAATTACAACACGAATTTCTAAACACTTGCTGACAACATGATCTGAGTCTCTTAAAGACTTCTTTCTTCACCTTACTATTGTGTTTTCACTGATGGCTGCTTCTGCTTTCTTGGAGTCTTCTCCTTAAGATTCCCTGACATTCTTTCTTGCCATGTCTCCTCCCATCTTCTTGATTTCTCTGTTTTAATATCCTTATCTCCTTTAGTATTTCCTTTTCTTGTGTCTGTCCCTCCTATAAAGTTAATTTCCCAAAGGTCTATCTTTGGCTTTCTCTTACTACTCCATAATCCCTTCCATTAAAGATCTTGCTTCCTTCACTTTCTTATGCGGCTTTAAATTTCACACATTGTCATATGGGAGGAATATATAGTACTTCTATCTTATATATACTATGTATACTTACAGCATATATCATAAATATATGACGAAAGTACTATGAACTCTTTGCATCTTTCTATTAATGATATATCATCTCTCCATCCTCTATCATTGTTTCTGGCTCTGTTCTCTGTCTCAAACTATTGCACACATTCTTGAATACTTGCTGGCAACATGACTTGAATATCTTTAAGACTGCCCTCTTGACCTTCATATTAATATCCATTTATTTGCCAAATTCTGAATATGCCATTTCTAAGGGCCTCTTATATCTACCTCTCCTAGATCCATTCATACTCCCAGTTTAATAGTTCAAACTTCTTCCATTTCTTACTTAAATTATTTGATTAATCTCTTTGTATTAGTCAGGGTTCTTCAGAGGGACAAAACTAATGGGTGTGTGTGTGTGTGTATATATATATATACACACATATATATACATATATGAGTTTACTAGGGAGAATTGGCTCATGTAATCACAAGATGAACTCCCAAGATAGGCATCTGCAAGCTGAGGAAGAAAGAAGCCAGTAGTGGCTCATTATGAGTCAAAAAGTCTCGAAAACAGGGAAGCCAACAGTGCAGCTTTCATTCTGTAGCCAAAGGCCCAAGAACCCCCGGCAAACCACTGTTTTAAGTCCAAGAGTCCAAAACCGAAGAACCCAGAGCCCGATGTCCAAGGTCAGGAGGAATGGAAAGAAGAATCCAGCATGGGAGAAAGACGAAAGCTGGAAGACTCAGCAAGCCAGCTTATCCCACCTTCTTCTATCTGCTTTGTTGTAGCCACACTGGCAGCCAATTGGAGGGTGTTCACTCACATTGAGGGCAGGTCTTCCTCTCCTAAACCACTGATTCAAATGTTAACCTCCTCTGTTAACTTCCTCACAGAAACCCCCAGAAACAACACTTTACCAGCTATCTCAGCATCTTTCAATCCAATCAAGTTGACATGTGATATTAACCATCACATTCATGTTTTGTTTTATTTTTGTTTACATTTAATTAGAAATCATCCCCTCCAATCCATCTTTTACCCATATATATACTTATTTTTCTAAAAATTCAAATATGATCATGTAACTCCTTTGCTAAAATACCCAACCTGATACTCTATTTTTTTCTCTAGGATAAAGTCCAAATTTCTTAGTCTCCAAAGAGTTCTCCATAACCTGCATTTTTAGTTTTATCACCATCAATGTACCAAACACTGGGTAGACAGGACTATTTGGAGCTCTCTTTATTGGATCTCAATTCTGAATCAAGTCTGCTCATCCGACCAAAACACATCCTCCCATCCTTATCTGAAAGTTGAACACATAAAGCTTTTAATAGTGCACATAGTAATCATTTTAATTACTTAGTGCATATGGATAATTTATAGTGCATATGGATAGTGCATATGGATAATTTATTATCACTTGGTGATATTTTCTCTTATATTTTAATATGCGACTCCAGTGCCACCTCTTCTATTTTGCTTGATCTGATTCTGCCAAGTAGGAATTCACTCACTCCTCAATCTCTCATAGTACTTAATACATTCTATATTGCCTTATGGGTAGTTTGGTTTGCCTTTCTCCTTGAAGAATATGGTCTGAAGTCAAAAGAACTTTAAATTTTAGCTTTACCTCTTGCCAGCTTGGCAACTTCTCAATCTATTTGGCTAAGGCATAATGTCTAAAATACCGAGCATAATGCCTGACACCTATTTAATATTTAACAAATGTCATTTCTTGTTATTTATTTCCCTTTTTCCTTATTTATTCTCTAATACCTAGCACAGAACGAATGGTAAATATAATTTTTTTCTTGCTGTTCAACTAAATTCAAAGAAAATTATAGGAGGACTAACTCAGAGATCTCCTCCAGTAAATCTTTAAGGTTTAAGAAATCAAAATACCCACCTGGCAGCATTTGGAATTATTAGCTCTGTCCTTACTATCGCATGACTACTTCATGTTGTTAACTATAATGACAAAATTTGGGCAGGCACAGTGCCAAGCACTTTTTATACATTATTCATTTCATCCCTACAGTAACCTCAGGAAGCAGAAGTTATTAGCACAGCCAGGGCTCCACAGACAGGACATAATAAAGTTGGAATAAAAGTCTAAGTAGTCTGATTGAGTTAAACTCTTACCACTATTACATTAACTTTACTTCTATTTCTGACCTCAGTTCTCCTACTTTCTGTATATCAATTGATTAATTGTAAAGAAAAATATTAGAGAGCTGAGATTCAGTGTTTTGAAAGACAGGAAAGAGATCCAAAGAGTTGAAGTTTGAATATTGGAATAGGTAGTTGATGGTAGAATTGGAAGGAATAATGGTATCAGAGTATAATAATAAAAAAAGATTTGGGTCAATGAAAAACCAAATAAAAAAGGAAAATTATTCAAATGACCTGTATAAATACTACTCAATCAATCCAGTAGGAAGTTCCCTCATATGGTTTATGAAGAAAATACAACTCACCAGAGTTATATACCACTGTATATGGCTTGATTTGGGCCCATTGAGCAGACAACCAGGTACAACGATGCTAATATGCAAGAAATGTGTACCCTGTATACTCTGCCCTGAGAAGATATATATGTTCCCTTTCTTTTTTTTTTTTTTTTTTGGAGACGGAGTCTCGCTCTG
>NW_016807340.1:1457589-1470722 GCF_001698545.2 Rhinopithecus bieti
GCTCTGTCTCCCGGGCTGGAGTGCAGTGGCCGGATCTCAGCTCATCGCAAGCTCCGCCTCCCGGGTTTTTATATGCCATTCTCCTGCCTCAGCCTCCCGAGTAGCTGAGACTACAGGTGCCCGCCACCTCGCCCAGCTAGTTTTTTGTATTTTTTAGTAGAGACGGGGTTTCACCATGTTAGCCAGGATGGTCTCGATCTCCTGACCTCGTGATCCGCCCGTCTCGGCCTCCCAAAGTGCTGGGATTACAGGCTTGAGCCACCGCGCCCGGCCTTCCCTTTCTTTATTCATGTAAAATGTTGTTAAATACAATCATGCACAACAATGTTTTGGTTAACAACAGACAGCATATAAAATGGTGGTCCATAAGATTATAATGCTATATTTTTACTGTGCCTTTTCTATGTTTAGATATGATTAGATACACAAATGTTCATCATTGTGTTACAATTGCCAACAGTATTCAATCCAGTAACATGCTGTAAAGGTCTGTAGTCTAGGATCATATAGCCTAGGTGTGCAGTAGGCTATACCATCTAGGTTTGTGTAAATACACTCTTATGATATTCACACAATGACAAAATCACCTGGCAACACATTTCTCTGAAAGTAAGTCCATTGTTAAGCAACACATGACTGTAATTATAAAATAATTCCTAATTTTAGTAGTAGATTTTTTTGAGGTTTTGTTGTATACAGTTGCACATTTATAAATTTCAGAATAACAAAAATTATTAGAAAGTTAAGCATGATATAGGAATATGCAAACATGTCTTTGCTGAGTTCCAATAAAATGAGATTTCAGAAATAATATTTTTTATGTAATTTATTTATAATGAGAATTATGTGTGCCATTTTGAAAAATAGTGTGCATTCAAAGCAATTTACACTTATATAATTTCTTGATTACTGTGTAATTTTCCTCTAAATGAGATGTTGAGCTTAATCTACCAATAGAGTAGGTCATTCATGCTCAAAAGCCCATCTCTAGATAGCGAAGTGGAATACTTATTTAAGCACTAAAAGGACAGCTCATGAAGGATCATAGGGCAAAGAAAAGATTAGGAAGGCTTTAAAATGTTTGTAGGAAGAAAATAGAAGACAAAGCTCATCTCAGAATTTCAGAAAACCAGGAAGATGCCACTACATTAAAAGCTTCTGCACATAGGGTGTTTTTCATTTCTTGGGTTATATATGAAATAATTACTTTGGGATTTTAAGCATTAGTAGAGCCTTAGGATTTTTCAGTGTACTTTTCTTAAATAACATTTTGCTAACTGTCCTTTGTGACTATAGGATCCCAGGTGTAACTTGAAATGATAAGTCCACTTTACTTCACCTTTCAAGGGTTTTTCCTCTCCTGACAAAGACAGTTGGCTAATAGTTACGTGCTCTTGTTGTAAGGCATGCTAACTTACCCTTCTTTCTGAGGTAAACAAGTTTAAATGTGAAAGTTTTTGTTGTTAGCATACACCTCCTACCCCAAAAAGATAAATGTGACATGAGCTGGCATTTCTCCATAAGAAAACAGATTTAGGATGATGATCAGGTTACATAAGAGAAATTAGAGAGAGGCATGGCTACCTACCAAGAAATCTATAAGTAATAATTGTTACTCGTCATTTTCTCTATCATAAAGTTGTCCTATTTGGGAGAACACTGAAAAGAGCTCTTCATACTCTTCTTTAAACTAGAGATAAGTATAGTTTGGGTTTTCTTAAAAAACTGTGTAACCATCTTTCCTTTAGTTTGTGAGGTGTGTGAAGTGACTAGATTCTAGAGCTACGTTTGTGTGGCTGCTACAGCTACTGCCTTGAGATCTAAAGCTAAACGTACGTGCTTTGAATGCGAGGAAAATGAAAGTGTTTATGGAATTTAAAGTTTCTGAAACAAATAAGTTTGAAATTTTAAAAACTGCTAGATTTCCCCAGATCTCCTATTGAAATGTGTTGATTGTCTTCTACATCTTGGTTGGAAAAGTTTACAAAATATTGCACTAAGGAAATGCCACTGACACTGAGACCTTTTAGAAGACAGCCAGATCACCCACCCTGCTGTCACAGCCTTCAGTGCCACGATGAACCACGGTACCATTCTCCCTGTCTGAAACAAGCACAATTAAAAATGTGTCCTTGCTGTTTTTCACATAAGCAGATTAAATTGAACAGACTCTAACAATAATATTTTGATAAAAACCAAACAGTAAACAATATCTGACCATGTGTAATACAGTTTAATACATATTTACTATACTGATGTCTCATTTATCCAGCAGCAAAAGATGAGGTATTTCATGCACAGACATTTTCCAAATAATTCCACCTTACCCCTTTTGTGTGCCAAACCATTTTATTTATTTATTTTTATTATTCTGTATTAAAATTTTATAAAATGTATTTCCATGCCATCCAACACACAGGCTATAGCGTTATAATTCACCTTTTCTTGATGATGCAAGCGCGTCATTTTGAATGAACACTCCTTCTTATGTATCAATTCATCTCAGTGTGTGCTTTTTTCTATCACCTTTCTTGATGTTAATTGTCACTCCATTGCTGTCAGAGTAATTGCCTTTCGATTTTTATTCCTACCTCCCAAACTTTCATTCTGTTATTATAATGTTTTGAGTGTTAGGAAGTCAGGCAATCAAACTTTGAAAAATTTCTATGTATACAATTATACATGTTCATAATAATAGAAATAAAAATAACAGTGATGGAAGTAGGAAATAGGTAAGCTTTTATTGTTAGCATTTGCTCTAATGATATCCTTTGATCTTTTTGCTATACACACGCGCGCGCGCACACACACACACACACACACATATATAGTTTGTTTAAAAATAACCAAATTTGGCCGGGTGCGATGGCTCACGCCTGTAATCCCAGCACTTTGGGAGGCTGAGGCGGGCAGATCACGAGGTCAGGAGATCGAGACCATCCTGGCTAACATGGTGAAAGCCCGTCTCTACTAAAAATACAAAAAATTAGCAGTGCGTGGTGGCGGGCACCTGTAGTCCCAGCTAACTGTCCTTTGTGACTGAGGCAGGTGAATGGCGTGAACCCGGGAAGGCAGAGCTTACATTGAGCCGAGATCGCGCCACTGCACTCCAGCCTGGGAGACAGCGAAATTACGCTCAAAAAAAAAAAAAAAAAAAAAAAAAAAAAAAACAAATTTATATGTCTCTGAATGAAGGTAGGAAGAGCCAGTTGAGTGAGACCATCACTTTGACTTGAGCTAGGTTGCCAGAGTTGAGGCTGGTCTGTAGAGTGGGTAAGGCCAAACCAAGGACATTTTTAGTTCTACCCAGGAGTGTGAGCATCTTTGAGAACGAAGATACAGTCTGGAATCAACAGCAGCAGACACACAGAGAGAAAGAACTACAACTAAATCCAGGAGTCAGGCAAGAGTAGTTTGTTTTCTTCATAATTGGAGCCAGAGATAAACACAGTAAAGAATAAAGCATTTTTTTCTTTTTTAAATGCTACATAATTTATAGTTTATAATTCTTAGGAGCTGTCAGTTTTGAGGGAAAAAAGTAGATGCTTTATCCAGTGTGCAAAGGCATGAAAGTCCTATTTTTGACAGAAATAAAGCTACTAAACTTGTAAGAACATAACTCATTTGGAGAACTATATTAATGTGTCATTTTTGACATGTAGAATATCAGTGATAAATATAGATCAGAAATAGAGTTTGGAATAATTAATATATATTTCTGGATTCAAAGGCAACATTTAACAATGATAATCACATTTCTGTGCCTTTATTACTGTTAAAAAAGATAAATAAGATCATATAATTAAGCTTGATAAAATTTGGAGTTGGAAGGGTCGTTAGAAATCTCCCTGTCTAGTACTTTTGTAGTTCCCTGGAACACTATCCTTCAAGATGGTATGTACACACACACACACACACACACACATACACACACACTATGTTCCTTTGTCAAATAACTTAAGAAACACTGCAAACTATAGATCTCTTTGCTGCAGATTCATGGTGCAAATCAGTGTTGTAAAAATTCTAAGTCCTGCAATAAACAAAATCTGTTTAACTGTGTTTAAACAAACATTGCCCAAGTATATTTGAACACAGGACACTTTGTTTGCTTCGTGTAGGTTTTAAAATCTTATGTGGAACAACTTGTGGGAAATGCTGATCTCATCCTAAACCCTTATTTTACACACAAAAAATTATGTCCAGGGAAGGTTCATGGAATTTAAAATAGTAAATCTGGAACCCAAATCAACACACCATATTACCTTTCCCTGTGAGTCGCTCTTTCTCTGACTTGCCTAATTCTTCACTCTGATCTTCCATTGCGTCCAGCATCTTATTTTTCCCTGCTCCTCCAGCATCTCTACCCTGTAAAAGTTCCTCTGCATTCAGTTTTGGGACTACACATCCACTCATAGCCTCATGTATATCACCTTTACCTTTGACTCCATATTCAGCTCCAGCCCTGATTTCTCATGAAAGTATCACTGTGAAATTACTGGCAGCTGTTAGATTTATTTGTATATTTTGTCTTTACTTGAAACCCAGAATGTCCAAAATCAAATTTATCTTCCTAGCAAATTGACTGTCCATTTAAACTTCACTTATTTCTGGTAACAAAATCATTCAATTTTGAAGGTCTTTGTTTTTGCAGTCAGTTTTGAAGTATTTATGCCTCACATTATTTAGATCCAGTCATATTCTAATTTCTCAGATTATTTTCACTTAAAGATCATCCTAATTCACCCCTCTCCTCCCTTCTCTATTTTAGATTTGCATTTATAGCTGCAATACTAAAATTTCATAGCTCCTGTCTCTTAAACCAGTCTTTTCCATTTTATTATTATTAATTTATTTAATTAAAAATGTATTTAATGTAAAAGATTGTGGGTTCATAGTAGGTGTATATATTTATGGGGTACATGAGATATTTGGTACAGGCAATGTATAATAATCACATCATGGAAAATTAGGTATTCATCCCCTGAAGCATCTATCTTTTGTGTTACAAATAATCCAGTTATACCCTTTCAGTTATTTTAAAGTGTACAATTAAATTATCATTGACCATAGTCCCCCCTATTGTGCTATCAAATACTAGATCTTATTTATTCTTTTCAAGTACTTTTTGTACCCATCATTGTATTATAATTTAAATATGACTCCTAGGTTATTCACTAAAAAGCAAGTTTTATCTTGTTAATTCCCTGTGAGAGAGCTCTTAATTGGTATCCATTTCCTGATGTCCCTGTCTATTTTTCAGCATCCAAAACCTGACTACACATCATCTGGCTGGTAGAAATGACCTTAGGCTCCACATTCTCTTCAAAGTCACCCCTCTGCTCACGGAGATAAATGCATATCTGATTGCCTCCTTTGGAAAGGCTAATCAGAAACTCAAAAGAATGCAAACATTTGTCTCTCACCTACCTGTGACCTGGAAGCCCCGTCCCTGCTTTGCGTTGTCCCCACCTTTCTGGACTGAACTAATGTTCTTGGTTCTTACCTATACTGATTGATGTTTCATGTCTCCCTAAAATGTATAAAACCAAGCTGTGCCCCGACCACCTTGGGCACATGTCGTCAAGACCTCCTGAGGCTGTGTCATGGGTGTGCGTCCTCAACCTTGGCAAAAGAAACTTTCTAAATTAACTGAGGCCTGTCTCAAATTTTCATACCAGTTAAGATCAGTGAGAAGTAAGGGGGTAAATAAAGGGAGAATAGATCATGTTTACTATTTCTTTTGAGAAAACATAAGAAAATAGAGTCTGTTCAATTGACAAACAGATTAAGCTGTAAGTCAGGATACAGTGAGAATGAACATCATGGCTGGATCCACACGTATGCGTGGTCTCCTGTGGTGTTCTTTCAAAGATCACTAGTGCTCCGAATGACATTATAGTCATATTAGCTCACTACAGCTCATCACTTCATTAAAATAGGCATCTGACTTACCCAAGTCTAAGAAGGAAAAACATTCTAGTTCAAATACTTTGCTGAGGTGCAGAAATACTGCCTGCAGAGCTACCAGGCTCTCTCTCCCTGAGGATTAAATGCCTGCTAAGAAAGTAAGCCTTAATTCCAGGATCCTTTCTCATTTGATTTGTAATGATAGGATGTTCTATAAAACTTTTCTGTGTTTCTTGGATACATAAATTGGTTTGGCATGCTAATTGAATAAAGTATGAAATATAGAAGAATGATCAAGCACATGGGGTGCAATAACATGATGTAACTATATGGAAGGAGATTTTCAGTATGTGAAAGAAGTGTAGAAAACCATACCGAGCTCTTTTTGTTTGTTCAGAGGCCAATACCAGAAATTCAAGGGACTCTTAGAGATCCTGTTCTGAAATATGTCAGTTGGTTCAGTTAGTCCTTTTGAGATGTGAGAATAGATGATTACATCCTTTCAACCCCTTTGATTTGGATATTTGGTTCAGTATGGCAAGATGATTAATATTTCTATATGGAGATGATTTCCTTATTTAAAGAGGTTATTTAACTTTATATATTTTGATCTTTTCTGCTATCATATTTTTTAAAAGTCAGTGAGTGCTTGATGAAAACAGATTTCTTCTTCATATAGTCAAGACTGAAAAAAAAAACCATAAACATCATTCCCTTGCTGATACAGATAACAAAAATTGATGGTGGGAGTGGAGAAGAGAGCATTTGACTCTATTTTGTGGGTTTTCTGGAAAGAAGCACTTTTAAATAAATCACTTTATTAGTATTTGAGCAAAACTGTAGGACTCTAGGTTTCAAGAATTTAAAAAGAGCACTTACATGAAGTTATTCACTAACAGGATTTCAGGTAAAGGCATCTGAGCTCTCAACATTTTATCCCAAATGCCAACCTTTCTTTGTTTTCCCTATCCTTCCTTCAGACTTCACTCCCTTTCTCTCTCTCCTTCTTCACTTCCCTTCACTTCTTCCTTCTCACATATGCATTCAATAGATACTAGCTTTGGTGTTTTATTTTCAGTGTTTTGTGTTTGCAGAACTATCTGGGGAAAGTGAAAAATGACTCTCTAAAGATTTTCTCTAAACCAGCAGTGCACACTGTCTGCACAGCAGCCCTCCCCTCACTCCCTCCAAAAGGAGATAAAACCAGTCCTACGTTTCTTATTGTTGGGAGTTGACACGCTAATCTACACTTACGTTTAAAAAAAAATGTTGCACGGAGGAAAAAGTCAGATATTGTTTGACAATAAGAAAAGAAAGTTAGATGCCAGTGCAAACTATGTGTGTAAATTAAAAAAAAAAACCTGCACACACTGAGACAAGAGACTGGGCTATTGTGTGCCACCTAAATGTCCAATTAGGAGGAGAGCAAATTGCCCATAAAAGGTAGCATGCTGTGAGAATGGGAGGGGCTGTTGGCTCCATGTGCAAAGGTATAAGATTCTCTGCTGTGATCATTGCTATTTGTGGCCTCCAAGTGTAGCTGAGAATGAAGCGCAGCTTATATTGGCCTGTGTGCATTTAGACAGTTGGTGATACCAAATCCAATTATCCTCAGCTGCATGACCACTGAAGCTGTTTTCATCTGTGGGTGATTCCTCACAGCAAGGAGAGGGAGACAACACTAATACTCTCCTATAAGGCATGGATTGGGGGGTGGGGAGAGACCATAAGAAGAGGGCTAACATAAAGCAAAACAAAAAAGATTAGGTGGGAAGAGAACAAGGTTGATGGTGAGCTAGCATTGAATGAAAGGATTTCTAAGCTGCTATCATTTGCAAATACCTTTTATAAAAGGCCATACCACAGCCTATTAGGCTGATCAAAAGCTTCTAGTTATCAGCTAAACATTTTCATTGGCCTCAAAATGTATTCCCACAATTTTTTTTTGCATTTGTGATTCTCACCCTGACAGCACTAGAGTTGCATGAGAACTTTCTGAAATGCTGATACTCAGGTCCCAGCCCAAATCAAATAAATCAGAATCTCTTTTATGTTTAAAATACCCCAGGGGATTCTAGTGTGCAGCCAGACTTGAGGACCACTTAGTGAAGAAGGAACACTAACGACAATGCAGAAGTCCTTAGTATGCAGGAATTTCCAGGCATTTACATTTGCAATATTAGGGCTAAAATATGTGAGGAGCTCTCTTCTATTAAGGTGACTTCTAACCTGTGTGCCACATTTTGCCCTGCTTTTTGTTGACGTCAAGTCTTATGTGGCTCCCATAGACCAAACTGCAATCTTTAACAGCAGTGTTTCCAAATGTGTCAACAAAGTCCTGGACAGAAATGTTTGGGAAATGCTGTATTTTGGGGAGTTTTCAGAACCTTTTCTTTGAGTATTGTCACGTGTACTTACTGTATGCTAATGTGTATTTTTAGTCTACAAAGTTTCTTAAATTTATTTGATCAAAAATGGTTTTGCAGAGAGAGAGAGTATCCATATAGTTTCCTGTTCCACAAAACACACTTTAGAGAAGATCTGTTTAGTCTCCACACTCTTCACCTCCTTCCCTCAACACTCTCCTTTCCTCATTCCTATCCCATAACTTCTGACACTGACAAGAGTTATGCTGGTTCTGATTAGAATTCTGAGTATCAGTAAAACATTGCCACAATTGAGATATATGTAAATACATATCTTTCACAGTACCTCAATGGACATGGTCCTTGCCCAGTGAGCTATTGATAAAGACTTGTCAAGCCATAGAAAAAACGCCTGTTTTGTTTTTATCATTAAGTTACAAAAAGTCACAAAATCGGACCACTGCTAGCTCTTTAGTGGGAGTCAGCATTTCTATTTATACTAAAGTTTTGTGAGTGTCAAAAAATTGCTATCAATGTACTCTTATACCCTACTTTCTATTGAGGGAGTCTGCAACGCCTTCACTGCACTGCAGATGTCAACCTCAAAACTAGGGAGAAGTATTTGGGACTCTCAGACCATTTCCTGTTTACTCTCTTTTCAGGCAGATTAAGCTACAGCAAAGAGGAGTTAAGATAGCATTTGTTTATTTCCAGAGAGGTCAAAATTGTTCATTGAGTAGATTAAACTCTATGAAGAAAAATACCTATGGTTAGACAGGTTCACTCACTCCATTTCTCGGTCATTGTCTGCCTTCTTTCCTTCCTCAGGTGCTTACCAACTACTTCCCCATTTCTCTGTTTCTTCAGTCACTTTCCTTTACTCTTCTTGTTGTTTTTTTTTTTTTTCTTTTTCCCCTCCTTTGGTTGTCATGTCATTCTCTTTTCCGTTTAAATCTTTATGATTTAGTTTCATTTAATCTGAAAAGTAGTGTAGACATAATAGCCAAATAATTGGCTATTCATTTATCAGCCCTGCTCAGTGAGATAGGTTTTCTGAAATAAAACTGTATGTATTTAAACTTAATTAAATAAGCTCAAATATTCCAAATATAAGAGACACATTTTTTCTACAAAGCAACTTAAGAAGTTTAGTGTCAGGCCTCTGAGACCAAGCCAAGCCATAGCAACCTCTGTGACTTGCACATATACGCCCAGATGGCCTGAAGTAACTGAAGAATCACAAAAGAAGTGCAAATGCCCTGCCCCGCCTTAACTGATGACATTCCACCACAAAAGAAGTGAAAATGGCTAGTCCTTGCCTTAAGCGATGACATTTTATTGTGAAATTCCTTTTCCTGGCTCATCCTGGCTCAAAAGCTCCCCACTGAGCACCTTGTGACCCCTACTCCTGCCCACCAGAGAACAACCCCCTTTGACTGTAATTTTCCTTTACCTACCCAAATCCTATAAAACGGACCCACCCTTATCTCCCTTCGCTGACTCTCTTTTCGGACTCAGCCCACCTGCACCCAGGTGATTAAAAAGCTTTATTGCTCACACAAAGCCTGTTTGGTGGTCTCTTCACACAGACACACATGACATTTAGTACATTATAATTATGTTTTAATTAGTTGTTAGGGTATTTTATTAGGTTATGTTAATAATGCAGAACAAATCTGTAAACAATAACATTCTAATTCTAAATGGATTTTTCTCATGTAAAAGGATGAGCAGGGATACTTTCACTGAAGGCAAAAGAATAAAAAACAATGGCATTTTAAGGTGTATTTGGATATTTTCCTTGGACAATATTTAAAGTTTTCTTTGAGATTACAGATACTTTTCCGACTACCAAGCCTGATAAGACAGCCTCTTGAGGCCCTCCCCAAAATGGCGAAGTTTTATTACTGCTCAGGGCCTTTTCATCCTTTCATCTTTGTAAGGTGAATAAATTGTTTTCTATGCAGTATTCAGTCTGTTCTGTTGAGACACAAATCTTTTGCTCTTTGCAGCCATGTTTTTCAAATTTTATGATATTTTCCAGAAGAGTAAGGCTTTGAATATATCAATGGACTCAAATGTTAAGAATCTAAATGAAAATCAGGAAAGTCAAGATCTTTGCCAATCTAATTGGTTCATTGTTTGAGGGAATATTTTCTTAATATACTGCCTTGAATTCATAAAGTCCTTTATATTTCTAAAATAAATTTTATATTAATCATCTCATGGGACTTTTTCCTTGTGGCAAGTACATAACCACTTCTGCCAACTATTATGTTCAAAGAAGGAAAACGTTGTTTATGAGAGTCACACGACATAACTCCAGTCACACGACGGATTATGAGGGAATCCTAAACAGGACCTGCATCCTGAATACTAGTTTCTTATATTCAGATCTTGACTCTTATCCCTAGCCTTGGGGCAAAAATATAAAAGAGCAAAAAACGAATAATAGGAGTAAGAAATGACAGTGGAGAAGCATCCTTGTATCTTAGCCTTAGAGTAAATAAACTGGTTTTTGAAAATGGAAATGTTAATAAATAAAAAATATTTTAAGATAAACAATAAGATATTATAAAGAAGTTTGTAATGAAATTTTTTTTAGTGATACTCTCACCAACAATTATACTTCATACCTACATATCAATTTCTCTTTTTCTCTTTCCTTTTCCTTCTTCTTAACCCTTCCCATTCCTTCCCCATTTTCTTTCCTTCTTACTTCCGCGCCCCACCTCCCTGAGACAGAGTCTTGCTCTGTCACACAGGCTGGAGTGCAGTGGCATGATTTCAGCTCACTGCAACTTCGATTTCCGGGGTTCAAGCAATTATCTTGCCTCAGCCTCCTGAGTAGCTGGATTACAGGCACCTGCCATCGCACCCGGCTAATTTTTGTGTTTTTAGTAGAAACAGGGTTTCACCATGTTGGCCAGGCTGGTCTCAAACTCCTGACTTCATGGTCTGCCTGCCTTGGCCTCCGAAAATGCTGGGATTACTGGTGTGAGCTACTGTGTCAGGCCTCCTTCTCACTTTTTCATAATATGTATGATGTGAAGTTGGTCAAGACAGAAGGATTCAAATTGCTGTTTCGATTGACAATTAATACATTTTTAAGCTAAAATGAGGATTATTGGATCAACTTTTTACTTAATGCTGTATCTTGTCAACAAAGGAATCAAGAAAGATTGTTTTTTCTCTCTCTTATGTAACATTCCATAATGTCAGCAATAAGTTCAGTAACCATTAGCGATTACTAGAGGATTATTCAAGAAGAAATTGACAAGTACCTAATAATTTTCCTGGGTAGCAAACCCTGTCTTCCTGTTTTGCCCTCTGGGCTGAAATAAAAGACTTTTCAAGTTCCAGAGTAAATGAAATAAGTAGAAACTGCCTATGCTTTATTCTTGTAGACTGCAGCATGTTCCAAGGCCTCAATACCTAATTACACTTGAGAGTTTTGAAATAAAGAGATAACCCCTTTGGCTATTAGGTGTTTTAAAAATTATGGGAAGAATCCCAGAGAAATTTTCCTCCCTCCTAACACACTCTCCTTCTCCTCCCTGACCAAACCCATTATATCTATTAATCAGAGATGCCATATTAATCCATGTGTTAATCCACATATACATTTGTTCATGATATCCAAAAGTCCTTGGGTTAATTTGAGTATGCCAGAAAATGTAATCGCATATAGTTTTTTTGTTGATATTGCTTTGTCTGCTGATACTGACATCAGCAATGTAGCAGGCTTGGGTGCTTTACTTACATGAATACATTAGCAGGGATAAATTTAATAAAGCAATAAGCATAATATTTGGCAAATATGATATTTGGGACAACCTCTTTACCTCTCTCAGCAGAAAGGACTAAGTGACTTTTCATAATTTACTGACCACATCTGGATGATTCTATTTATCACATGTAGAGTGGGGATTTTAAATTACACAAGGTAGGCGTGCATTTTGAGTCTAGATAGAAAGCTCCATGTCAGGACTCAAAGATTCATAGACTTAAAGAATCTCATGTTTGGGGTGTTCTACCTCAACATGCTCTTTAATGCTTAAATCAACTGAAATTCCAACAGCTATCATCTGCCGGCTCTGTAATATGTGTCTTAGGCACATGCTCACATTTAATGTTCCTATGAGGCATGGATTGTTGGCAAAGAAACTGCAGCCCTTGGAGGTTAAATAATTTGCCCAAAGATATACAGTTAACTTTGTATATAGTAAGTGGCGGATTCAAGATTTGAACTTCTACCTGTATGGCTTTATAACTGATGTTCTTTAAATTGCCACCAGGTTATCTAAGGCCATAACACAACTTACAGGGAAGAATTTGAGAGCAATATGTTTTTGGTTAGCCACATTCAGATATTGCATGAATCTGGTCCCTGACTGTAGCTGAGAGCAGTTTTTGTCTTGACATCTCCAACTGTCAAGGCCAAACCACTATAAATACTCTCTTCTACAGATAGATGACACTGATGAGGCTAGAACTTATATCTGAATATATGTATTTGTGTATATACATACAAACACACACAAGTATATTTGTAGATCTAAATGCACATTTCTTTTCTACCACTAAAGAAGGGGAATGAGCGGGTGGATCACGAGGTCAGGAGACCATCCTGTCTAACATGGTGAAACTCCGTCTCTACTAAAAAATACAAAAAATTAGCCAGGCGTGCTGGCGGGTGCCTGTAGTCCCAACTACTCGGGAGGCTGAGGCAGGAGAATCCTGTGAAGCCGGGAGGCGGAGCTTGTAGTGAGCTGAGACCGAGCCACTGTACTCCAGCCTGAGCGACAGAGCGATACTCCATCTCAAAAAAAAAAAAAAAAAAAGGTATTTTTTCTC
>NW_016807340.1:1470867-1473465 GCF_001698545.2 Rhinopithecus bieti
AAAAAAAAAAAAAAAAAAGGGATTGATTTCCACAGAAGATAATTTTATCTGAAAAAGGAGAAATGCCAAATTATTTTTAAAATATAGACAACTGAAGACATCGTATGTATCTCATCAAACAAAGAAAAAAAATCATTCTTTGGAAATAACCCACAATTAGTCTGTACCCGTTGCTGGGCATTCATCGGCTTCTACTCCCATACTGCCTAAAGTAGTATGTTCTGCCAATTACTTTGAACTTCAGTTTCTTCACCAATACAATGGAATAAGAACAAATTCTATGTCTGAAAAATGTTTTGAAAAATTTTGTATTAATATATGGATTTTTAAAATACACTGCAAATCTTGGTTCTTCTAATTTTAAAACATATTTAATATTTACTGAGTGAGCATTGCTAAATGCTGAAAACTGTTTTAAGCATTTTACATGTCTAGCTCACTTGACCCTTATAATAACTTTATCAAATATATACTGTTTCTACCTTTAATGTATAGATGAGGAAGCTGTTATAGGGAGAAATTAAATACTTTCTTATGCTCATAGAACTAGTAAGTGAGAGATCCAGGATTCAAGACTGAGCAATCAGAAACTAGAGAAAAAACTAAAGAGGTAAGCAGGAAGTAGAATGTGTGTTTCATGAAAAGTCATTTGCAAAAATGTTAGTGGTCTCTCCACTTTGCACTAGCCTTGGGGAAAGATTTCAAAGCAGAACTATTACTCAAAAGAAAAAAAAAATAGTTTTGGAAAGAGTTAACCTGACTAGAACTATCCAGGTCTTTCCCCTAATGGGCTGTTTCTCTCAAGTAGACTGTGGAGTTTTCCACCTTGTCCTACCTCCAAGTCCCAAGAAAAAAAAAACTACATGACTAACGACAGTGCAAGAGGAAAAGAGCGGCTTTGTTTTCAGATTCCAGATGAAGTTTATGATGTTGTCAGAAAGAAAGCCATTTGACTTACAGCCTCAATGGTCTTAGTATAGATGCTTTTTTGAGACATACACTAGCTTTGGAATGTTACAGCATAAATTAGGTTTTACTATATTTACTGTGTTTTATAATTTAGCAGAAGTTTTGAGATTGAAAACTTCAATAATAGGCACTTCTTAAAAATAATTATGATGATGAAACCATAATAGAGCAAGAGCTCTATTGAATACTAGTTTAGGTTATTCAATGTGGCCATTAAAAAAAAATTGTACTTTAGTTGTCTTATCTGGAAAAAAACAGGGCAATAATGACCTTCAGGATTGTTGGGAGGTTAAATTAATTAATAAAACTAAAGCATTTAAACTGTTCAGAACACAGGAGATGATTCAAGTTAGCTCATAAATTTGTTTGTTTGTTTTTTTTGAGAAGGAATTTTGCTCTTATTGCCCAGGCTGGAGTGCAGTGGTGCAATCTCGGCTCACCACAACCTCTGCCTCCTGGGTTCAGGCAATTCTCCTGCCTCAGCCTCTCAAGTAGCTGGGATTACAGGCATTAACTACCATGCCCAGCTAATTTTGTATTTTTTTTTTCTTTAGAAATGGGGTTTCACCATGTTGGTCAGGCTGATGTTGAATTCCTGACCTCATGTGATCCACCCGCCTCAGTCTCCTAAAGTGCTGGGATTACAGGCATGAGCCACTGCACCCGGCCAACCTCATCAATTTCAATTTTCTTTGGGTGATGCTAGGTTGGATGAAGATGAAAACTGGCTTCTCTCCCTCTTTTTAAAAATGTATGGTGACTATGCTGAAATTTTTCCCGTTAAATGGTCACAACTGCTGTGTTTGGTTACAAGTGTATGTTCTGTATGCCACTCCTTTGTATCTAAGATTCATTTTTTTTTTTTTTTTTTTTTTTTGAGACGGAGTCTCGCTCTGTCGCCCAGGCTGGAGTGCAGTGGCCGGATCTCAGCTCACTGCAAGCTCCGCCTCCCGGGTTCACGCCATTCTCCTGCCTCAGCCTCCCGAGTAGCTGGGACTACAGGCGCCCGCCAGGTCGCCCGGCTAGTTTTTTTTTTTTGTATTTTTAGTAGAGACGGGGTTTCACCATGTTAGCCAGGATGGTCTTGATCTCCTGACCTCGTGATCCGCCCGTCTCGGCCTCCCAAAGTGCTGGGATTACAGGCTTGAGCCACCGCGCCCGGCCTCGGATTCATTCTTTAGATAGTTCCTTTTGTTACATAAAGCAATACTCCTTTCAAGGTGTGGAACTTTTTCAAATGATATATTCTAAATCAAATTAAATATTTTCTAATGGAATTAACTTCAATGGATGTTTCTGTAAAATAAATTTTTTCCCCACTCCTTTCAGTTGTAATGTTGGATGTGGAAGATTTAGAAGGCAAACTCTAGTGTCAGAATGAGTTTTATCCTTGTTCACTCACAATTAATTTGTCCTTGGCAAATTAATCATAGTTACCAAATTTTAATTCGTCATCTTTATAATCTGTGCATCCTATTTAATATACATCAAAAATAAGTCTTCAATTAAAGTGAATCGTGTGATATTATTATATAATTTTATGTATTTTGCATTAATTCTTAGTCAATTGGTATTTTAACTTTAGAAAAGCTAAGGGTAATAAGAGGAATATGGTAATAAGATTAAATT
>NW_016807340.1:1474047-1487958 GCF_001698545.2 Rhinopithecus bieti
AGCCAAGAACATTATTTTTCAAGATTATTATGGTTTTAAATCAAAGTACACTAATACTTTCCTACATGGTATTTAAACGTAACAGACAGAATTAACTGACAAGTGGTTGACAAAAGTGAACTTATTTGCAAACGATTACACATCCAACACAATATTATAAGAAGTATCTAGAAATTTGTTCTTAGTGCAAATTACAATTGATAATTTCTTATTTATAATTAGTAATTACATATTTACAGTGAAATTGAAAGTAATTTTATTACCAATCACTCTAAAATAAAATATATCTGCTTTTGAATGGTTCTTCAAAGGAATTGAAAAGCAAGTAGAAATTGAAATAATATTCAGTAATGGAATTATTGCTGAACTATCACAAAGAAAATACATTTTTTAACTGTATCATTCAGTCAGTACAACCCTTGATTTAGAACTCTCTTAAATGAATTATTTCACTCACTGCAACATTATTTCACATTACAATGCTACAGTTACATTATTGTTGCATGAATAGCATTGTTTGTACAGTTCATATAAGGATTCTAGATATATAGGAGTTATACAGTCATGGAGAGAAACTAATGTGACAATTCAGAATGACAGAAATTTTGGAAAAGTGGAATTTCCACAGAAATTTGATTTATCAACCCCAAACTTCCGGTAAGAAATGTAAGGCCTATATTTATTTTTAAAATCAAAAATAATTAAAATCAATTTTATTTTGAACATACTGCTACACCCTTGTGATGACTGGTAGTAAAGTATGCTGTGATCGAGTTTGGAATTCAGTGCTTCAAATTTCTTTTTGAAATAAAAACTCTTTACCAGTGACTCCAGTAGAGGGCACCACGCGTAACTTCGCACCCTGAGAAGTCTCTGTTCTGCCTGCCTTCGGTTTTCTTAAGTCATGCAGGGGCTCCCTCTGCTGTCCTTTTAGACCAGAAAACAGATGTCAATGCGTTGACCCCAAATGTCACAATTGTTGTGCAATTACATTCTAAATATTATTGCATAATATTGCAGTTCCAGGTCTACTTAACTTCACTACCCACAAGATTACAAGAAAAGATAGCAAAGAAGCTGAGCAAGACTTACATACTTCTATAAATAGTTTCTAACAAATGTTACTTCTAAAATGACCAGGTAGGCAAATAAAATCAAATAGTACCTGCACATTGCACAGTAATAGGGGAGAATGACACATAGCTACTGAAACTGTGAACAGTGGTGATTAGTTTAAAGAATCAGAATACTCGGGATGTGAGTGCATGTATTTTTGTGCGTGTGTGTATGTGAGTGTGTGTATGCTAGATGGGAAAGAGGGAAGGAAGAGGAAGACACCACTTGCTTGGCTCCTACAACTATCTTTGATCCAAGTTATTTTCATTATACTTTTTTTATTTCATTTTAAGTGAAGACAGAGAATAGGTTTTGGCCAACTCTTAAGAGTTTGCCCAGTTATCTAACAGAATCAAAATAAATGAGGTCATGTATTTCTGCACATGCAGAGATACATATTGAAGCAATTATCTTGATAATTATCTTTTTCTAAAAATTACTTTTATATTAAATAGCAGGGTAATTGCCAAAAAAGTATTTTTAGCTTGCTATGTATCTTGCTATATACTGAATATTGTCCAATTTCTGTAGCAAAGCAGTCAGCAAATTATACAACTAGTATGCATTTTAATTTCCAGTAAATATTCTCATTCTTTACTACCAGGATTTACGCTAATGCCACATATTAACAAATTGTGTTGGCCTTTATACCCTCAAGTCAAGCACAAACCACAATTTCAAACAAAATTTTGGAAATTTTTGAAATGTTAAGATTTATCAGCTCCATTTTAATAGTGAATATTAGTAAATGGAATATTCAAGCTTTTGTAACAACAATAATAGAGCTGTTTTTATTAATTGACCAAATGAGTTTTCTAAGTGTTAATAGAAACTGATTATGGAATTTTAGTTAATGGGTAAATGATGATGAGGCAGAAAAAAGAAATGTTCTATGCAGTATATACATTAAATGGATATGTTGTCTGATCTGTTGGGTTACTCCTAACTTTATCAGTGTGGGGTTTTTGTGGGAGAAGCCAATGTTCTAAGCTCTTTTTGTAACATGAAGTTTGAATATAAGCATTCTTTGTACCACTGACATTGCTATATTTGTAAAATAGTTCTGGGACCAAAATTTGGGAAAAAAATTATAAAACTATTACATTGATTTGCTTGCCATTAAAATGTTACAATCCATGACCCCATAGTCAAAGAACATTTCCAAACAATTACAATAAAAACAGTGTGAAAAAAATAGGGCTTAAAATTTAGAGAATTAACTTTATAATGAAGTTGGTTCATTTGCTTGATGACTGCTCTAGACTTTGAGGGTTACTTGGCGTGCAGACGATAAAATGGTAAACTTCAATGAGTAATGCAATTTTAGACATAGCAGACACAAATCTTCACTAATATTTTAGAACAGATTTTTTGTTTTGGTAGAGTTCAAAGGATGGATTTTATTCCCCAAGTTGGAATAATATTAATTAGAAGCATATTTTGAAAATTAATTTTTATTTCACACATAGTTCAGTTACAAAGTATTGTGGAAAATTTAGATCACGACCTCACCTTTAACATCCTCTTAGTTGTTCTTGAAACTGATAGGACAACCTTCTTGTCTTGGTTGCTTAATTTCTATTTCCAGTCCTTACAAATTGCTTGCCTCTGAAAACAATTGACACCGTAATGAGAAAGCACAAAGCCCAAACCAAACTAAGTATTTCATGTAATTTTATGACTAAAATGACATTCAGAAATAAAAAAAATCATGTGTCTATAGAGTCCAATAAAGCATTGCCATACAACGATAATTACAAAAGTTGCAAATGATTTTAGGTGATTTTATCTTAAAATCACCTAAAGTTTTGACCAGATATAGGTATTAAAAAGATAGGATTGGGCACGCTTATGTTTGTGTGAATATTTCTTTACAATTGCTGTAAAATAAAATAAAAAAAAGTGACTCAGATTCACACAACAGCCTTCTTGCTGTAACTAATCCCTCTAGATCTGGCTGAGTCACTCAGGCTGTACTTCCTGCCTGAACCCGCCTATTGAACTGAAGACAGAACAAAAACAAAATAAAATTTCGGCAAAGATCCTTTTCATTATTTTTCGAGAGTGCCAAAACTTGTCGAATTATTTGAACATCAAAGTGTCTTCCTGTCTCTCGCTCATTGTCTGTGGTATAAAATTCCTACTCATTCATTGTCTTCATAAAAAGAGGGCACAGGTCTTTTCAAGGAGCTTTGCAAGTAACCTGTGCATATTCCAGCAATGAAAAGGCCTTGCAGGTTTGTAAAACTAGAGCAAATCAAACTCTCTTTAGAGAAGAGTTACTTATAGAAATATCTTGAAATCTCAAAAGGACATTTTTTTCTTTCTTTTTCTTTTCTTTCTTTCTTTTTTTTTTTTTTTTGAGAAAAGCCTCTGTAAAATAATCTACTTAAAATATGAGGAATTTTTTCTTCCCCATTTTTTAAAGATAAGAAGGATAAAGACTATAGATAACTCATGTGGATCAAAGAGTGTTGGTTTAGTTATCTGTTGTAAGGTTTTACTTGAATCTTTTGCGAAAGATTTTTGGTTAAGTCTTGTTAGGTTTCTGTTTTGCAACTCTAAGCTCTATGTTATTTATAATATTTTAACAAGGATTAGTGGAAGTGAGTAAAGTGATGAACTTCCACATTTAAATAGTATTTCTTCTGGCAAATTTTAGTTAAAATATGATAAATTATATTTGCACAGACAAAATACACTGATAAAGCATCCGTCTGCCAGTGACTCACAAGGCCAAGTCTCTCTTGTGTACATTAGTCCGTGGAAGACATTTCACAATGGAAACGCTTCTAGAAAATGGACTCATTTGGTCTGAAATGAGTGAGAAATTCAGTCTGAAATATTGGTGAGAAACAATCCTAGTTCTCACCTAGATCATCATGATTTCACCACTGGTTTGATTAGAACTTTTAGAAAGTTGAACCCCAACTAATTTTATGTGGGGTTGGTTGAATCCCAACCCCACATAAAATTATATGATTCCATCATTTTATGATTCTAAATCCCCTGGAAGACATATTATCAAACAATACATCTCTCAGGGTAATATATTACCCTTGAAGCCTTTTATTCCACAGAGATGGACTGAAGGCCTTACTCCCTGAACGTAACCTGATTTTCGGTTCTGTAATAAGCACACACATTCTGAACAACATAAATGTATTCTGCGTACATTTTTCTCTCTCTAGCCCTCTCTAAAGAGAGTTTCTGGATCACTGAATTTTCCCTTTAATTTACCTTTCTACCTACGTGTGGGTGGTACTGAAATTATACTTAATTTCTCGTAGAAATTCAGGTCTTATTTTCTCTAGTTTAGGAAGCTGACCCTGCTTCTTTCTGTAAGTAGTACAGTCTGGGTAGCTTTGTTTCCCGTAGAAGAATGTAATCTGTTGCTCAACTGGTGGGTTCTGATCCAGGAGAATTAGCAAAGCTCTGCAGTTTATGAGTAGCCAGGAACCCATAATAACATAAGTCTCTTTACACTACCCACTGGCTGTCCACATATCCATGTATCCATATGCATGTCTTGATAGAATATGTTTTAATTGTTCACCCATTCACCACTCCAACCATCTTTGTATTATTTATACTTGATATTGCTCCACAAATAATTTCATACAGTTGACAAATATGGACATCTCAAAAATACGTACATACATACCAATGTTTCAGGGACTAAAGGAAAAGCGAAAATAAGAGGTGTGACGTCTTGATCAAGAGCCACATCTTGGCTAGCACACAAAACGTGTTCAATAACTATTTGTTGAACAAATCAGTAAGTAAGAAAAATTATAAATATAAGGGGAAATGCATCATTTGTCTCTTGGATTCTGAGTAGCTAGCACACAGAAAATAGTAAACCTAGTAACATCTGCTTTTAAAAAATGTTTCAAAATCTCCTCTTTAGCTGAGCAGCATGGTAAATGAGAGGAGAATATGAAACAAGTTGTTCCACTTGTGCTTGGGGACATATTTTTTCTTTATTCCTAAGAAGCTACATGAATAGTACTTTCCAGAACTCAAGTGGGAGAATGTAACTATTGTGAATAATGCTTATATTATTAATTGTGAATCCTAATAAATGTGAATACCTATTATGAAATAGTATTGCTTACTAGTTTTCTCATGACCCAGTATATCAAATAATGTGCCAGCTGTGATGTTCCTAATAATAATCTCCTATAAATGAAATGTCCAGAACTTGGAAAATATTTAATTTCGGGATTGAAAATTACAAAATCTTTGACTTACGTATAATTTTAGATCTGTGTGAGAATTGTCACAGTAGGTCAATCAGCCCAACAGTCTTCAGGTTAAAAAGGTTTGCTGTGTAGAGCAAAAGGCTGTTCATCTTCTCTGATGTCAACATCAAAATGTAAAGGTAGAAAGAAGACACCTTACCTTCTGTGTTTGTTATTCAGTTATTCATGAATTAATACAAACTTTAAGATTTTTACTTTCAGGACAGATATTTTTAGACACATTTGTCTTTCCAAGCCCTAGAAGAGGACTAAGATATCCCACTTGTATATATGCACTCACACAAACATCCACACATAACATAATGGATTGTGTTCCAGTGTTTATACATTCATATATTATTATGCCTCTTAGCATGTCCAGATTAGCTGAATGTATTTCTGCGCGTATGTGCATGAACTCACAGGTGTAGACTATTGCAGCCACTCCCACACACTTTCCCAATTGTTATCTTCTGCCTTGCACATTACTATTTCCCAACTTTCATGGGCTCTAGCATAAACATACGTTTCCTCCCCTGTTTACTGATTTACTCTTCACCAGATAAACATTATCTTGTGACCATGACCTCCTTGCTCATCTGTCAGCCTTTGCAAACCAGGGGAACTGTGACTGCCCAAGATCCCTTACCAGGGGAAAATATTAATCAGTTGTAAAGTTTAGGACTTGCACAACGGAAGCTGACACTTCTGAGAAGTCCACCAAATATCTGTACCCAGCAGATGTTATTCTGCATGTTTTAGGCTTAATGACCTCTCCCACCATGTAAAGATTATAATGTTTCATTTCTCAGTAAATGTAAAGGCAAACCTACTATTTAAGAAAGAATATCATTTATCCAGGGAAAACAAATCAATATCAGTTCTCTAGTTTCAATACTTACAGTAGGTGCATATTTCTCATGTTTTACTCATAAAGGCATCCCTTTAATGAATAAGTTTTGACGCTCTCTAAAATTCAGCAGGGGCAGCCTAAATCTGTAAGAACACTGAGAAGTCAAAGTTTTCACACAAGGATCATATGCACATTTTGTTTGCATTGTATTAATAATCAAGAAATATGGGTTGAAAATATACCATTGATGACCACAAATGTCTGTATTACAGCTTATGTAGTTGGGCTAAAAGTTATTGCATGCAAAGAATGCTGGGCACCAACTTGCTTTATCTGATACCATGACAGTAGGAATTATCATCTATCTATAGCAAAAAGTAAAATTGTGGAATTGAAAGGATAAATTTAACCCTTACAATCTAAGAAACGTGTGACATGACTCTCACACCATCGACTAGGAAAAAAATAACCATTGGCACTAGCCATATTTTAAACTTCTCTCACTAGCAGGATATCTTCCTTTTCAGTTTGAGTTTATTCAGGACATGGTTTTATACTGCATTCTTTTGAGTATAAAACCCTCATTCATTTTTAAAAAATTTTAGTATGAATTTCTAGTGTGAAAACTCCATTGTTTCTCCAAGTTATAGTTCTTATGTGAAACTGGTTTTTGTGCTGTAATTGTTGAAACTTGTAACAATCAACTAAAGAAAACTTTTCAGTATCAATTTCTTTAACACCAGGGTCTCGAAATGAGTTAGATATGTCATTTTTATAAATAGTCTAACAAAGAGTGGCAAACCAAGGAAAGGCCACAGAGATTTCTTTTACTGAGCAAATCTGTTTGTTGTCCACATTATTACCTTCTAGTATTGCATAGTAAAGGCCCCCAAGTGGATTCCAAATGTGCAGCAAATTTATATAAACTTACCATATTTTTTTTTCCAGGCTGTGTGTTCCACTTCTTTCCCTTCCTGCCTGACAATATGTTGCCATGCTATAAAAGCCCTAATGCCCATTTTCAACGATTAGCTGTACATCAGCATTACCACCACAAATCCACAAGTTTTACATCAAGCATTAAATGGGATGAATATTGATCTGCTAAAGAGGATTTATTTATTTCTAGCTCTATCCAAAGATCAACTGCTAGCAGCTTTTGGGGGATCTGTGAAGCTCTCACAGCACAAAGCTACTGCATACATGACACTGGACTTGACATTTCAGTTCTGGAGGAAAACCAAACAGTAAATTCAGTGCAATAATCCTAGATAAATGAGATGATCACTGGAAAAGCTGAGATAGTTAAGTGGTCTATCAGAGAAGTCCAACGGATGGTATTGAACAGTTGCTACATAGAATCCTCACTCATGTCAATATGGTCCAAAGCACTGTCATATCAGATGCCAATATAATCACATTAAAACAGTCTCTACCTCCTGCTTTCATTTCTCTGCCTGTATATTTTTCTGGATTTACAAGTGATTGTAAATAATGCACAATGTGGCAAAACTGTAGCCTAACAATTGTTTTGAATATGTGTAAGCTGTATTTTAATATAGTATAAAGTATAGACAATGCATTAAATCACCTTATGCTATGGAGCATGCGGGATGCAGCTTCATCTGCTTACTGGTGGATCAAAGGATGATGGGGGCATCTTGTATCTAAAAAACAAGAAAGGTCGAATTCTGTCTTAAATTTTCCGAGACCACTGAAGTTCCTTTACTTCTCCCTCAATTTGTAATAGCTGGCCTCCTCTATACCACTCAAGTACTATAATTACCTTAAACTGACAACAGACATTGGCTGAACCAAGTAAATACTCAGTGTTTGCATAAATTCAGTGTTGTTGAGAGAGGTGCCCTTTAACTTTGCCACAACAAAAATTTTACTTCTACCCATATGGGCATTTGATTAACATTTTTTTCTTTTAAAACCTTTTCTTAATCAGAAAATGTGAAAACTTGTGTACATCCAGCTTATATAATAGCATTAGACAAAATAATAATCTATCTTTCTCTCATCAGAAATATGAAAATAAAATAATCTTTTTTGCCTATAAATATTAAAATGCATATATTATCTTGGTGTAACTCATCAAACATTCGTTTGAAAATCTAGCAACTCAGTCCTATCAATACATATAAAATAATTTATAATGAAGACTGATGTAGTAAAAATGATTGTGTTATGTGCCATTTTAATATTAGTCTATTTATATTAAAACAGGCACATAAGCATTATCTTATTAGATCGCAAGCTGTGTGAAAGGCAGGGTGGTGTCTTATGCCAGTTGTACAGGTAAGGATTCAAGAGGGTAAGTTACTTATTCAGTGATGGCAAAAGGCTCCAGCTCAATTCTTCTCATGCCAGCTCCCAGGTTCTCTCATTCACAGACTTTGTGGTCTGCAAGTGTCCAGCTTGGCTGTCCATACAAAACAAATTAGCTGGAAAACCATCCATTTCACTTTGCTTTGTAGAGACACCATCTGAAAGGAAGTGTATCATAAATCAATAGAGGTCGAGGGAAAGTTTAACAAAGCCACTTCCTCACCAAAGAGAAAAAAAAAATCTTAGATTTTCTTCCAACCTCTACTGCATAATAATGCTTTTCTGTTTGATTGTTTATATTCGTTTTAATTACATCTGTCAAACTGTGTGTGGAGTAAGATGATGTAAATAACTGAAACAGAAAAGAAAGTAGTGACATAAGACTGGAAGTTTTGTAGTTCTAAAATAATGGAAGCAGTATCTCAAATTGTAACTTTACCCTTTTGGAGAAAAATATTTCTATATTAATCATGTTTCTGGAAGTTGGAATATTATGTTTTGTTGTGTATATTTGAAACTTTTGGTAGCAGATGTCCTTGGAGAGATACCACTTAACTTAATTAGGGTTTATTCACAGGCCTGTGCGTCTAGATTGTCAAGGCCAAGTGATGTTTATCAGTTTAAATAGTGTCATTGGAAGAAAGAAAAACTGGAATAAGCAGTGCATATTTATCTTCACTCTCTGATTGTGCAGTTCATTTTAATTAATGTTAGTCATCCAGAAAACAGAGATCATACACACTGATTTTTAAAAAGACACTAAAATACACACAAACTATGTGATGCAATACTTTGGGGGTTGCTTCTGAGATTTTCAATTACTCATTTTGAAAATCTTTTAAAATTGGTAATTCTTTGGTCTTAGGGTTTTTTCCCAAAGGAAAATAAAGCATTATAATAATATCATATGCTAATTAATAGTTTCTTTTCAGGAGATGCGTTTTCCACATCTCCGAATCATATACCCTTTGGGAAGGAAAACAATATCCCCCTTAAAGGAAAATTTCAGGGACAGAGTGGGGATATGGGATGGTTATTACACAAAATTGTAACCCTGTATTTAGGGCATTTCTCAAGCCATTGATCCAGGAAACTGGAAAAGTCTTGAGTTTCAAGGCATTGATGACATCATAGAATATGGAATTTTTTTTTTTTTTTTTTTTTTTTTTTTTTTTAGTACAGCCTATCATTGATACTTTTGAAAGTTACCCATGCAGGAGAACAGTTTACTGTCTTGGTTCATGTTGTGTGCCCTCTCATTCTTCAAGGTCTCATTTTCCTTCTAAGCATCCCCTCTCTCTGGCAGTTTCTGTGAGATAAAATTCATTATACAAGGAAAATTTCTGTAGAAATCAGAGACTTGAAGACATTAAAAATCTCTAAGCTCAACTAACAAGCCATTCATCTCTGTTATGCTTAAAAGTTATCAGTAGGCACACAGTGGGAATCCAATAAATGGTTTTATACTAAACTACATTGAAAACGTTTTTCACCAAACTATTTTAAAATATTAGGAAATGCATTCATGGATGACTTACACAAAAATTTTAAAACAGAAATACAAACATTTATTTATATCTACATTGTTGAGATTTTAAAGTCATTTTACATATAACTCAGTAGATATGATTCTAGTATGCCTGCAGAAGTCTTACTAAAGCTGAGAGTGCAGAATATTTGACTCATTCTTCTTAGTCATAATGCTGTTACCTAATACTAATGTCTTTCTTCAGAAACACTTAATAACATAGGCCACATTGAAGTTGACAGCAATGCTTGCAGTTAGAGTAACATGGCAAAATTTCAGACAGGAAGGAAAACAGCCCTCCTTCCCCTGCTTTAAAAAAAGTATATGGTCAGCTTTCTGCTGGGTATGTAAGACAATATCCATTCTACCTTTTGTTGCAGGTAAACCAAGGCCATTTAGGTAATGTGTTGCTTTTGTCTTGATTGTTTATGCCAGCTATGAGCAAACACGCAAGCGAAGTGCTAAAGGCAAGCTGTCAAGTCATTGTACTGAGAGCTGGACTGGAAATTCGAGTTGAATTACTTAGTTAATCAAATGTCTCAATGTAAAAAGAGTGTGGAAATACTGTTTTGTGCTAGCTTATTTCAGAGACAGATCTGCTTAGATCTCTGCTACTGTTTTTTCCAATTTCCTACCAAGAGTAAATTGGTTTTGCTCACATTATTGCTCTTTCTCACGTTTCAGTTGGTCTTACCAGAGAAAATGGCTCAATGCGGTAGCAATGATTTGGAGAATACCAATCCCTTGATTTAGGCAACAGGCTTTTATTTCTTCTCACCCATTGTTCTGGATGCTTTTTCTTCTTTTTTATAAACAGAACAGAACAAAAGACTATTGTTCTTAACATGCACTGCATGTGCTAGTAACTTATACGGGAAAATGTAACAGGAGGGGTTTTCTTTTCCAGTTACATATTATACCACTGCCTAACAGAAGTGCTAGCAGCATAAAATGATGCAATAAACCTCTCTAACAGTAGCTGATTTGTATGCAACAATGACCATAAGGGTAACTCTTCAGCAAACCTGAATCTCATATATAATGCATAGCAGTTAATAAATCATAGTAAAATCAGATGGCTTAGAGCCAACAGTACCCACCTAGTAATGGAAAGGGGTGGAAAGATTTATAGAGAGACAGATTCTGTCTGGATTTTGCTTTTAAGATGCTCACCAACTGCAGTGGAGTATCTGACACGGTTTCTAGCTAGACTTGTATTCTGTTCATTCACTCCATCTTTTTGTCTGAGGCTCTTTTGCAGAGAGCTGCTACCCTTTTTCTTCTACCACCAGGTGGAGTGTTTTCTACCATTATTTAAGGTTTTACACTTCAGACCAATGCAAATCTTATGAGGAGAAAATGTTCTTTTTGAACATCTTATTTTTAAAATAAGTTTTAGTAAGCTGCTTTCCTCAATCAGATGCATTCAGATAAATATACCTTGAAACCGCTTCTCAAAAAACTAGTTTTGCTTTAAATGACATCACATATCTTGACAGGGAAGCAGAGTTATATTTTTTGCTTTATACTTTCAGAATGAAGTGTTCTTAGATGTGCTTATTGGATCTCACTGCCAGTGTTTTATTGGCTCTACCATGTGAATCTTAAAAATGCAGAATTTGCAAATTTGTCACATGTCAAGGGAAAGCATATTGAGGACAACATGTGCCATACAGATCTGAGAGAAGCATTTACTTCAAATCTGTTTCTGGTTATTGGTAGGTCTTGGCCAATTTCCGGTGCTGACATGGGCTATTGAGATGTGTGGCAAACATGTCACCTCGGAGTTAGAAATATTTGAACCTACTGAATTATGATCCTCTACAAATTCTTAGCATGAAAAAAAAATGAAGATAAATTGCTGAAGTAGGGGTGGGTATAAGAAATTTTTAATGCTTCCACTTAGTTTTCTACATAATTGTCTATCCTGTGCAGACTCACATTTTATTTTAGGTTAAAACTGCGTTTTCATTTACTGCTGGATTTTGATGAAGTGTGGAACAGGGATCATCTTCCTGAATGCTCTAATACTCATGTACATATTTTCACTAGAAAACATCGTGTATCATACTGTCTCTTTAAGGGGGTATGTTGAAATTAAAATGGATAAAATAGCATATAGCATCTCAATCTTTTTTTTTTTTTTAATTGCCTAGAGCATTAGAAATATTTTCCTTTAATTATGGTAGCCACAAGATGGCAGTAATTCCTTATTAAATGGACAATCTTCTCTGCCCTGGATAGCGGGTAGTGACTGACTCCTGGTAAGAGAGGAGGAAAATAAAGATAAGGCCCTCTTTGCGTTAAGGGTGAAAATAAAATGGTGCAAAGGTTGAAAATAATAGGAGTGGCCTAAAGTAGAGTAAAATAGTTTTGTCCTGATGTCATTAGGTTTTCAGATGGCAAAAATTTCAGGAGAAATGGTGTCATCAATCAGACTAATCCTCCAGCAGGCAATATTGTAAAATGAGTACTTTGATATAATCTGGGGATGTGACTAGTTTTATTTCTATGTGTAGTAATTAATTTCCTCGTGACTATAAAATCTTAGGCTTGTTTTGGCAGGTTTAATCCTTGGCTCTCATGTGATGGTGCTGCATTAATGACAGTAATTGTAGGCAATAGTTTGATAGTCAGGGATGGTTCACTGTAAAAACAATCCTATGTCCCTGAAATAAAATATTAATTCAACAAAATAACTGGTGACAAAAATACATAATGAAGTGCCCTAACATTATATGTGCCCTAGAACTCTCTGTGCTTGAGGAACTCAGAACAGACCATATTTCAAGGGAATACTGGTGTATATAGGAGTGTAGACAGCAAAGCAAATTGGAAAATAATAGTTTTTCTTTGTTTGTTTAGTCTCTAGAATTAGCCCCAATTGATAAAGTGATCTTTATTTTTGTGACTGTTAGCCAACATGGGTAAGATATTTAGAAGTTGGATTTTTATCAATATAATTCAATTGAAAATTAGAGATCTATTGTCATAAATACATATTTTAAAATTACATCAGTCAGATAAAGCTGTATAATAGCAACAAAGCTAGGGGAAGCAATGGATCAGAAAGTTATTTATCACAGTGATTTGAAAGGCTAAATATGGCTAAGGTCTGAAAAATACCACATAAAATCAATGTTTTTACTGTTAGATAAATTGGATTACCTTTTACACATTTGATGGAAAGGAATTTTATTCATTTTTTGTCTGTAGGTGTAAAATCTAGTTTGACCTCATTTTATATCAATAATTTCTAATTTCCTGCTGTGTATTATAATTCTGATTGTAGCATTTCAGGGTCGTGATAGATTTTCTTTGTGTCTACACATGAAAAGTAAAGGGTCAAGAGAGTTATATGGATGCTTCAGCCTCGAAATGTTATTACTGGGCACAGTACTGTATACTTACAATCTGCAGAAAGACTTGATCGGAAGTGTTCTCGCACACACACTAAAAGGTAACTGTGAGAAGAGATGAATATGTTAATTAGCTTGATTATGGTAATCATTTCACAATATGCACATACATCAAAACATCACACTGTATACCTGAAATATATATAACTTCTGTTTGCCAATTATGCCTCAATAAAGCAAGAAAAAGTGTCTCAGTAATTAGATCAAAGGGGTATTTTGAAAACTAATCTTTATTATTTTAACTTGTTTTTTTTGTATTATATATTTTGCTAGCATAAATCCAGTGAGTGAAAAATACTTATTTCTTTTCTTCCTCATCCTAAATTATCACAAATGATCATTTGTAGGAGCAATTTGATGAAATTAACTGAATTTCTCATATTAAATATACTGGCAGAAGCTAAATTTAGTTCTTAT
>NW_016807340.1:1488169-1491487 GCF_001698545.2 Rhinopithecus bieti
ATTTAATATATATATAGAAAGAAAAAGAGAGGAAGAGGGTGTTTGAATGAACCTTTTTCTTTTGCCTATTTCTAAGCTTTGATTTATTTATGATATATTTTAGAGTATAAATTTGAAAATTCTAGAAATACTAGAAAAGTACATTTAAGTAGACACTTCTGAAGCTATGAAACTTTCAAAAGGAGCAAATGAACACTCAGAGTCTAAATTTTTTCTCAAAACCCTTCTGATCATAATCATCAAAGCCTTAAAAAATATAGTTTGATTTTACTATTAAAAACTGCAGAGGTGTCTGGCAAGATGTCCAAATAGGAACAGCTCCTATCTGCAGCTCCCAGCAAGATCAATGCAGAAGGTGGGTGATTTTTGCATTTCCAACTGAGGTACATGGCTCAACTCATTGGGACTGGTTAGACAGTGGGTGCAGTCCACAGAAGATGAGCCAAAGCAGGGTGAGGCGTTGTCTCACCCAGGAAGTGCAAGGGGTTGGGAAACTCCCTCCCCTAGTCAAGGGAAGCCGCGAGGGACCACGTGCTGTGAGGCACCTTGCTGTGAGGAACGTGCATTCCAACCCAGATACTATGCTTTTCCCATGGTCTTCACAACCCGCAGACCAGGAAATTCCCTCGAGTGCCTATACCACAAGGACCCTAAGTTTCAAGCACAAATCTGGGCAGCTGTTTGGGCAGACATCCAGCTAGCAGCAGGAGGTTTTTTTTTTTTCTTTTCAAACCCCAGTGGTGCTTGGAACGCCAGCCAGCGAGACAGAACTGTTCACTCCCCTGGAAAGTGAAGCCAGGGAGCCAAGTGGTCTAGCTTAGCAAATCCCACCCCCATGAAGCTCAGCAAGCTAAGATCCACTGGCCTGAAATTCTCCCTACCAGCACAGCAGTCTGAAGTTGACCTGGGATGCTCTAGCTTGGTGAGGGGAGGGGTGTCCACCATTACTGAGGCTTGAGTAGGCAGTTTTCCCCTCACAGTGTAATCAAAGCAACCAGAAAGTTCGAACTGGGTGGAGCCCATCGCAGCTTGGCAAAGCCACTGTAGCCAAACTGCCTCTCTAGATTCCTCCTCTCTGGGCAGGGCATCTCTGAAAGAAAGGCAGCAGCCCCAGTCAGGGGCTTATAGATAAAACTCCCGTCTCCCCATGACAGAGCACCTGGGGGAAGGGACAGCTGTGGGCACAGCATCAGCAGACTTAAACATTTCTGCCTGCCAACTCTGAAGAGAGCAGTGGATCTCCCAGCATAGCACTCGTGCTCTGCTAAGGGACAGACTGCCTCCTCAAGTGGGTTCCTGACCCTCGTGCCTCTTGACTGGGAGACACCTCTCAGCAGGGGTCAACAGACATCTCACACAGGAGAGCTCCGATTGGCTTCTGGTGGGTGCCCCTCTGGGATGAAGGTTACAGAGGAAGGAATAGGCAGCAACCTTAGCTTTTCTGCAGCCTCTGCTGGTGATACCCAGGCAAACAGGGTTGGGAGTGGACCTCCAGCAAACTCCAGCAGACGTGCAGCAGAGGGGCGTGTTAGACGGAAAAGTAACAAACAGAAAGGAATAGCATCAATATCAACAAAAAGGACATCCACACAAAAACCCCGTCCAAAGGTCATCAACATCAAAGGCCAAAGGTAGATAAATCTACCAAAATGAGGAAAAACCAGCAAAAAAGGCTGAAAATTCCAAAAATCAGAATGCCCCTTCTCCTCCAAAGGATCACAGCTCCTCACCAGTAAGGGAACAAAACTGGATGGAGAATGAGTTTGACAAACTGACAGAAGTAGACTTCAGAAGGTGGGTAATAACAAACTCCTCTGAGCTAAAGGAGCATGTTCCCTTGCAAGGAACTAAGGAATGCAAGGAAGCTAAGAACCTTGAAAAAAGGTTAGAAGAATTGCTAACTAGAATAACCAGTTTAGAGAAGAACATAAATGACCTGATGGAGCTGAAAAACACAGCACAAGAGCTTTGTGAAGCATACACAAGTATCAATAGCCAAATCGATCAAGCAGAAGAAGGGATATCTGAGATTGAAGATCAACTTAATGAAATAAAGTGTGAAGACAAGATGTGAGAAAAAAAATGAAAAGGAATGAACAAAGCCTCCAAGAAATATGGGACTTTGTGAAAAAAGTTACATTTCATATTTTGTGAATGATATATCTTTTCATGAAAAAAATCTCACGTACCTGAAAGTGACGGGGAGAATGGAACCAAGTTGGAAAACACTCTTCAGGATATTATCCAGAACTCCCTTCACCTAGCAAGGCAGGCCAACATTCAAATTCAGGAAATACAGAGAATACCACAAAGATACTCCTTGAGAAGAGCAACCCCAAGACACATAATTGTCAGATTCCCCAAGGTTGAAATGAAGGAAAAAAATCTTAAGGGCAGCCAGAGATAAAGGTCAGGTTACCCACAAAGGGAAGCTCATCAGACTAACAGCGGACCTCTTGGCAGAAACCCTACAAGGCAGAAGAGTGTGAGGGCCAATATTCAATATTCTTTTTTTGTTGTTGTTTGTTTGAGACGGAGTCTCGCTCTGCCACCCAGGCTGGAGTGCAGTGGCCAGATCTCAGCTCACTGCAAGCTCCGCCTCCCGGGTTTATGCCATTCTCCTGCCTCAGCCTCTGGAGTAGCTGGGACTACAGGCGCCCGCCACCTCGTCCGGCTAGTTTTTTGTATTTTTTTTAGTAGAGACGGGGTTTCACCGTGTTAGCCAGGATGGTCTCGATCTCCTGACCTCGTGATCCGCCCGCCTCGGCCTCCCAAAGTGCTGGGATTACAGGCTTGAGCCACCGCGCCCAGCAATATTCAACATTCTTAAAGAAAAGAATTTTCAACCCAGAATTTCATATCCAGCCAAACTAAGCTTCATAAACGAAGGAGAAATAAAATCCTTTACAGACATGCAAATGCTGAGAGGTTTTGTCACCATCAGGCCTGCCTTACAAGAACTCCTGAAGGAAGCACTAAACATGGAAAGAAAAGAAAAGTACCAGCTACTGCAAAAACATACCAAATTGTAAAGACCATCAACATTATGAAGAAACTGCATCAACTAACAGGCAAAATAACCAGCTAACATCATAAGGACAGGATCAAATTCACACATAACAATATTAACCTTAAATGTAAATGGGATAAATGCCCCAATTAAAACACACAGACTGGCAAATTGGGTAAAGAATCAAGACCCATTGGTGGGCTATATTCAGGAGACCCATCTTATGTGCAAAGACACGCACAGGCTCAAAATAAAGGGATGGAGGAATACTTACCAAGCAAATGGAAAGCCAAAAAAAAAAAAAAAAA
>NW_016807340.1:1492118-1526803 GCF_001698545.2 Rhinopithecus bieti
AGAAAAAAAAAAAAACCAAAAAAACAAAAAAAAAAAAAAAAAAAAAAAAACCCAGGACCAGACAGATTCACAGCCAGATTCTACAAGAGGTACAAAGAGGAGCTGGTACCATTCCTTCTGAAACTATTCCAAACATTAGAAAAAGAGGGATTCATCTGTAACTCATTTTATGAGGCCAGCATCATCCTGATACCAAAAGCTGGCAGAGACACAACAAAAAATAAAATTTCAGGCCAGTATCCCTGATGAACATTGATGTGAAAATCCTCAATAAAATACTGGCAAACCAAATCCAGAAGCACATCAAAAAGCTTATCCACCACAATCAAGTTGGCTGCATCCCTGGGATGTAAGGCTGGTTCAACGTATGCAAATCAATAAACATAAACAGAACCAATGAAAAAGCGACATGATTATCTAAATGGATACAGAAATGGCCTTCGATAAAGTTTAACACCCCTTCATGCTAAAGACTCTCAATAAAATAGGATGGAATTTAATCTCAAAATAGTAAAAGCTTCTTATGATAAACTCACAGTCAATATCACACTGAATGGGCAAAAGCTGGAAGCATTCCCTTTGAAAACTGGCACAAGGATGCCCTCTCTAACCACTCCTGTTTAGAATAGTATTGGAAGTTCTAGCCAGGGCAATCCAGCAAGAGAAAGAAAGAAAGGGTGTTCTAATAGGAAGAGAGGAAGTCAAATGGTCTCTGTTTACAGATGGCATCATTGTATATTTGGAATACCCCATCATCCCAGTCCAAAATCTCCTTAAGCTGATAAGCAACTTCAGCAAAGTCCAGGATACAAAATCAATGTGAAAGAATCACAAGCATTCCTACACACCAATAACAGACAAAGAGTCAAATCATGAGTGAACTCCCATTCACAATTGCTACAAAGATAAAATACCTAGGAGTACAACATACAAGGGATGTGAAGGACCTCTTCAAGGAGAATTACAAACCACTGCTCAAGGAAATAAGAGAGGACACAAACAAATGGAAGAACATTCCATGCTCGTGGATAGGAAGAATCAATATCGTGAAAATGCCCATACTGCCCAAAGTAATTTATGGATTCATTCCTGTCCCTATCAAGCTACGATTAACTTTCTTCACAGAATTAGAAAAAAGAACCACTTTAAATTTCATATGGAACCGAAAAAAAGCACATATAGCCAAGACAATCCAAAGCAAAAAGAACAAAGCTGGAGGCATCACACTACCTGACTTCAAACGATACTACAAGGCTACAGTAACCAAAACACCGTGGTACTGGTACCAAAACAGATATATAGACCAATGGAACAGAACAGAGGCCTTAGAAACAACACCATACATCTACAACCATCTGATTTTTGACAAACCTGATACTAACAAGCAATGCGGAAAGGATTCCCCATTTAATAAATGGTGTTGGGAAAACTGGCTAGCCATATTCAGAAAACTGAAACTTGACCCCTTCTTACACCTTATGTAAAAGTTAACTCAAGATGGATTAAATACTTAAATGTAAGACCTAAAACCATAAAAACCCTAGAAGAAAACCTCAGCATTACCATTCAGGACATAGGCATGGGCAAAGACTTCATGACTAAAACAGCAAAAGCAATGGCACCAAAAGCCAAAATTGACAAATGGGATCTAATTAAACTAAAGAGCTTCTGCACAGCAAAATAAACTATCATCAGAGTCAACAGGCACCCTACAGAATGGGAGAAAATTTTTACAATCTATTCATCTGACAAAGGGCTAATATCCAGAGTCTACAAAGAACTTAAATTTACAAGAAAAACACAACCCCGTCAAAAAGTGGGTGAAGGATATGAACAGACACTTCTCAAAAGAAGACATTTATGCAGTCAACAAACATATGAAAAAATATCTCATCATCACTGGTCATTAGAGAAATACAATTCAAAACCACAATGAGATACCATCTCATGCCAGTTAGAATGGCAATCATTAAAAAGTCAGACACAGCAGATGCTGGAGAGAATGTGGATAAATAGGAATGCTTTTATACTCTTAGTGGGAATGTAAATTACTTCAACCATTGTGGAAGACAGTGTGGCAATTCCTCAAGGATCTAGAGCCAGAAATACCATTTGACCCAGCAATCCCAATTCTGGGTATATACCAAAAGGATTGTAAATCATTCTACTATAAAGACATGTGCATACTTATGTTTATTGCAGCACTGTTCACAATAGCAAAGACTTGGAACCAACCCAGATGCCCATCAATGATAGACTGCATAAAGAAAACATGGCATATATACACCATGGAATACTATGCAGCCATAAAAATGGATGAGTTCATGTCCTTTGCAGGGACATGGATGAAGCTGGTAACTCAGCAAACTAACACAGGAACAGAAAACCAAACACAGCATGTTCTCACTCATAAGTGGGAATTGAACAATGAGAACACATGGACACAGGGAGGGGAACATCACACATCAGGGCCTTTTGGTGGGTTGGGAGCTAGGGGAGGGATAGCATTAGGAGAAATACCTAATGTAGATGACGGGTTGATGGGTACAGCAAACCACCATGGCACGTGTATACCTGTGTAATAAACCTGCGCATTCTGCACATGTATCCCAGAACTTAAAGTATAATAAAACAAAACAGAAGAAAACTACAGATATTTTCTAATAAACTAGGAAATTAATTAGAATATTAATTAATACTTTTTTATTATGGCACAAAAAACTGCATAGCATATAGCTATACATAGCCAACACTTGAGTAATAGTAACATGCAATACTGTTAGGCAACCATTATTTGAATAAAATAGGCATTAATAAAGATAATATTAATTTCAGTAGCTCACAGATGGGAGAATTTTGAAGGAATTTATTCTTTTTTTTTTTTTGAGATGGAGTCTCGGTCTACTTCTTAGGCTGGAGTGCAGTGGCATGATCTTGGCTCACTGCAACCTCTGCCTCCCAGGTTCAAGTGATTCTCTGCTTCAACCTCCTGAGTAGCTGGGATTACAGGCACCTGCCACCACACCTAACTAATTTTTTGCAGTTTTAGTAGAGATGGGGTTTCACCATCTTGGCCAGGCTGGTCTTGAACTCCTGACCTCGTGATTCAGCCACCTCGGCCTCCCAAAGTGCTGAGATTACAGGCGTGAGCCACCATGCCCGGCCAGATATATTCTTTTGTTAATGATATAGATAGAGAGAATGACTAGACTATTAGTTTTAATGTGCTTATTTCAGTTTGAAAATTCACTTCGCAGGTAGAAAGTTGGAATTACCTGTGAAAATGATGGCAATTTTACTTGACAAGAAAACTAGTAGCATTCAGTTATAGGAAATGACTATGTTTTAGTTGAACTTATTCTAACCATACCAAATGATATGGTTTGGCTCTGTGTCCCCACCCCACCCAAATCTCCTTTCATATTGTAATCCCCACGGATCAAGGTAGGGACCTGTAATCCCCAGATGTTGAGGGAGAAAGGTCACTAGATCATGGGGATGGTTTCCTCCATGCTGTTCTCATGGTAGTGAGTGAGTTGTCACAAGATCTGGTAGTTGCATAAGTGTTTGACATTCGTCCTTCACACACCCTCTCTCTCACCTGCCACCATGGAAGATGTGCCTGCTTCTCCTTTGGCCATGATTGCAAGTTTCCTGAGGCCTTGTTAGCCATGTGGAACTATGAGTCAATTAAACCTCTTTTCTTTATAATTTATGCAGTTTGGGGCAATTCTTTGTAGCTGTGTGAGAATGGCCTAATATGCCAAATTTATTTTTAAGATCTATATTAATGACCTGATTGAAAGCTGATGTTATTGTCCCAGTAAGTCAGGCTTTAAACATTTATGCTACAATAGTCCGAATATTTAAATTAAATTATGATTTTTACTTAAATTATCTTCATGATTGTATTGCTGCTTCACATACCTGTAAGTGCTAGATACATGAATGTTTAACATGGTGCCCAGTCAGCCATTCATTTGATTTTCCATGGCACATAGATCATGGCTCAGTTGCAATCTAGAAACACAAACACTTGCAAAGGCTTGCTATAGAAATGAACTTAGGAGAATATTATTACCTCAGCCCTGGAGAGTAAAGAAGAAGGCTTCCTTCATTTCATTTATCATTTTGTTTACTCTATTCTTAGTCTTTTACAGACAAAAGGATCTTATTTCAATGTCATAATGTTAAGAAAGCTACAGGACATAATTGTAATATTGTCATTAAATGCATCTAAACTAGCTTTAAATGCAAGGTATAGGTAGGCATATGTTTGAAACATTTGATATTTCTTATGCTTCAGCATATATACCACAATGCTTAAAAAATTTTTAAACATGAGACACACGACTAATGAAATCATAATCTATATTCTGAATTCTATCCTTTGATTAGTAACGTGAATCTTAAGAGGATATTTTATGATTGCAATCTATTATTGACCTTCCAACTATCCCAGAAACTCTCATATTGAATTTACAGACACTTGATTGTATGTACAATGGGCAGTGTCCTGGAGGCCTCAGAGGATGTCACAAGCCCACGCAGTGTCTAGGACTGCAATCTCACTCTAAAATGAATATTTGCCAAAATATTTATGCTAATGAATGGCTCTCAGTTATCAATGGAAAATGTATACTTCTTTGGCTATGAAAAGTAACAAAAGTGAAAGAGAAATACAAGAGTCTCAACTAAGGTGAATATTATTTCATATTGGGTAAGATCCTCTAAAAGTATATTATTGGAGAAAACATATATTTGGGAAATATTCTCATAGAAAATTGTTTTTTTCTAACTTGAAAAAATTGTCAAATTATTTGATATTTTAATAGTGAAATTATGTAATTTTCCTATCAAATTAAGTGTCCGTATAAACATACACTAACTCCAGAATATATGTTAATACTGATACATACATGATATTGAAACTTTTGTATGACATCTTCTTTTATATGACATGTCTTTTAAGAAATTCCGATCCAAATGAAGAAATAAAATAAAACCAAAGATGTCAATAAACCATGCAAAATTATTCTTATGCTTTGAGTCTTTTGAGATTTCATTTTTCCTAATTCTCTATGCTGACTGTGGCAGAGAAAAACCATAACCACTTGGAGTTCACACACGCAAGCACACACATACTCATTCACATGAGCAAAGAGAACTCTGTAGATTAGATGTGGCTTACATGACTTAGGGATCTCTAAGAATGACTTATTTTAAGCTTATAGAATAAACTCAATAAAATTAATCTGTTTTATGGTAGGTTATGTTCTGAAGAATTTAGTTATGGCTAGTTAATCCAATGATTTTAAACAATTTCCATCATTTATTTTTTTTCCTTTCCTGTACTCATTAATGTTCATACTAGGACGTTTTGAATGTGAAATTCTGGGCAGATAATCAACCAGGCATTGAGGATATGAGGAGTATCAGACAGATCTCTGCCTTCTTTCCTATTTATTCCCTCAATAAATATTTATCAAACACATTCTATATATTCTAGGAACTTAGAATAAACTGGTGAACAAAATACATAATACTTTGTAGAATGTACATTCTAATTGAGAAAAATGAACAGTAGGAAACATGATTGATAATAAACTATATACTATGATAGGTGATAAGAGACAAGAGAAAAGAAAAACAGCAAGGTGAAGGACATTTGGAATATGAGTATGATAGTTCAATCTGTAGTATTAAATAAGATGTCAAGGCAGACTTTATTAATTCAGGAATTGGGGAAAGCATTAACATAATTGTAGAAATAATTACAGTTATTACATAATAACTAACATGCGGGCCAAGTACAGGGCACTGTAAGAGTGTTCATAGACTAGAAGGTCAGGCAATGTTTCCCTAGGTAATTGACATTTAAGCTGAGGCTTGAAGGATGAGACCTGAGATGACCTTGAGTTTTATTGTTTTGCACTCTGGTCTTCCACCCCTAAGTTGGAGTACTCTGGGGCATTAAGTAATAGCTATTGAAAGTATTACCTAACTGCTTGCTGCTTTGAAGAAGTCAACATTATAGTTTTAGTTCTGCAACCACAAAAGAAAAAGCAATCTGAAATCCCAACTCTTCCAATGCAGTTCCCCAAAGACCATTTAATTTAGTCTGCACAACTTTGAGGCTTGCATTTGTGTTGGATTATTGCCAGGCAAATGTGGGAGAAGTTTTCTGCTTGCCAGATAAAGGGTGCTTTATGCCTGTTCTCATTGGTCTGACATCAACGGAGGGAGGATTTGTAAGCACTACATGGGCTCCAAAGGGGAAAGTCAAGACGGAAGGAAGCTGGTGAACTACAGGAATCCTTAGTAACATGAATCATCCTCTTCTCTCAAACTCTGGGTTTTATCAGGTGGAGACTAATGATGAGGTGGATCATCAGTCTCTGTAACTCTCTTTCATCCTTGAACTGTCCCCCACCCGCCCTGCTTAGGGTATGCTATTTAAAGAACAGAAATGGAAACCTATTCTATACCCTGAAACAGTGCATATATCCATTTCCTTGAAGGTAATAGATAGGACCGAGCGAAAGAGTGATGGATTCACAAGGTTATGTATTCTGTGTATAAATAAAATGTTTGGAAACGAGACTGCACATCGACAGAAAGAGATTACAGTTTTCTACACAAATAAGTGAGAAAACTATCCAGAAGAAGTTTAGTGAAAACTCCAGGAAGTACTTAGAATTTTACAGGGATTTAATATAGAAGTTCTCATGAGTAAGGTCATCAAAATATAGACAAAGAGGTTGGAGAACACCTGCAAAGGGCCTAAGTTGAAGAAGGAGATTCTTTAACTCCCACAGCAGCAGTCAGATATAAATGGCTTCTTTCTTCCCTTTTCCTCTATTATCCTTTTCTCCTTACTTTTCTCTTTTTCCTGATAGGAGAGAGTAAGAAGAGACTGGAAAGATATCTGCTGATTTGGGTGAATTAAGTGGAAGAGACTAGAAACATCAAAATCAATTGAGATTGGCAGCTACCTAACAAATCTGCATTCAAGCCAGAGGGCCAACAACCTGCAGAATCCACAGGAGAGAGAGCAGACTAGTTCCAGTCAGCCTAGATCATACTGTTAAACACAGTTCCTCCTCAGCCTTGAATGCTTTCTTTTCTGAACCCCTCTTCTATACCCTGTGTGCTCGCTTCTAACTCTTCACGCACCCAGACACTGTCTGATTTACATGATGGGACACCATCCACTAGCTCTCTGCCCTTGGATATGTTATTCATTTCTCTGTACCTCTGTTTTGTTATTTGTAAATTGGGAAAAATAATTGTATCTAAGTAATAGAGTTATGAAATTAAGTAAAATAATTTAATGCCTTTGCATTATTTACTAATATAAATACTAAATGCTTCAAACACATTAACTGTTAATTATTATTACTATTATCACTAGCATTTATTCTTGGCACATTTTATCTATATGAAATTCAAAACATTCATATTACTGTGTATCAAGCATAACGTTAGGTTTCAGGGATTTTGAGAATAGAGGGATGACCAAGACGCAAACTCAAACTTCACAAATCTCTGAGTATAATACAGAGAAGTTGTCATAGAATGTAATAATTGCTTTAAAAGATATAGTCAAAAGACACTGGGGGAGTGAAGAGCAGAAACTCCTAATTAGGTCTCATTCATTCCATGTCAGTCTTGTTCACCTATTCAATTTCTTCCGGAGCTAATCTTCAAGATTTCTCCCCTTTGCCATTTCTCTTCTAGTACCTTTAAATAGGCCTCTCTTTTGTTAAAATTCCCTGTTTGTTATCCCCATAATGCTGCTCACCTCCCCATACACATACGTTGCAAACTGATTTCATACTTCAAGTTCCCATTCAGGGGTTTTCTCCTCACTGATCAACCACAGTTGATCATTTCCATATTTGCACCACAATAAGCCTGCTACTATTCTGTCTTACAAGTTAAACTGCAATCACTTGCTTACCTTGTTGTGTCTCCCTACTATACAGAAAGCTCCTTTAGAGAATCTAGAACTAGAAGTACCATATGACCCAGCCATCCCATTACTGGGTATATACCCAAAGGATTATAAATCATGCTGCTATAAAGACACATGCACACGGCCGGGCGCGGTGGCTCACGCCTGTAATCCCAGCACTTTGGGAGGCTGAGGCGGGCGGATCACAAGGTCAGGAGATTGAGACCATCCTGGCTAACACGGTGAAACCCTGTCTCTACTAAAAATACAAAAAATTAGCCGGGCGCAGTGGGGGGCGCCTGTGGTCCCAGCTACTCGGGAGACTGAGGCAGGAGAATGGCCTGGGCCCGGGAGGAGGAGCTTGCAGTGAGAGCCGAGATCAAGCATGCCGCTCCAGCCTGGTCAACAGAGCGAGACCGTCTCAAAAAAAAAAAAAAAAGACACATGCACACGTATGTTTATTGCGGCACTTATTTCACAATAGCCAAAGACTTGGCAATCAACCCAATTGTTCCATTCAGTGACAGACTGGATTTAAGAAAATGTTGGCACATGCACACCGTGCGAGTACTATGCAGCCATTAAAACAGAGGATGAGTTTGTGTCCTTTTTGTAGGGACAATGGATGCAGCTGGAAACCATTCTCAGCAAACTATCGCAAGAACACGAAGACCAAACACCGCATTCTTACTCATAGGTGGGAAACTGAACGCAATGAGATTCACTTTGGAACTCCAGGGAAGGGGACATCACACCACCACCACCCCCTGCCGGCCCTCATCCATCGGAGCAGGCCGGGCAGGCGCGAGAAGGGGGACCGCGATTGCATTGGGCACGGTTATAACCTTGAACCTGTAACGCACTGACGAGTTGATGGGATGCTGAGCGAGTTTGATGGGCTGCAGCACACCCGCACACACCAGGCCCACCCACAGCATAACACTACTCGTAACAAACCACCATGCACGTTTATGCACATGTGCCCCTAAGCAACCTTACACAGATACTAGATGAATAATTCACTGAGAGTGAATAAAAGAAAGAGCTCCTTTGAGGTCGTCTTGGCAGATAATGGTGTCAAAATGACTAAAAGGTCAAAGATTTCTTTCTTGAGAGTGCGAGTGACTTTTCTTATCCCTTTGCCCTACATTCAGAACTCTTTATTAATAATATCTCATGTTGTTAATTGCTCCTAAGGTAAGACAACTAACAGGGTTACTCTTTCTGGAGAATACAGATTCCCAAATCATTCCTGAAAATGTACTCAGAGAGCAGGAACTCATGCTATTGTATCCACTGAAAAAATATCAATCCACTTAAAACCCTAAAACATTCAAATCCTTGTATAACAGTCTTTTGTAGATTTCTGAATAATACATAGCATTTAAAAAACCAACTACCAAAATTATGCAACACGTTATAAACTCATTAATGGGTATGTTTTTGTGTAATATGCAGTGATACTATACATTATTGGATATGAATTGTTGTACCTCTACACTATAATAAAGCAGTAATATTATTTAAATAAGTGATTTAATCACCACCCTTAAATCCCCTTTTTGTTTCCATCTTTTTTTCTTTTAAGAAGGGCATTTATGGCTTTCTTCTTAAGGTTACCTAATTTGTTTTCAGCTGTAGTGAGTCCTTTATTTGTGCTGTGCCTGCATCCTGTTGGATAGTGAGAATATCTGCTGCTGGTAGTCACAACTGTGCACCTCACTGGGAATTTCCAGAGGTCTTAGGGCTTTCCTCTCATAAGGTTATGCCTCCCTTCCATGACTCAGCCTGTGGACCAATCAGTAAAGTATAATTAAAAAAAAAAAAAAAAAAAAAAAAAAAAAAAAAAAAAAAAAAAAAAAAAAAAAAAAAAAAAAAAAAACTGGGACAGCTTGCTTCGATTTGAGACAACAATAAAGGCGCAGCCCAGCTCCAGGGGCTGCAGGATTAGTTGAAACCTTGGTTGTAACCACATGCAGGTCAAGCTCCTCCTTTGCCCAACATTGCCTTCCTCAATTTCTTCCAGGTATATCTTCTGAGAGTACTCAGCCAGAAACTTTTCTATGCAATGCTCTGTCTCAGACTCTGTATCTAAGAAACCCAATCAAGAACTTTTGGTACCAGGAATGGTTCTAGGAAGAAGGAACTAGGATAGTACTTTTGAGGTGGATTACTTATTGACTGATTGGCATTAAGAACTTCAACACTGGTGGTAGGCAGAGGATGACTAGCCCCTGAAATCATTAGAATTTGTCTTGGTGGCGAACTTAGGTGGGGTACTGAGGAAGATACTGCACTGGCTGGGTGCAGTATCTTTGATGATGCTTGAGAGGTATGAGAAAAATGAGAGAAAACTATTATTAGGAATACAGAATTGTGAAGCTGTTACAGAGCACTGAGAGAGAGAATGATAAGCTTGGGCTGATGAATCACCAATTTGTGAAAGCCTGAGGGCCTCCTTGGAAGCACTGAAGGAAACTTTCATCTCTTATAGCTGAGGGCAGAAAGAAGGAAGAGTCAGGCTCAGGATTTAATCATAAGAGTAATACAGCTTCAGAGAAAGTTGAATTCTTACTGCCAGCATACCTCCTATGCCAAAATCAGGGAATGAATGGAATCCTGAGACTGTGAATGGGGAATTCTGGGTAGATGCAGTTGAGAACCTTGAACTCCCCAATTCTTCTAAACCTCCTGGGCCTGCAGATGTGGCCCACTATTGGAAGAGTACTCCCTTGTTAGAAGACTGCTTGCTTGAAGACCAGGGAAGTTGTCTTATGTGAGGTAGGTAGTTTATAAGACAATACATTCCCCTTTCAGCATCTAGCACCTCCATTCTGGCCAAACAGTGCAACAGCAAGTGTCAAATCCCAGCATAGCCCAGCTGAAGTTTGCTGGGCTTCCTAAGGCAGGAGTGGGACTATTGCCAAAGGAGCTGTAATGTGTGGCTAACATAGACCAGCTGGAATTTAAGGAGTATGCAAGAGACGTGATCCTAAGGGCAATGGATCAAGTGGACAGAGATTGAACAAGGAGAGTTATTACCAAGTTGAATAAGGGAGAATTTTTCAATATGGAAACACTTCCTTGTGATATAGAATTTAAAACACTGACATCGATCCCAAATATGGTGTTAGCAAAGAGCTAAGATGGTTATTGAAGACTAAGAGGGAAAAAATAGAACAATGTCTTGTAGTAAATGAACAAGAAATGTTGGCACTACATTAGAAGATAGTAGAGAATAGGATCAATAGGCTCACAGAAGTGGGCGTGGTACCTACTTCAGAGAAGTAGTTATACCAGATAAGGCTGGAAAACCTAGTATCTGGATATGTTGTCCAAAAGGACCCAGAAGACTTTTTAAAACGTAAGTCATAAATGCACTGGTGAGAGAGGTACCAGTATCACTGAAATCTTAGTGTGACTCTCTTTTGTAGACCATGGCTGATAATAGGAGATGCTGTTGCAGAACTGGATTCCTTGTTAGCAATGGGGATAATAATATCTTAAAATAATAGAATTCATGATGGTGGCTGAGATGGTGGTGATGGACAATTTGAAAAAATGTGCATTATTATCTCAATGAATGGCAAAAGTGCAGAGGTAGCTGGAGGGGGGAGCTGAAATAGAATTATAGAGAAGGTTAGTAGAGCACAGTATTTCCAGAGGTGCTTTTAGTTTTCCCTTTAGGAGATTTCAACAAACATTAAGAGGTTCTCTTACCCCAACACACACATAACATTTGAGTGTATCTCAGGTACTTTTATACCTCCACTATGAAACCGCAAATGTACATGCAGTATAATTTGCTCAGTAGCTTTCTTTGTATATATTTCCAATAACGAGAATACTTTTCTTCCCTCTCTGGTTACGTAAAAACCAGAAAAGAATTATTTGAATTTCTTGTATAGTTTTGGTAAAACTAGCCACATTTCACTACATTCCATCATGAGCAGAAAATATTCATATTTATATTCCATTTTCAGATTATTTTATTATAATACTGAGACCAATCCTAGGCATATTCTGAGCTCTCTGCAACTTTCCTGTGTTGTCCCTTTTTACTTTTTTATATTGGCAACCAATTATGAATACTGTGAGACCATATTACAGAAAATTTTATGAGCTGGTTTTAATGTAAATCATAAGAGATCCTTAGGATAAAATCAGAAATATTTCTAAAGCTGAGATGAATAGTGTTATAGGTTGAGTGTCTCTTAGCCAAAATGCTTGGGCCCAGAAGTGTTTTGGATTTTGGATTTTTTTTCACATTTTGGAATATTTGCATTATACTTACTCAACTGAGCATTCCTAATTCAAAAATCTTAAATCTACAATACTCTAATAAGCGTTTCCTTTGAATGTAATGTAGACACCCAGAAAGTTTCAGATATTGGAGTATTTGGGATTTTGGAATTTCAGATGAGGGACACTGCACCTGTGCAAATATTACTTTTCCAAATTTTGTACCTCACACTTCTACATAATACAAATTAAATTGAACCAACATAACATGTTCTTTTTTTATGTTGAAATGATTGGTTTGTTTGTCTATTTATTTATTTATTTATTTATTTATTTATTTATTTTTTTGAGACGGAGTCTCGCTCTGCGCCCAGGCTGGAGTGCAGTGCCAGATCTCAGCTCACTGCAGCTTCGCCTCCCCGGGTTCACGCCATTCTCCTGCCTCGCCTTCGAGTAGCTGTACACGTGCGCCCGCACGTTCGGCCCGGTATTTTTGTTATTTTTAGTGAGACGGGGTTTCACCATGTTGCCAGGATGGTTCTCGATCTCACTGACCTCGTGATCCGCCCGTCTCGGCCTCCCAAAGTGCTGGGATTACAGGCTTGAGCCACCGCGCCCGGCCATATTTATTTATTTTAATTATATATTAAGTTCTGGGATACATGTGCGCAATGTGCAGGTTTGTTACATAGGTATACATATGCCATGTTGGTTTGCTGCACCCATCAACTCGTCATTTATATTCGGTATTTCTGCTAATGCTATCCCTTTTCCAGCTCCCTACCCTCTGACAGGCCTCGGTGTGTGATGTTCCCCTCCCTGTGCTCATGTGAAACCGGAAATCATCGTTCTTAGTAAAAAAACGCAAGAAGAGAAAACCAAACACTGCATGTTCTTACTCATAAGTGGGAGTTGAACAATAAGGACAAATGGAAACATGTTCTTTAAATTGTCAGTTTAGTTATCATACAGATATTTATCATCTTTTGGGTATAGCTTTTGAAAACCTTGGTTAGTTTGTTTCAGTATTTTTCCAGATCTTGTAAGATCTGGATCAAGCTGACTGACACATAGTGTCTTATGTTGTCCTGCCCATTGGAATAACAAGAAGTGTTATAAAAATGCTGTGTCTAATACAGTGACTTATCTCCCTGATAAAATGTCAATGATATATAAATATTACTTCAATAATTTGTATATCCTTAAGAGGAAAGCAAATAATTACTACTGTAATCCCTATGTATTTTATAATTCTAAATATTCTTGTAGATTATATTGAATGAAACTATGTTTACTGACTTATCTACTTCTATATTACATAGTTACATTTCAATTACTACCTAATGCCCTTCTTATTGCAACACTTGACAAATTCATTAATATGAAATATGATTTCTGGTTCTCAATGATTCTCTGCATCATATGTATTTCTACAAAGAATTTTAAGTAATTGCAAGGTACACTTATACCGCATTAAATTATTTTATTTGCATGTGAATAGTATTTAATGTTTAATAGTATGACATAATTTTACATTGATTTTGTTGAAATGCTTAATTCATTCTGAAATATGATTAGATTCTTAGTTAAACAAAGTGACAAGGCTGATTCATTGATAGATTTGTTCAGCAAATATTTATTTCCTCCTAACTGTGTACTAGGACCCTGTGCTACATACTGGTAAAGAAAGAGTCCTTGTACTCATAGAGCTTATCAGCTAGGGCTAGAGGGCTCATAGACAATTACATAATAAGAATGAAATCTAGTACATGTTTGACAGGATGCTATGATGACTACTACTCATCTATTCCTGTATAATAAATATGAAAATAAATTGTTGGCTTTTCTGACTTGTTTGTGGCTCAAAAAGAGTGAAGCCTAATGTAAACTGTGGGCTTTAGGTGATAATCATGTGTCAATATAGGCTCATCAATTGCAGCGAGTGTACCACTCTGGTGGGATATATTGATAATGGGGAAGGCTGTGCATGTGTGGGGCAGGAGATACAAAGTGACTTTCTATACCTTTCACTGAATTTTGCTGTGAACCCAAAACTGCTCTAAAAATAAAGACTGTATAAAAAATGCTGAGTTAAAACCGTAATAAAACCCGTAGACATTAATGGAACAGACAAAAAATTATTAGGCTATCCCATGGTGTGAAAACATTACAAATAAATAAAAATATGTGTATTTTAGAATTTTTGATTGTAAGAGCCATTTTATTTTACTTGTTTTGTCACTTCAGAAAATTTATTTTCAACCATTTTGTTTTTAGCTGATTTCTATGGAGCCCAATGGTCATGTGTATTGGGAATGAGATTAGACTGATATACTAGACTCAGGTATTAAGTGACATTAAAAAATATAGTCCTATTTCCAATGTGAAGAAAATGGAGATTTTTGAGAGACTATAAAATCATTTTAATCAAACAAGAATTTTCTAGGAGATGATTTAATTTCAATTAACATCAGTTATGTAATTCATACAATACACCATAAAACTTTTATAAGGATCATCAAATATATTTTTATTTAATTTTCACAACAACTGAGGCATGCAGGACTTTCAAAAATTTCTTTATTTCGTATATGAAAATATTGAGACATAAAGAGATGGTTTAACTGGTAGAGACATCTCAAACACTAGTCTCTTGTGCTTCTCTTTCTAGCCATCTATTTTACTTCTCTGAAGAATTACCATGTGTCCTTTATGCTAAGTGCCCTTTAACATATTTCACTCTGTTCTTGGATGTCTTCTGAGGCTTGCTGTTTTGTATTGGATTCCACTATAATTGTGAGGAATATTATATTTTTTATAAAAAGAGTTGTCACACTATTTTCCCGAACACTATTATTGTCACAAGTACATTTAAGCACCCACTGGATTTCATTGCAAATGGCAAAAATTCATGCCAGGTGCCTCTATATAAGGTAAAATTAGGAAATGATTAAAACTAGAATTTTTTTTATACAGGATTATCTGCTTATTTTTTAGAATTGCTTACAAAAAGTAATAGATTTGAACATAAATCAAGAGACTGCATTACATTTATTTCCTAAGCAAATTTTTAAAAATTTATATATAAGAAATCATTTCTATGGGTCACTAGTTTAGTAAAATAAATGGTGTTCAGTTTCATAATGTATTAATCAGCAGCCCATATCATTATCAGATTGTGTTATCATATTTAATATACAAAATTTTATGTTTCAAAAGATTAACATTTCAACTAAATGATTTAATGTGCCTTTAATTATTCTTTTGTTGTTGTTGCTTCCAGAATTTTATACAGGTATTACAAACAGGTTTATATTTTTTCATAAAGCTTATTCTGCTCTGAAATTGAAAGAAAAAAAGTGAGACAAAGAGAACAAGATAGGGAGAAAAAGGAAAGATAAAATATACTCAGAGTGCTTAGACATAGGGGACAGTATTTAAGAGCCCACACATGAAGCAACTTGTTGGTTCACAGAATAAGCAAGTAAATGACTAGAAGATTGGGACCTTTCGGGGAAGAACAATGCTGGGATGAGCTGAAGGCATAATCTCTGAAAGAAAGCTGGTCCCATTACTAGTAATTATAGTTAATCAGCAACAATTGTCTTGACCAAGATACAGATCAACATTGAGCACTAACCTAACAGGACTAATGAGGGTAATGGAGGATGAAGAGAGCCTGATTGAACTCAACAAGGCATTGAATAACCTGAGCAGATGATGCATTTTCAGTCTCAGCTCACTTGCAACCTGTTGTTTTAATGCAGAAGGCAGTAGCTTTCTTCAAATCATACCTTTGTTGTAACTCTCAGCATAGATATTGGAAAAAATAGGTAATGTTTAGCACAGTAGATAATATTTGTTTGCATGACCTACATCATGTTAGCATGGTGATACTACCTTATATAATCTTTGCCTCTCAAAATGATTTGAGATCCAACTAAACAGGCATTCCCTGGGAGCTTGTTAGGTATACAGACTATCAGACTCTAATTCCAGACCTATGAAACTAGAATCTGCAAGATCCCCAAGGGATTCTTATGCACTTTAAAGCTTGTGAAATGCTAGTAGTCTAAATCCAGGGATGCCTTGAATCTAATGGTTATATTGTCTCACTCTATCTAGGTACAATTTCTTAGAGAGGTTCAAACTCTAATAATTTATACTCCATGCTATAATACAAGTAATGTATTTGAGAAGAAAAAGTCATTTTTATTTTTTTGTGGTATTCCTTTAATCCAAGAGAGCATTAATGCTCAGAAAAGAAGAGGTGAAAGATCTCTGGGAAGGAAGAACTGTATTTGGTCTATGTAAACAGTCCATACAGCACAAAGCCTTCCACTAAATTAAAAAATACTTTCGTGTTGCAACACTCTTTTTCAAGAAGCCAACGCACTTTGCACGGATAATACTTCATTTTTATGGCTTCAAACAGGTAACCAGCATCACTCTCTTTTATCCATATGGAGAAAACATCAGAATCATAAGAAGAAAACATTGGGATCATGAGAAAGTTAGGTAATTTGGGTAACTCATTCAGTGAAATTTTTGAGAACAAAAAAATGTAATTGTTAATTTTCTGCCATTTCATGTAATACATTATCTTCAGTGAATGGCAAGGTCTATTCTAATATGTTGAACACCTTCACTGGATGAATGTAATACCAGATTGTTGAAATACATATATTTTAGATTTGGTCTTGTGGATGTCAGCTATCTATGTTGTAAATTTAAGTTAATTTTGGTGATCTTTCTTAAAGAGTACAAGATATTCACGTATTTCTTTACATAGCTGCAAACACAAAAGGCAGGGAGAAAGTGAGCTCACATGTTAAGACTTCTATATTCTAGTTTCTTTACAATCGTTATCTTGTTTATTTCTCACAACATGAACACATTATCCTCATTTTTTTCCATATGGAAACTGAGGCTAAGAAGGGCTAAATAAATAATTTATCTAGCACAGTCAGTGGAAGAGGCTGAATACAAATAATGTCTGCTTGACAGGAAAACTAGCTCTCTGTTTACCACGCTAAATTTGCTTACTTGTATTGCTTGATTAGGATTTCTGTGTATACTATATATCTTTGGAATGTGTTATCGAGGAAAACTAAAAGAATACTACAAGATTTTATTATGAATACAACAATCCCTTTCCTCAGACCTTCTATATACTCTTCTTTCCTTTTCCCATAGCCAAATACTATTAATTTTCAATCTGCATGTTCTTCCTTTTATATCCATGTGTCTATATGTTATTACTTATTATATCAACTTTTGATATTACCTACTGACTTTATGTTTTGATAGTGGAATACTTGTCCCTTCTTATATTTGCTGCCTTTTCCAACATTTTTTATTACTTCTGAGGTTAATAATCACTTTATTTGTTTAGTTTCATATTTGCCTATCAACATTTGTTTCCAAAGGCTGCAGTAGATCTGTCAAATCTTTACTACTAATAATTATTCAAGGTGCTCAAACTCTCTATAATTTAATATTTTTGTCTCAGAGACCTTCCTTCCATGGCCCTCCACGCTCTTGCTGGAGCTTGATCATTTGCCTGGAAGTTCTCGTGCAGAGTTTGTAATCCCTGGGCCGTCCTTCCTGGAGTCCAGTGCTGGATTCCCTGCTTTATGGATCTGATGTTTCTCTTTCTTGGCTTACCCATCATGTTGCTAGAGTGATTTCCTACAAAATTATGTTTGGAAAATAAATACAGTAATTCATGGCTTAACAATAGGGACACTTTCTAAGAAATGTATCATTAGGTGATTTCATCCCTGTGTGAACATCATGAAGTATACTTACTGAAAGTAGATGATGCAGCCTACCACACACCTAGCCTCTATGGTATACCCTATTCCTCCTAGGCTACAAACCTGTACAGCATGTTACTGTACTGAAAACTATAGGATATTGTAACATAATGGGTGGTATTTTTATACCTAAACATATCTAAACATAGAAAAGGTACGGTAAAAATATGGTATTATAATCTTATGTTGTATATGTGTATATGTTGTATATGTGTATATATACATTGTAGTATATGTGTGTGTGTATATATATATATATATATATATATATACTCTTGTATATGAGGTTCATCATTGAAATGTTATGTCGTGAGACTGTATTATGATTCTCCAGATGTCTGAAAATGTCACCATTCAGTTGATGGGTTAGCTGCTGTTCTTGTTATTTATTGCTGTGTAACACATCACCCTGAAATTTAGTGGCAATAACAACCATTTTATTATGCTCACAAATTTTGTTGGGTAGGAATTGGGGCATGGCACAGTGGAATGTCATGTTTCAACTCTACAGTGTCTAAAACTTGATCTGAGAAGGTTTAAAAGGCTAAGAAAGAGTCAAATGGCTGTTCGGAGATCTTTTGGGACTTACTCACTCACAGATCTGGCCCTAGATTGGGTTTGGTGGCAATTATAGACTGGCATGCCTACATGTGACCTCTCCCTGTAGCTTGGGCTTTCTTACATGCCATGGGATTTTAAAACAACGGCCATAGCCAGATGTAAAACTCTAGGCTGAATATCATTCCCCTCCCCCCTTAAGAATGTGAATCCACTCAATGAGAATATCCAACTCGAATGATTTTCAGTTTTATCTTTGTTTTGGTTTTCTTTTGTAGTTTTCACTTTCTGCATTTTGTCTTTGCTTAATTTCTACTGGTTACATAGTGGCTTTTTGAGCTTGATCTTCTAAATCTTTCTCTTTTTCTTGTTTTGTTCAACTTTGTGGATTTTTTCCGTTTTGTGCCAGAACTCTTTGCTTGTGGTCTGAACATTTGTGTCCCCTCAACATTCATACAAAGATACATATGAAATTCATACCTACCTAATGTGACAATACAAAAAGATGGGGCTTTTGGAAGGTGATTAGGTCATGATAAAGAAGATCCCAGAAAGCTAATTAGCCCCTTCTGCAATGTGAGGACACAGTAGAAGTCAGTACCTATGAGGATGAGGACCGTCACCAAACACTGGCCAAATCTGCTGATGCTCATCCTCCCAAACTGGGATACACGAATTTCCCTTGCTTATAAGTTACTCGGTTTGTGGTATTTTTGTTACGGCATCCTTAACAGACTAAGACTCTCTTCAATTTTTAAAATAATCCTATCTAAACCATGCAGGAGTTCACTTTTGTTCTTTGAGTAATTTTATACCTAATATTCTATTTCTGATTATGAATTTAGTATTTTTTCTCACTTATCTGACAAAATTACAATGATGATGATGATTAGTTTTCATATGCTACCTGTGTTACCTTTGTTTCATCTAAATTATTATTTTTTCACTTATTTTAGTGTCTGTGTTTGACCTTGAAGAATTTTCTCAAAACCGTGGTACTCCTTGACTTTTCAGAGGGAAACCTAAAAAGAAATGATGAAAAACATTGGTGAATGTGTGTGTGGTGGTGGTTGTAGAAGAAAAGGTTCTTAATTCTGCAGGCATTCTAAAGAAAACTAGAATTTTCACAGAAAGAGCTTATTAGTATCCTATGTGTCCAATCCTATTAGTATCTATGTAGGACTTTTCTCGGTCATTTAGTTTCTCTAATGAAAAATCCATTACTCTTGTATTAGTGGGTATGTCTAGATGTCAGTGCTCTGGGGGCAGTGTGGAGTGAGCTTTCTGGGAAGGCCTCACCACTCTTGTGCAGGCTTTATTTAATTATACTGTTTTAATTTTGGTACCTGACTTCTCCTCTCCACTGGCTCTGGTATGTCCTAATTCAATTTGTTCAGCAAGTAAAGTTATGTTATATTCTCAAGATATAGAGAATAAAGATCTGTATGGTGTGACGCTTCCTAATTAAGACTTTCAATCAACTCCCTCTTTTGAACGCCTACCTAGCCATGGCCTTTTATGTTACTTAGTACCTGTAGGAACTAAGAAATTCAGGAATTTAAGTAAAGCTGGCTAAGCTTCTTATTATTCCCATCTCCTTAACTCTCAGCCTCATCTCCTCCACTTTACGTTGTCTCCTCGGTTCACTTTTCAGCTTCAGAATAATGAGCTTTTAAAAACACATTCCTGTTTTCTTTGCCTTTTTGGAATTTTTTTTCTTTTCATTAGCTAGCATTTCAATATATTTTACAGAGGCATTGGAATGTAAGCACATTCTGCTCCTTAGAGCAGTGTAAATATCATAGCAAATGTTCCCAGATCTCATGGACTTAATACAATGGACGTTCAGTCCTACCAACATCACAGTCTAATCAAGAAAGATGCAGTGTAAGGGGCAACTTCTCACTATGTGGTCATTTCGGAATCCAGCCCCCTTCCAACTTGATGTTCTACCATCCTTTAGGACCTCTGTGGCCTCCTGCGTCCCCTGTAGATTTTGGAAAGAGAGCTCATGCAGGATAGGATGGAAGGCAACTCCAGACCGAGAAGCTGCATACATATCATATTTGTACATGTGGCTATCACAAAATTCAAGGGAGGCTTAGAAATATAGTTGAGCTGTGTCTCTGTAAAGAAGAAGAACATTTGATGCATGTCTAATTTATCTCTGCTAAAAGATATATTTGGTTTTCTATCTGTCATTGAATCAGAAGTCTCTAATACATGCTCTTCCCAAAACGTGCTCATCAGGTAAATACATAGGAAAAGATAGTTTAATTTTTCATTTCTTCATGTCTTTTATTATTTAGAATATACATGCAAAATCTAATTTATGACAACTGACTTAGTATAAAACTTAGGATAAAACCTAAAAAATATTTCCTTGAGATAACTGGAAGAGAGGAATCTAATTTTAATTTTGGTCACCTGACAATCATGTCCCCATCTATAAAACGAGAGTGGTTCTTGTACCCTTCTACTTGCATACTCTTTTGGATGAATATTGAAATAATTTTCTGTCTAGGATATACTCTGCATATCTTGGAAGAAAGGCAATATGGAAATGCAAATGGAAGGATAAAACACTTATTAAAGAGAGAAATTGAAAAGGCTAAATTTATCCTTTATCCTTTTTCACTTATTTAATTTTAAATTATTGGTTCTACTACTCAAACTTTGGACTGCATTATCTAAATGGTTAGTTCTCCTGCCGTTTCAGGAGCTGGTCCTCCAGCTTTATTTGATTGTAATTTTTTTTTTCTTTTTCCTGAGACGGAGTCTCGCTCTGTCGCCCAGGCTGGAGTGCGGTGGCCGGATCTCGGCTCACTGCCAGCTCCGCCTCCCGGGTTCGCACCATTCTCCTGCCTCAGCCTCCCAAGTAGCTGGGACTACAGGCGCCCGCCACCTCGCCCGGCTAATTTTTTGTATTTTAGTAGAGACGGGGTTTCACCGTGTTAGCCAGGATGGTCTCGATCTCCTGACCTTGTGATCCGCCCGTCTCGGCCTCCCAAAGTGCTGGGATTACAGGCTTGAGCCACCACGCCCGGCCTTTGATTGTAAATTTTAATGTTAAGTCTGTTTATCTTTAATTTTTCCTAGGTAAGTGGGTATGATTGACTGTGTATCTTACTGAGTAGTTGGTTCTGAAAACACTATAGACTCATTCTATAAAACCCATGTGTATACATGTCCAGCTACAGAAGTTTTGTGTTATATAACTAAAATTAGTAATCTACTCATATGAACAACTTTTTTTTTTTTTTTTTTTGAGACGGAGTCTCGCTCTGTCGCCCAGGCTGGAGTGCAGTGGCCGGCTCTCAGCTCACTGCAAGCTCCGCCTCCCGGGTTTACGCCATTCTCCTGCCTCAGCCTCCCGAGTAGCTGGGACTACAGGCGCCCGCCACCTCGCCCGGCTAGTTTTTTGTATTTTTTAGTAGAGACGGGGTTTCACCATGTTAGCCAGGATGGTCTCGATCTCCTGACCTCGTGATCCGCCCATCTCGGCCTCCCAAAGTGCTGATGAACAACTCTTTTAAGTGACAAGTCTTTCTTGTACATGAAAAGCTTGGTGCTAATATTATCCCTGATAGTATGTTGAGTGTTTAGATGAGCAAGAACCTTTTTTATTTCCACTTAGCAGTTCTCAAATTGATCCAAGAAAGAAAGCCCAATGCCTAGGAGAACAAATAATGTGGAGAACCTGTACCATTCCCCAGAGGATGCATAGACACAAGCAGTCAGCCGAATAAAAATATTTTAAAGTCCTTATCATTAAAGCTTATATACAATTATATAATACTCCATAATATGTTTTTGCTTATTTTGATTTTAAATATTATTTTCCCTCTGAAATTTTCCAATTAAATTTATGTTTAAGGACATGCCATATTTATTACTGTAACAATACTTTGGGAGTATTTCTAATCGAGGTTGAAATAAACAGAACAAAGATGAGGGGAATTTTCTTCTCTTGGGTAGGAGAAATAGTAAAACTTTTGCTCGAGATTTTATACAGCTGCTACTTATTTACTGTGTCAGTAGAATTTCATCCATATTTAGTAACTATTATTAAAGAATTTAGATAATCCAATTATCTGTGTTATCTTCCCATCATACCAACTAGAAAAACATTTTTTTCAGATTATTTCCTCTATACTAGTCGAGGTCACAATTACTGTGTGAACTTGGGAATCCTGCTGAGATTTGTAAGCAGATAAGGAAATGTTGATAGGCTAATTGCATAGATTTTGCATTATGTGAAATGTTGAAAATGCCTTGTATTTTAATATTACAATATCATCCCTGTTACAAAAAATTTATAAAGTTGAAATCTTATATCTTTTACTCTTTTAAAACTGTAGGTCATACTCTTTTAGATAAGATACCATGAAATTAAATATCAGCTCTCAGAATAATAAAATATTGGAATTACAGTCCATACTAAAGAAATATTTGCAGAAATTTGTCAAACACTTATGAAATACATAGACATAGAGACTGCCATTTAAACTTTTTTGACAGTTCAAAATTTGAGCCCATATGATCATGGTTTCTCCATCACCTTTTTATAAACTTCCCTCCTAATTGAAAATGATTTTCTTTCTAAAAGATTTTTCAAGGCTGGGAGCAGTGGCTCACGCCTGTAAGCCCAGCACTTTGGGAAGCCAAGGTGGGTGGATTACCTGAGGTCAGGAGTTTGAGACCAGCCTGACCAACATGGTGAAACCCTGTCTCTATTGAAAATGCAAAATTAGCCAGGCGTGGTGGCGCATGCCTGTAATCCCAGCTACTCCGGAGGCTGAGGCAGGAGAATCGCTCGAACCCAGGAGGCAGAGGTTGCAGTGAGCAGAAATTGTGCCACTGCACTCCAACTTGGGCAACAGGAGTGAAACTCCGTCTCAAGAAAAAAAAAAAAAAGATTTTTTGTTTTATTTTGTTTTTTTTTGTTGTTGTTTTGTTTGTTTGTTTTGCCAATATCTTGTTTCTCCTCAAATTCTCAATGATCAACTCCTTGCTTTTTCAATATCTCCCTTCCCAATAATTCCTTAACACTCCCTTATATATTTCAGAACTTTCTTGAAAACAGACCATATTTTAGATTGAACCATATGAAATTGCTGATAATTGATAATTTTTTGACCTAGAAAAGTGACAGATTTATGTGGTTCAACCTCAACTTTGTTAACTCCATCTTAAAAGTTATTTTCTTCTTTTTAGTGACAGATTTCTCAAACAAGGAATTTAGTTTCTTACAATTAAATATAAATTCCTAATCTCTTATACTCTATCTCCAATCCACTTTACCCGTATCCCAAAGGCAACCAATATTCCTGACCTCTCAGGTTAAGTTACCTCTTCTGAATTATTTTCCCTTTTGCTTATTACAGCTTTTGAACATATTGACATTGCATTGGAGACTCTTGGAAACTGATTCTTTACTTTAGTGTCCTGGCAGTGCTTCTACTTTTCTGACCTCTTTTCGTGGCTTCTTCTTGCTATATTTTAACTGTGGGTCTCCTCTATGTCAGCCTTGGGACCCAGTTTCTTTTGGCTTTAATTTTTCTTCTTTGGAGACTCTCACACATGCTGATTGTACTGATGGTTGTTTTGGGCGAGACTATGTTCCGCTCAAATTGATATATTGAAGCTCTCATCCCCAGTACTGAAGAATGTGACTGTGGAGAAAGGGTCATTAAAGAGGGGAGCAAGTTAAAATGAGACCACTAGGATGGGCCCTAATTCAATCTGGCTGGTGTTTTTATAATACAAGAAAATCTGAACACACACAGATACACCAGGAATATGCTCTCAGAGAGGAAAAGCCATGTGAGGACACTGAGAAGGTAGCCACCTGAGAGCCAAGAAGAGAGGCCTCTAAAGAAAACTCTGCTGATACCTTGATCTTGGACTTCCAGCCTCCAGAACTGTGACAAAATAAATTTCTGTTGTAAAAGCCACCTAGTCTGTGGCATAGCAGTCCAAGTAAACCAACACAATGATCTATGCCTTCCCCATTTTTATTTCTGTAAAACAAGAGTCATAGTAAATGTTTCATAATACACAAAATGATGCTCAAATGTTTGGGGAACTTTATGAATCTATTATGTTGAGATTTATGATGCACATGGAATACTAAAGACTCAGATATTCTACAGTAGGGAAATATTTGACTCAGTGCTTCTCAATCTCATAGTTGGCCATGACAACGTTTCCTTTTCTTTTTATATCTTGCTCAATATCTTCTAACACCCTGTGGAACATACTTGGAAAATGCTAGCCTATCTCCCACTTTAACCTCTAAATATATTTACAGTTATATATGTCTATCTGCCTAATAGCCACTTCATAGTGAACTAGGTAAAGAGACACGTCAGTTTAGTATATATTGACTTTTTGGTCTCATTCTTGAACAGGAGTTTGTTATATGTGGTACACTTGGGGTACTGCAATTGGTCCTTAAGAAATCTTCTTGTCTTTAGTTTCTCTTTCTTTAAGACTAACCATATCACATCATGTTATCAGACTCAAATTCCATATTTTTTTGTTCCCCAAACTACTTTTATTATAATACCCTACTGCTCAAAAATCTTTAATTATCCTCTATTATCGCTAGTTTATCACAAAATTCTTAGGTTAACATTTAAGGTCCCTTCAAAATCTGACTCCAACCTATATGTGATTTTCCGACGTTGTTCCTTTATCAGAGCTCTCCATTCTATCTGAGATTATCTGAAAATTTATTAATTCAGGTGGGTTCAACAAACATTTACTGAATATCAACTGAATTGAGAGTCTATGAATATCTACTGTGAATCAAATATTGTGCTAGTTCTGCAAATGTTATGCACTCTCCACCTCCCCCTCCCCTTTGGACATTTCATTCTCGATAATGTGATATAATTTAACGGTCATTGTGACTCATTCATCTCACAATTTCTGAGTATTTGCTACTTGGTCAATCCCCTGGGGATGCAGCAATAAATAAAAGCTCCCAATATGAGCAAAAGACAAAAAAATGAATACTTTAGACATTCATATATTCTATGAAAAAATACTCAAGTGATAGGGACAGCTGGAGAGAAAAAATTATCAGAATGATGAGCTGAAACAGAAATAGAGAAGGAATCATCTGAGAAAATCTGGGTTAAGAGAATTGCTGGCAGAGGGAATAATTGCAAAGGTCCTGAGTCATGGCAGAGCTGTGATGTTTGTAAAATAAAATTGTTAAAAATTGGGTTTGATTAGTATTAACAACTAATTATTATGTCTGTATTCCCAGTTATCATGACTGTTATTTCTCACTGTCTTTGTTTAATTCTCCTGTTAACCCAAAGGTCAGTCTAAGTCTCCTCTGCAAAGTCTGCATGTCCACTACCATCTTTCATGGCAAACTATTTCTCTTTTGAGTCTCAGCATGTGTTTGACTGTACTCATTGTGTACTGATATAAACACATTTTTGCAGTGATATCTAACCTTTGTACTATTTAACATTCTTAATAATAAATATCTTTGCTTTACTATTAGATTATAAACTCTCTAATGAAAGAAATGATGCATTATAAAATTTTTGTACACCCAATATCTCTCGAGTGGGATTGAGCATAAAAGCTGTCTTTGTAGAACTTACATTGAATTACACAGAAAAATAACACTAAAACATATCATACAGTATTGTTTAAGAAGATATGGAATGATTAAGGGTAGAATCCACATCATTTGAGTCTTGAAGCTTTTGAGCAAGAAGACAGATCATGTGGTATTCTGCTAATTCACCCTGCTACTGTGGTAAGTACAATGTCAAAATGAGACCACACATGAAGCTATCAAAGAAAATAGTTACTATAGGCCTGATGGGTACTTATGGTGATGACATGGTGAAAAAGAGAGGCAGATAGTCAAAATCTCAAGCCTGCCCATGAATCCTGAACCCAAATTCTGCCCTGTCCTCAACCACTTCCAAAATGATCCTCAGAAGATGTGTGCACAGAGTAGATCAGAAAAAAATCTTACTTTTCAACCAGGCTTTGATATCAACTTCCATGTAATTTTCAGGTAAACTGTTCCTGACCAGCGGTGGGCCACAAGGTGCCTCTTGTCTCCTTAGCACAGTACAAAATGTAGGTGTTCGTCACTGACTTTTGACCTCTCTAATTTTGGTATTGAAAGGATTAACACCATTAGTTTTGACTGGGTTCAAGGAGTGACAAAAATAAAACCTGTGTGAGAAAAAAGTAGCATGTGAAAGACAGGAACTTTTCTAAATGCTGGAGCAGCTTATCCAAACTTCCGAATCCAACACATCCCAAGGAAAGGGAGGGAGATTGGGGACAGACAAGTGTAGAATGGTCCTCTTTCTAGGTAGCACGGGTTTCATTTATTGAATGACACAACCACAGGGTAATATTAAGAGAGGAAATTATCCATAAAAGGCTCACAAAAGTGAGAAAGGAAACCATGAAGGCAGAGAAGACATTAATCCCTTGTACATGGCTCACCTAGAACCATGCCCTACTTCAAGGCTTCTTTCTCCACCTCTGGCCCAGTAGAGTATGGGGCCAGTCAACATTGAGGCTGTAGAACAGACTGCATTCTCTCAGATGCAATTATTCCTCCTGTGTATAGTGTAAGTTAACTTCTAGTACTTCAGAGTTGTAACAATATGAGTTTAATCCTTACTCCTTTACTCACTAGTTGAGGATGCTGGACTGGTTACCTCACACTGTATAGTGAGAATCACAATTGTATGGCATTAAGTCATGGAGTTCACATGATTATTATACAAAAATGACATTTAATATATGGTGAATGCTCAACAGATTATTTACTATCCATATTATCATTGTATGTTACTTATTTGAATACAAAGTATAACAAAATGTATATTATGAAATGACATAATTTAACATTTATCTCTCAAGTACTAAATACAACAGCTTTAGCTTGTTGTGATTTAAATGCCCTGTATTTGTAAAGACATTTGCATCTGTTTAGAAATTAATGTTTTCTGATATGACAAAGAGCTGTTAGATTCCTACAGCACATTTCAAAAGGATATGATAAAACATCTAGCCTTATAATGTAGTAGGAAAAATTAGCTAATATTTACCCTCAATTCAATATGATGACATCATTTAACGTCTATTACCGAGAATAAATATTACAAAGAACTACTGATTAAAATATTTTTTAAGAAGAGATGCTCCTAAAGTACAAGTGCCATTGCTGGTATACTAGTTTTTTAGTTTAGGAAATTTTAATGTGCTCCTTTGAAATATTGGCTAAGAATTGCTCATTTTGCAAAACAAGAAAATTAGGAACACAAAGGGGTTTTATTTGTATTCAGTTTTAAATTTTATGGTAACCTTATGAGGATGCTGAAAAAGTGTGAGACATGCCCAGTAATATTTGATCAATGAGAAATAAATCTAAAATTTGAAACTAGTACTCTGGTTTCTGAATCTGTAGTCAGCTAAGCTCTAGAATTTAAAACATATGGAATTTTGATAGCTTTGAAAGAAAATTTATCTAAGAGATTAAAAAATGTCCATAAGTGGATCACCTGAGGTCAGGAGTCTGAGATCAGCCTGACCAACATAGTGAAACTCTGTCTCTATTAAAAATACAAAATTAGGCCGGGCGCAGTGGCTCATACCTGTAATCCCAGCACTTTGGGAGGCTGAGGTAGGAGGATCACCTGAGGTCAGGTGTTCAAGACCAGCCTGGCCAACATGGTGAAACCCTGTCTCTACTAAAAATACAAAAAATCAGCCAGGCGTGGTGGCAGGCACCTGTAATCTCAGCTACTTGGGAGGCTGAGGCAGGAGAATTGCTTGAACCTAGGAGGTGGAGGTTACAGTGAGCCGAGATCACATCATTGTACTCCAGCCTGGGCAACAAGAGTGAAACTCCATCTCAAAAAAAAAAAAAAAAAAAAAAAAAATGTCCGTAAGATAGGTAAAGTAAGATGCAGTTTTCCCCAATTAAGAAATATGACATAGAATAACATAGCTATTATCGTGAGCACAAGAGTTAGTGAAAATGCCATCGACTAGTTTCATGAGACACATTGTAGAAAGATTAAGTGATTTTGATATGGAGGTTATTTTTAATTGAGGTGCCATAAGCTTGGTACTTTGAATATGATTCGAAAAAGGGCTCTTTCTTTTTGGATGGTCAAGGTTATTTGAAAAATTAATAAGAAGGAAAACTGAGAAGTCAATGTTATAACATTTATGCCCCCAAAATACGTTTACTTTTAATTCTCTGCAAATACTACACATATTACCTTTCCTAGGTTTGAATTCAGTGATTTTTTTTTTTTCTCTTTTTGACANAGCTATTATCGTGAGCACAAGAGTTAGTGAAAATGCCATCGACTAGTTTCATGAGACACATTGTAGAAAGATTAAGTGATTTTGATATGGAGGTTATTTTAATTGAGGTGCCATAAGCTTGGTACTTTGAATATGATTCGAAAAGGGCTCTTTCTTTTGGATGGTCAAGGTTATTTGAAAATTAATAAGAAGGAAAACTGAGAAGTCAATGTTATAACATTTATGCCCCAAAATACGTTTACTTTTAATTCTCTGCAAATACTACACATATTACCTTTCCTAGGTTTGAATTCAGTGATTTTTTTTTTTTCTCTTTTTGACACATGCCTCATGAGAGCACAGATGGGTTTTTATGAATACAAAGTCTCTAGGTAAGGACATGCTCCATATCTAAGAATATCCACTTTAACATATATATGAAAGGCAATATGTCATTTAGAAATGAAAATTAGGTGACCTTAAGCAATAATTTCACATAATCATTCCACATTTTAAGAATAAGCCAAATTATTTTCCTGCTAAGCAGAAGCTAATTAGGTTAAATAAGTTAGTTTCTTAATACCTACTTATGCGTATAATGCACACTGTATACTACTCATGTTTTCTAAAAGGAACATTGTGTCCCTTTTAATTGGCATAGAAGAACTGTGACAAGGAGTAGTTACTTAAGTCAAAGAACCAGCAGACATATGGTGGCTAAGGGAGGAGAAGGCTCCAAGAATGAAGGTGTGGTTCAAACTGCCGAGTAGCAGACCAAACAGATGAAAGTATGGGTGACGGTAGGTACAGCACTCCTCTTTTCCCTGGATGTCGTTTAAGTAATTTAAAGTGTTTACTGATAATGGCTATGACACTGCCCTTCAGAAGGGTTATTTTCACTTTAAAATGTGGTTCTCAAGAGTGAAATAGTTTAAGACTCAAAATACACAAAGCTTTAATGGAAGTAAAATTGCTATTTTATGGAAAGGAGACATCCACTTGGTCAGCATATCATCTTAGAAACCCTCAAGTTTCAAGTGTTACAGTATAGTTTGATATAAACATATTTGATAGATGAGGCAAATGAATCCCAGAATGTTAGGTGATTTTCTTTTAGATATAGCACTCAGGGTTATGTCTGTTGCTAATTGTGGTGGTGGTGTGAAAGCACATGTGTGTCTTAGTTGTTGGGCTACTATAACAAAATACCATAGATTTGGTGGCTTAAATAATATTTATTTTTCATGTTTCTGAGGCTGGGAAGACCAAGGTCAAGGCACAGGCATATATGATGTCTGGTGAGGGCCCTCTTCTAAGTTTGCAGATGACTCTCTTCCCATCGGATCCTCACATGGGAGAGGAAAATCATCTCTATCCTGTCTCTTCTTATTAGGACACTAATCCTATTCATGAGGACTTCATCCTCATGACCTCATGACCTGGACTCTGGAAGGTCCCACCTCCTAATATTGTAACACTGGGCATTAGGATTTTAATGTATGAATTTTGGGGGAACACAAACATTGAGTGATTCTGGCTATGTAAAGTTTATGTGTCTACGTGAATTGGGGTAATAAACTGTCCTTCATCTCTGTCATCTCTCACTTTCCTCATCTTCTGATTGCCTATTTGCATAATCACTAAAACATTGGCATGGGAGATCTTTTTCCGCAGTATCTCTAGAAAGCTCTCAGTTGCCTGACTTGGTCAGGTCACTTCACTTATTAAGTAAACATTTTTAATGAGTTAGAATAGAGAAGTGAGAAAAAAGGGGTGACCAGAACACATTTCTAGTCTTTATGGAGGTTACAGATTACTGGGAGGTACAGAAATTAAACAGAGTTGCATAAACACATGTAAAGACCTTGACCATAAGAAGTGATTTTTAAAAAGTGTGAGGTATTATGAGAACAGAATGTCATATGTAGGATGAGAGATTAGAGAAGGCCTTTTTGAGTATGTACTATTTAAGTTGAAAGAGGAGTACAAATGCATGGTAAAAATTGTATTGTAGTGGTGGGGTGCAGTGGCTCACGCCTGTAATCCCAGCACTTTGGGAGGCCAAGGAAGGCGGATCACCTGAGGTCAGGAGTTCGAGATTAGCTGGCCAACATGGTGAAATCCCGTCCCTACTAAAAATACAAAAATTAGCCAAGTGTGATGGTGTGCGCCTATAATCCCAGCTACTCGGTAGGCTGAGGCAGGACATTCGTTTGAACCCTGGATGCAGAGGTTGCCATGAGCCAAAATTGCACCATTGCACTCCAGCATGGGTGACAAGAGCAAAACTCCATCTTTAAAAAAGCATTTTAGGCTGAGGGAACAGACAGCACATAAGGCCGAGGCACCAGAAAGGCTGGAGTGAGAGTGTTGAGTTGGCTGAGCTTAGTGTGATGTGAGGCTTGAGAGGTTTGCACATGGTAAAAGAAGGGACTCTGGATGCTTAGTATTTTAGTTCTGATGAGGAAGCTTTGAAAAGTTTTAAGTAAGGGTGTGCCAAGATCCCGTTAATATATTAAGAATATTTAACGTTGTGAGGATAGTTGATGGGGGAGATGTCGAAAACAGAATTGAGCAAATGGTTGGATAGTTTTTAGTTCAATGGAAAAATGAAGGAAGCTGATGGTTTGGGGAGAAATTAAGGAGGCTTGGATTGGGAAGTTTGCAGTGGCAATGGAGAGATGTGAACAAATGTAAGGTGTATCTTCCCTGTGGAGTCAACAAATATTTTGCATGTATGCGATGTCTGGGGACAAAAGCATGCCACGGATGGATTCCTAGCTCCTGCCATGTGCAGCTGTTGGGATAAGGTGCTGCCACTTACCAACACTGGAAGAGAAGCTGCTCAGGCAGGGATTAAAGCTGGATTGTAGCTACTTAGTGAGATGAAAACAAAGAAAACACTTCTGATGTTTAATTCCTTCAAGTAATATTTATTCAATAAACTCCACTATGGATAAAACCCTGTGGTAGGTGCTGTGGCTGATGAAAACAGGTTCAACCCGTAATTACTGCTCTTCAAGATCTTCCAATAAGGAAAGTATACATACTAAGGAAGGTATAACCTCAGGGTATAATGTTTTGTTTGTGGTGGACTTCTCTTCATTTAAGTATCAAGCCCAACTTTGAAAATTTTGACTTTTCAGGACACTCAGTTTTCTCATTTGTAAAATAAAATGGTGTAGATAATGTCTGGTCAATGGGTCAACAGCATTTGCATTTCTTTGGAGTTTGTTAAAAATGCAGAACCCACAAGCCCCATGTCAGATCTACTGAATCAGAATGCACATTTCTGTAAGTTCTCCAGATAATTCGTATGCTCATTAACTTCTGAGAATTGCTGCTTTAGATGATCTCCCAAGTCCCAAACACTGGACTTCTAGAGCTAAGTCACATCCTCTGCCTGTGGGAGGCTTGTGTTCATTTGACTCATCTGTACAAATACACATTAGTGACAGAGGGCTGAAGCACTACTGGTATAATTAACAGCAAGCCAACTCTAAAAATTAGTTTAAATATATAGAGGAGAGCTGGTATTATCTATCTAAAAAAATATATATACCAAGACTTGCTACCAATAAAAATGTATATTCAAGAATTACCCTCATGGGTCTTAATTAGGCTCCATATTTCACTTACCTTCTTTAAGACAAAACTTTTAAATCTTGGTAAATTAGACATGTAATACATTTTATGCCAATAATCCAGAGGAAGTAGTAAGACAGTTTGGTAAATACTATATAACTAGCCATCCACAATTCATAGTAGCTAAATATTAAAATAAAATGTATTGTTTATGAGGATACAGCGGTGGCAATTATATTTACAAATGAAAATTGACTGACTTGTCTTTTGTGACAATAAAACAAAATATACAAATCAAAGAAAAATTTATAAGGCCTTTGAGTGTTAGAAGGCAAAATCATGTTATTAAATTGATGGCTTCCTTTATCACAAATTTATTACATATATTTGATATAGTAAACCAAATGGATTATTGCATCTTAAAATTATAGATGCAATGGCTTTTATTTTCAATCACGTGTAGATTTTGTTTATAACCTATTTGCTTTTAATTAGATGTGTATTAGAAAATTAATTAAAACAGTTAAAATGTCATTCATAGGTAGTAATTCTCTATGTAAAATAATTTTTATAATATGTAAATAATAAATTGAGTACATTTAGATGCTAGTGTCATATCCTGCTTTTAGAACATTATTTAATTTAGATAAATTGTGTTGTGAAAAGTGAGACTCACAGGTAGTATATAAGACTTAGAAAATTTACAAATTTGCTTTCTACAGAAGAAAGCTATTTTTTACATATTTATATGGGCATGTGAATAGCTTACCCAAATAAATGGCAAATTACTGAAAAATAAGAAGTACGCTTCTTTTCCTCTTTTAACAGATCACACCACTAATTGAAGTGTAATAGACACCAATTAATTGCTTTAACCAACTATACTGTAAATAAATGGGCTTCCTTAATTTTGCCATAATTTTTATGTTGATTATTTGGAGGTATTTTGAAATTATAAAACATTTGAGTAACTATTATTTAATTTTTTTTTTTTTTTTTTTTTGCAGAGTCTTGCTCTGTTGCCCAGGCTGGAGTGCAATGGTGCAATCTCGGCTCACTGCAACCTCCACCTCCCAGGTTCAAGCAATTCTCCTTTAGCCTCCCAAGTAGCTGGGATTACAGGTGCATGCTGCCATGCCTAGCTAATTTTTTTTTTTTTTGTATTTTAGTAGAGACAGGGTTTCATTGGGTTGCCCAGGCTGGTCTTGAACTCCTGAACTCAGGTAATCCACCCGCCTCAGCCTCCCAAAGTGCTAGGATTACAGGCGTGAGCCACTGTGCCCGGCTTATTACTCTTTAATATTAAGGCTCTGTAGAACTGCCAAGTTTTGTGTACATTATTGCAAAAGAAAAATTTCAAATGCAGTTTAAAACTTTTCAAGTTTCATGTACTTGAAACAGAGACAAAAGCAAAATATTAATAGTTCAACAATGAATGCAGCGTTTTTTAAAACAATCTTTGTAAAGTTATTCATTAGCTTCTATTTTTTTGCCTAAATAAGTAATTAGAGATACTTTAATCAATTTTTATGTGTTCATACATGCCTAATACTTGTCTGCTTTATTAATGTACTAATAAGTCTTATGATCCTTAAAATGGATTGCGGGCTCAAACTGTCTCTGTTTACACTTGAACTCTCCTTGACAACCACAGATACAAACTTATAAGACTCAAGATGAATTAGGATGCCACAGAGTACAGTTAATAATTGTTTTCATATCAATATGTCTCAGTCTCTTTCTCTCTCTTCCCCCTCTTCTTAACACCACACTCTACAAATGCTGAATCAAATTTTTCCAATTCAAAAGATATGCAATGCTACTTTCTAGAACACATATTTAAATCATGTTAACTACATAAAAATTAAGTCCTATTATTTTAATCTCCATCACAGAACAAAGAAAAATCTATGAATCTATAGAAAGGTAGAAGGGATGGTGCAGTGTAGCTGTCAGGGCACCAGGATAAATAATAAAAGAAGCAGCAAAATAGAGCTGTGGCTTGGAAAATAGTTCAAATGTTTTAATTAATTTGATATTTTAACCAATCATTATTGAGTCAGAGAATCCCTAATTGAAAAGAATTATTACAATAGTAAACTTTCAGGGGATGCACCTTTTATTTTAAAAATATACTTGCAAAATATTAAATATTTCTTCTCAAAGTTTTCCAGAGTATTTAATTTTTTAAATTAAATTTAAATTTTAAA
>NW_016807340.1:1528028-1531423 GCF_001698545.2 Rhinopithecus bieti
TATGTTTAATGGAGGCAGTCTAGCAGATTTTCAATCTTGAAAAGAAAAAATATGTACAGTATTAAGGTTTCATAATATTTTTTATCGTATTTTTAACATTTTGTGAATATATTCTTTTTGATGTGCTGCTTGATGAGAGAAAAACTTCCCAAAGTATCGAAGAACTTCTATTTTGCTATTTTTGTCCTCCCCGTGCTGTATTTTACTTGGAACTTCTTTCAGAAAGTATGGATCTTATCTGTGTTTATTTTTTTCCCAAATAATTATGTTAAAAGAAAGTGGGCAAAATGTTAGGAACTAATTAACTATCTCATCACAGTTAGTGGTTCTGAATTTGAAGAATTGTGCATTTGAAAATAAGGTACAATAATCTAAAGAATTTTCTCAAAGCTGAAAGTTTTCTAAGACAGACTTTATATTCAATATGGTTGCAGTGTTAGCACAATCTTTTCTCATCCTGTCAGGGAAAGGGTTTGCATTTCCACATGGAGTTTTATTTAGTTCTCATCATGAAATCTTCCATGTTGATATTATCCTGCTGCATGTTACTGTTACGTTCTCTGGAGCACAATGTCTATGAGAATTGTTGGTAATTTGAAACAGATTTAGAAATACTAATTATCACAGAATAAAGCCATAGTATTAAATGATATATGTATGAAACTGGGATTTTAATCTTTGTGTATTTGTGAGTAGAAATCTAAAGCATTTGTAGTAGTGGCAAGGGTTAAGGAAGACAGTGAGTAACAGGTAAATTTATCATTTTGTTTCTAAATTTTGTCACTGAGTTATTTACATTACACATTTTCATTGATGTATTTCAATATGTTTTATTACCATAAGGAACAGAATCACAAGAATCAAGAAAAATATTAAGTTAATTGTATATGACCTACTTTTAAGGATTCATATATACATATTATACATACACACACACACACACACAGACACACACACACACATGCACATACATATATACTCTGGCTAGTTTTCAATTATTTTAAAAGCATGATCCACAGTTTTCAACATCTTTTGGGTGAGGACATATGTGAGGTGGGGAAAGGGTGGGGATGTTTTGGTTTGCATTCTGTACAGTATCTGGATTTTCCAACATATCGAGACAAGTTTTCCAAATCATTTCACATTCCTGTAACAACTCACCATCACATATTTTCTCTTATTAAAGTCCTGATGATAAGTCCTTGAAATCCTAGGCAAGAATTTTCTTTAGAAGTGAGACACATTTTATGTTTCTAACTCTCAAAAAAAAAAGACCAGTTTTATATGTTGTGTCCTTGGATTAATAAAATATTTCAAAGTTATGATAAACAGAGTTGTTTTATTCCAGATATCATGCCCAAGTAATTATACACCATAATAAAATTAATCCAGCAAAATGATATGAGTAAAGCCAAGCGTAATGAGGTCAGTTTCGCTTTTACAATTATAAAGGAGCATTCATTTTAAATTAACTTCAGCCATTTAATGGAAAGCTATTCATGTACATGTTAACTTGTTCAATACAACAGTAGTAAATAGAGAAAGTGATCACCAACATTATTCCCTGAAGTCTATCTAATGAATTCCCTTTTAACCTGGTGACCCACACAATTCCACACCATGATTCAGATGACAGGAACATTCACTTTAATACTCTTAACTATAGGTTTGGAGAGCAGTCTGTAATTAAGGGTCAGGTGATTGAGAATCATTGATAAATCCAATCAACCCCCATCATTCAGAATCTAGTGGTATGGAAGCCATTTACAAAAATAACCTTTAACTGCTCTTAATTAATGTGCAAGTATATAATTTATACTAGTTTCCCCTGGACCTGTTTAACCAAAGCACTCATTTCCTGCCCAGTAATGGCATTTGGTGCTAGATTTCGGACATTTGTGAAACATATTCTGCCATTGCTATTGAGTATATTGTTTGGCATTTCATAACCGATCCTATGCAGCATTGAGCAAAAGAAAACAAAATAAAACAAAACTCATTTTATAGATAAAGTTTTCATATCCAACTTTAAGTATATCTATCTGAAATTATTTGTAAACCAAGATGGGGAAATAAATAAGATGGTTGAATAAAGATATATTGTTTGATTTGGTCTAATAGTAGTGTGCCTTTCTCTTTAACAGAAAAAAGTTAAAGCTAAACTTCTGTGTATCCTTAGACTTTTATCTACTTGTGACATCACAATTCATACCACATGAAAGCAATTATTTATAGAAATGTACTTTCTTTTAATCACTTTATTCCTTTTCTGATTTTTCTTCTTTATTTCTCTTTTTTTGTTACTTGACAGAAGAATCTCAATGATTAAAAATTTGCAATGATTTTGTGGGCAATTCATAAATTTGTGAATTTTAAATGTGACATTACATGCCACAGTGAATATTTTTGCAGACAGGCAGCACTATTTTTAGTATATGAAAGGATGATTCTGTATCATTCTCAAGAGAACATAGTCTGTGCAGAGCGGTTTGGGGCTGGCCATTTCCTCACAAAATTGAAATGAAAAGAAAAATAAATGAGTGAACAAGTACAAGACTTGTATTATTCACTATTATTTTACTGACGGTAAAAAGAATAAAAGGGACAACTGAAAAGAAACTGAGTTTTTATAGTTTGACAAAAAAGGTCAACAATGAACAATAGAAACAATATTAAATAAGAAGGTAATAGCACAGTTAAAAATCTCCTTCTTTTTTCTCATTTCCTTGCTTGTCTCACTATGGAGAACCATTAGTTCCGCAGTTGTTAAAGACAAGATTCCTACTTTTAAAATACATGTTTTGTTTTAATCAGCTTACAGTTTCACATTTGCCACACCCTGGGAAGGAAAAGTTGCTTCTAGTTCCCATCAGCTTGAAAGAATTAGGATGATGACATTATTGTGGTAGGAAAGTTTTAAATACACATTTTGGTAAACCTTTCACATGAGGATGAACTTACCTAGCCAATTAACAAGTGAAGCCATACTGTTTGCTTTCATTTCGTGTCATTTCACCAGAAATTCTACTTTTCTCATATTAATTAGCATATTCTATTTTGGTTTTCTAATATGGGGACATTACTGGTTATAACAGCATGTGTTTCTTTTTTTTTTTAAATTTTTTTTTTATTATACTTTAAGTTCTAGGGTACATGTGCATAACGTGCAGGTTTGTTACATATGTATACTTGTGCCATGTTGGTGTGCTGCACCCATCAACTCGTCAGCACCCATCAATTCATCATTTATATCAGGTATAACTCCCAATGCAGTCCCTCCCCCCTCCCCCCTCCCCATGATAGGCCCTAGTGTGTGATGTTCCCCTTCCCGAGTCCAAGTGATCTCATTGTTCAGTTCCCACCTATGAGTGAGAACATGCGGTGTTTGGTTTTCT
>NW_016807340.1:1533788-1590509 GCF_001698545.2 Rhinopithecus bieti
TGAGGCGATGCCTCGCCCTGCTTCAGCTCTCGCTGGTCGGGCTGCAGCAGCTGACCAGCCCCAATTGTCCGGCACTCCCTAGTGAGATGACCCCAGTACCTCAGTTGAAAATGCAGAAATCACCGGTCTTCTGTGTCGCTCGCGCTGGGAGTTGGAGACTGGAGCTGTTCCTATTCGGCCATCTTGCTCGGCCCCCAACAGCATGTGTTTCTAAGTTGATTTATTAAGTATACGCATATGAATAAGAAAAATACAATAAATAAAATATATGAGACAAAACTACAGGTCAGTTAAGATTTAAAATAAGTAATTATGTTAAACAGGTATGTAAAAACATTGTGCATCATATATGAAAATTCATAAACAAAGGCTGAGTGTATAATTTCCATTCCTAAGGTCATTATATTTTTGTGACTTCCCCACCCTCATCAAACACACATTTGCTTATTATCATAATAAATTTTGTCCATGAGATGTAAATGTTTACATAATCTTATAAAAGAGAAGTTTAAATATAATTAGGACATAATTTATTTCTACTTACATAAATATACCAAGGGAAGCATTCTCTGACTTCATTACAGAAAAAAATAAGAAATTTTATAAAATAAGTCTCAAAAAGGAAACTATTTCTAATATCTATTATTTGAGATAGTATTGAGATGTCAGTAGCTTTCTGTACCCTTGGGGATCACATCTGAATGTCATATTTACCTAGTAGCTGTAAAGTATATTGAAATAGTATACAACTTAGGGCAAAAACAAGACTTTTTTTGTGTGTGTGAGGTGAAGTCTCACTTTGTCGCCCAGGCTGGAGTGCAATGGCGCCATCTCAGCTCACTGCAACCTACACCTCCCGGGTTCAACGGATTCTCCTGCCTCAGCCTCCTGAGTAGCTGGGATTACAGGCGCCCACCACCACGCCAGGCTAATTTTTGTATTTTTACTAGAGACAGGATTTCACCATGTTGGTCACGATGGTCTCAAATTCTTGACCTCGTGATCTGCCTGCCTCAGCTTCCCAAAATGCTGGGATTACAGGCGTTAGCCACCATGTCCGACCAACAAGACCATTTTGACAAGGGAGCTACACACAAGCCAATGCATTAACTTTTTACCTCACAGGCACCTAAGTTTAAAATGTGCTTTAAATGGAAGATTGAATTATTGTGGTATCTCAATTGCAGACGAGCTGATATTTGTCTACATCTATAAAAACTAACAATTGAAATATCACACACTATGTCTTGTCTGAGTTGTGCATTAGAAAGAACAGAGATGATAGTTTGCTCACTGGGCACGTGGCTCTTGGTAGAAAAGAAGAGGAGAGGTACAGGAGGAGCAATTAAAAGGGAAGAAGTTTTAATTAGGATGGAATGTCAAACGACTGATTCAATCATTATAAACAATCAGGGGTTCAGACCCTTATTTTAGGTACTCTAAAAACCCTGTCTGCTCTGTTCTGAATAGTTATGTCTACTTAAAATTCATATATCTGAACCTAATCACCAATGCAATGGTATTAAGAGGTAGGACATCCCAGATGTGATTAAGCTATGAGGGTGGAACTCTCATAAATGGGATTAGTGTTCTTATAAAAGAGGTCCTAGAGAGTTGCCTTCACCCTTCCACCATGTGAGGACACAGCTGGAAAGTGCCCTCTAGGAACAGACCTTCACTGGATACCAAATCTACTTGATCTTGGGCTTTGCACCATCCAGAACAGTAAGGTTTAATTTTCTGTTGTCTACAAGTTAACTATCCAGTCTGTAGTGTTTACGTCAGCAGCCGAAATGGACTGAGACACTGTCTTATGTATACTTTTTTAGTTGCATTTTTTTAGGGGTACTTCCTCTAGTTCCATTAATAATAGAACAAACATTATTTTTGAAAGATTTCCCTTGAAAACTTGAGATTACTGGTCTGGAGAAGCAGGAGACAAGGTCCCTGCCTTGGTAATGGCAGAAACTATATCATGAGTATCAGTTACCTCACTTGTAAAATGGGCATAGAAATATTTTACTTCAATAAGAAGAGATCTACTGTGTAGGTTAGAGGAAGTGCTTGGGATTCACTCTGGCAGATTCATCTTCCATGATTCCTGTGATTCAGACTGAGTCAGTATTTGATATAAATGGCAAACTGTAATTTCTTTCAGAAGCAGTTAAGCATACACAAACTTTCATTAATTCTAAAAATTCAGATTTAAAAAATCTTGAAATCAGAATGATTCATCTGGGTTCCAGATCCTGTATACCAAAAGATTTCAACTATCATAATTTTTAAAAATAATTATTCATATATATAAATAACATTGTTCAATAAATATTTTATATGAATAATATATCAAATGCTAATATTTCCTGCAGTATCAGAAAATATTTCAAATTGTAAAGAATGTATTTTAATTTGTGCATAATTAGTAAAATAAACCTTAATTTAGTCTTACTTTTTTCTTAAATCAGCTAATGCTTAAAATATCTCCACTCTCCCTGTATTTAATGTGTGCCAACTCACTTCACAGTCAAAATTGTAGAAGAAATATTGAAAAATAAAACAGAGATGAAAGAAGAGCTCCAGATTTAGTATTGACTGGTGTGTAATATAATTTATCCAAATGTAACTCTTGGACCTCATGTTCTTCGTTCCTCTTGGGACTAGTAATGGAGAAATATTTTTTTTTACCTGCTTTTATATTTATTCTTATTGGATTGTATTTTATGTCTTCCCTGCAAAATGTGTTGAAGACTATTTCTTCATAAACACAATGGATTGAACATATGTGTTTATTTTCTCCCTGTCTCAGCATCAATAAGATAGTAAATTAGAAAAAAAGGATTAACCACCAAGAATACCAGAATGATAGAACATCATAGCACAAATTTTTAAAACATTTTGGAAAAATATAAAGCTGACAGCATAGTTGCAATTGATTCATGAAAGCAAAAGAAGTTACAACCTAAGTGCATAGGGCCGATGCCTATGAAACAGTACCAGTTTTTCTGGTAGAACACCTAAAGTTCCTAGGAGAAATCAAGTAGTCTGCAAGTGTGGTGAGGTGGTTTGGCTCTATGTGCCCGCTCAAATGTTATCTCAAATTGTAATCTTCATGTGTTGGGTGAGGGACCTGGTGGGAGGTGATTTGATCATGGGAGTGGTTTCTCCCATGCTGTTCTAGTAATAGTGAGTGAGTTTTCGTGAGACTTGATGGTTTAAAACTGTGTGGCAGTTCCCCCTTGCTCTCTGTCTCTCCTGCCACCATGTAAGACATGTCTTGCTTTACCTTTGCCTTCCACCATGATTGTAAGTTTCTAGATGCTTCACCAGCCATGCAGAACTGTGAGTCAATTAAACCTCTTTTCTTTATAAATTACCCAGTCTCAGATAGTATCTTTATAGCAGTGCGAAAATGGACCAATGCACAAAATTGGTACAATGGGTGGAGCACTGGTATAAAGATACCTGAAAATGTGGAAGCAACTTTGGAACTGCGTAACAAGCAGAGGTGGGAAGAGTTTGGAGGGCTCACAAGAAGATAGGAAAATTTGGGAAAGTTTGGAACTTCTTAGAGACTTGTTGAATAGTTTTGACCAAAATGCTGATAGTGATATGGACAATGAAATCCAGGCTGGGGTGGTTTCAGATGGAGATGAGAAACTCATTGGGAACTGGAATAAAGGTCACTCTCACTATGCTTTAGCAAAGAGACTGGTAGTATTTTGCCCCTGCCCTAGAGATCTGTGGAACTTTGAACTTGAGAGAGATGATTTATCATACCTGGCAGAAAAATTTTCTAAGCAGTAAAGTATTCCAGATATTACCTGACTGTTTCTGAAAGTATACATTCATATGCATTCACAAAGAGATGGTCTGAAATTGGAACTTACATTTAAAAGGAAAGCAGAGCATAAAATTTTGGAAAATTTGCAGCCTGACCATGCGGTAGAAAAGGAAAAATGGTTTTCTGGTGAGAAATTCAAGATGGCTGGAGAAATCTGCACAATTAAAGAGGAGCTGAAGGTTAATGGTCAAGACCATGGGGAAAATGTCTCCAGGGCATGTCAGAGACCTTCACAATATGCCCTTTCATCATAGGCCTGGGGGTCTAGGACAGAAAAATTGTTTGTGGGGCAGGCCCAAGACTCCATTGCTCTGTGCAGCCTCAGGATATGGTGCCCTGCTTCAGCTCCAGCTGTGGCTAAAAGGCAATGTACAGTTCAGGCCATTGCTTCAGAGAGTGCAAGCCCCAAGTCTTGAGTGCTTCCATGTGATGCTGGGCCTGTGAGTGTGCAGAATGCAAGAGTTTGGGAACCTCTGCCTAGATTTCAGAGGGTGTATGGAAATACCTAGATGTCCAGGCAGAAGTCTGCTATGGGCAGAGCCCTCATGGAGAACCTCTACTAGGGCAGTGCAGATGACAAATGTGGGGTTGGAGACTCCACACAGAATTTCCACTGGGACACTGCCTGGTGGAACTGTGATAAGAGGACCACCATCCTCCATATCCCAGAATGGTAGATTCACTGACAGCTTGCACAGTGTGTCTGGAAAAGCCATAGGCACTCATGCCAGCCCATGAAAGTATGTTGGGGGCTGTACCCTGTATAGAGCCACAGGGGCGGAGCTGCCCGAGGCCTTGGGAGCCCACCCTTTGCATCAGCGTTCCCTGGATTTGAGACATGGAGACGAAGGTGATTATTTGGAAGCTTTAAGATTTAATGACTGTCCTGCTGAGTTTCAGACTTGCGTGGGGCCTGTAGCCCCTTGGTTTGGGCCAGTTTATCCCTTTTTGAATGGGAGCATTTACCCAATGGCTATACCCCCAATGTATCTTGGAAGTAGCTAACTTGCTTTTGATTTTACAGATTCATAGGTAGAAGGTACTTGCCTCATCTCAGATGAGAATTTGGACTTGGACTTTTAGGTTAATGCTGGAATGAGTTAAGACTTCTGGGGACTGTTGGGAAGGCATGATTGTGTTTTGAAATGTGAGAATGATATGAGATTTGGAAGGGGCCGGGACAGAATGATATGGTTTTGCTCTGTGTCCCTGCCTAAATCTCGTCTTGAATTGTAATCTCCATGTATTGGGAGGGACTTGGTGGGAGGTGAATGGATCATGGTGGTGGTTTTCCTTATGTTATTCTCATGATAGTGAATGAGTTCTCATGAGATTTGATGGTTTAAAAGTGTGCAGCAGTACCCTCCTCACTCTCTCTTTCCTGCTGCCATGTAAGACATGCCTTACTTCAACTTTGCCTTCTGCCATGATTGTAAGTTTCTTCGTACCTCCCCAGCCACGTGGAACTGTGAGTCAATTAAACCTCTTTTCTTTATAAATTACCCAGTCTCACGTAGTTCTTTATAGCAGTGTGAAAACAGACTAATATAGCTGGGAAAAGCTTCAGGCTAGAAATAGGTAATCAGGTTCACAGCAGCCTCTGAGAAGTAGGCCTGGAAAGAGGTATTGAAACCAGAGTAGGAAGAGAGGCTGGGATGGTAGTCTCTAGGTTACAAAGAGATATAAATTGATACTTACATGATTTAACTGAACACTGGAAAATTATTGCATGGAATATCATGTGTTATTGGTGTATAAATAGGTAAAAAATACCTAGAAAAACAAGTAAATTATGAAAAATGACCCAAGAAAATAATCATAGGAAAAAGGAAATGAGAAAATAGCATGCCACTTGACGCCATATTAGACAATAGTAATCTTTCAAAATTTAAGCAAAAATTATAAAAATGTGGCAACATAGAGGGAAAGTAGCAGAAAGAGATGATGAAGGGTAAGACTTTTAAAATCTCAACTATTACAGCTAGCATCACTGAATCCAGTCTAAAATTAATGAATACATGAACACCACACATGCATCTGCTACACGAATGGCAAATGAAGGTGTCTAACTCAGTAGGCATCCTCCCATGACTCCTGTACAGATTTTGTACTATCTGCTGTCATGGACTGTGATGCAGGATAATAACCAATATAGATATGGTTACCTATTTTTGTTTATGGGGTTTATTCTAAGGGGGAAGTTGTTCTCAAAGTAAGATGTACTTTGCAGTAGTCCCATTTTCCTCATTTTATGTCAAAACATACTACCTGAAATTTCTATGCTTTTTAAAAATTACTATTTTTTTTTAGAGATGGGTATCCCTATGTTCTCCAGGCTGGTCTCAAACTCCTGGGCTCAAGTGATCCCTTCAGCCTCCCAAAGTGCTGAGATTACAGGTGTGAGCCACCACCGCACCCAGCTAAGCTTATACTTTTTTTTTTCTTTTTGAAATGGAGTTTCACTCTTGTTGCCCAGGCTGGAGTGCAATGGTGCGATCTCAGCCCACTGCAACCTCCTTCTCCTGGGTTCAAGCGATTCTCCCTGCCTAACTGGGATTACAGGTGTGTACCACCATGCCCGGCTAATTTTTTTGTATTTTTAGTAGAGATGGGGTTTCATCATGTTGGGCAGGCTGGTCTCCAACTTCTGACCTCAGGTGATCCTCCCACCTCTTCCTCCCAAAGTGCTGGGATTACAGGCATGAGCCACTGCACCCGGCCACTTATACTTTTTAAAGAGGAAAACTATGACGGTGCTCTTCACAGAATAAATTCTAATGCATATGATGAGGTTTGCTTTGCTCATCTAAACCAAATAAAATTCATATAATCATAAATAGAACTTTCAGAAATCTCCTTAACTCAGCGAAAACTTTCTGTCTGCTCTCATGGAATTTTGCATATTTACATTATGACATTTATCCTATTGATTATATTCATTAGGTAAGAACCCTATTTTATTCACTTTTGTGTTTTCAGAATCTGTTACAATGATTGAATATAATGAATTTTTAAATAAAACTATGATGATGAAAATGAACTACCTTTATGTGTTTGTTACAAGAGGCTTTTAAAATATTAAAAGTATAATTATAAAATAATTTACATTTTAAAATAAAAATTTTATGAGACCGCATATAAAGAATTACAGATTCTGATCTTGGTAGTGTCCTTTAGGCACCTAAAATGTTTTCTTTGTTTTAAACTAATCTCTTAGTCAAGGATAATGCTAATCCTATGTAACATATCCAATACTGAATATCAAAGAATGTGGATACTCTTTAAAGTTAAAATATTATATGAGAATGCAAAATTTGACTCTCCCATGGCCATCAATATTGGGCTAATGGATTTAGATATAGGGGATCAGTTAATAGATATGAGAATGCACACAAAATTTATGAAAAAAGTGTAAGTAAATAGAGATTTTAGTATTTGGAAAATAAGAAATAGTTAATGTAAAACATAGTGTGAGGTTATTGTTGTTGGAAAGGAAATATGAATGAAGATAATTACCTGTGTAGGTTTATTATAAGTATCAAATACATTCATTATATGGCAAATTTTAAAATGACCATAAATTAGATAATTTCTTATTGTAGCAATATTGTTGCTTAACTGTAAAACAGCATGTGTATCTATATATATTGAAATATTTTGTTATGTTCAGAAATATTTTATTATGTTTAACATGTCTGATTACCGTTCTGCATATAGTTATATATATGTATAGTTACATATGTACACAGATATATACATGTATATATCTGTGTACATGATATATATATACATGTACATATATATACATGATATTTATATAGGAGTTATTACTGTGAATACATTGAGTGGCATCGCCTTCCAATACTGCCTCTGAGCAGAAAATTGGGTATTGAGAAACTATAGAAACATGTTATATTGCTGTTTAAAATTACTCATCCTTATAATAGAGCCCAATGATAATTTAACATTTTATAATCAGCTGAAATCTGCTTCATTTTGATTGTTGAAATTTAAGTTAAATGCTCTATTTCTTAAACAGAAAAAAATTGCAACTGTAGGTTATCTAATTAGTCATAAGTCAAACATTTGGATTCACGTTTAATATATAGTGCCAGATATATTAATTTGCAAGCTTTTATCATTCTTTTTGAAATATAGTTGAGACTTACCCCTAGAAATGAAGATCAGAATACATTTCTTTAATATGAATAAAAGCATGTGCCACATCACACTTTAAAATACCCAAAAAGCAAGATGATAAAAATTATATGCTCTTGGTTAAACATATATATTATCGTCAAATGAGTTACCATCTTTGGTCTAAGAGAAATACTAACTCCAGGCTTAAATTGGGAAAATATACGTAGGACATCTTGAACAAAATGACTCATAATGTGTGTTACTTTCTTGCCATCGAATTTTTTCTACAGAGTTCATTTTTTTCCATGTGAAAGTAAGGAACAGAGATGGACATAAAATAGCAAGATTCACAAGGAAAATAAAACTCTATAGTGTTCACTATTGTTCATAGTGGTGATTATTGCTTCTAGTACATTGTAGGTATATAATCAAATATGAATAGATTATAATGCAAATAAACAACTTCATGTTTGCAATGGGGTCTAGTTCTATTTCTTACCAGTCTCTTTATGTTGGGTATGTAACAAAAGTTCAACTAGTTGCATCAACTATAAAATGAAGATAATCAGTTTTCTCTCCAAACTTCTAAGAACATAAGTTAAACTAGTACCTTTAAACTTATTGGTAAACTGTAAAATAGCATGCATAAAATAAAAGCAACTTTCACTTTGGACAGGTTGTGTGGACTGTAAATGTCACTGTGCTAGCTGACATGTTGAAAGTGATTTTAACAATAGGAAAATTAAAAAATTACCATAATCTTTAAAATTTAAGTAACAAAATATGAAAACATTAAAATTTTACTGTTATTTATAAACATAAAAGGAAATAAAATAAAATTAACATTTTTTGGTACACTGTAATTCAAAACATTAGAAACAATGAGAACTAAAATGTTTTATTTCTTTGCAAATAACTTATCAAAATATATTGATTATTGCTTGCCTTCTCATAAAGCTGACAATACCTATTGAATGATCATTTTTATATTCATTGGTGAATTGTCATATTTCTTTCTAAGTTTGGATCAGCTTCCAAAATTTTATTTTTTGTACTTACAATGTCATGAAACATCTGAGAGTTCCTTTAATGTGAAGTTGTTCTGTACCATAACTTCCGCTGTGACCTTGTCATCCTTTTTGTCCCAACCATTTTCTTATTTACGTTGATAAATTTGCCCTCCCTGAGTTCCTCTGGCTGTGTATCTAGAGTCTCAAATGTCAAATACCTACATTCTCACATTCAACTAGCTCTTCTATGATTCCATTTATATTTGATTCAAGTTTCTCTTCTAGCATTATCATTTTTGCCCTTGCTGTACTTTCATCTTTGTTGACCTATTCTTTCTTTTAATTACTCATTGTGTAAAGTGGCACATTGGTGGGTTTTTCTCTGAGAAACAAGGAGGCAACAGAGAGATGTATGCTTAGCTGTCTGAGAATGAAGTGAACATAGTGACCAAGCCCTGGCACACTGCGAAAGCAGTGACATACTTGGTCATTGATCATGATGGGTATCTGTTATCACATAGTAGGGATTTGTAATCTGAAGAGCTAGCAACCAAGATTTTACTTTTTGCAGTCGTCAGTTAATATAATGTGGTAACTGAAATGTGAACTACGCTGTTGATTGACTGGTGTTATTTAACTAATTTGTGTAATTGAAATTCACGTCTATCGGAACCAGGCATGGTGGGGATTGCATTTTTATTATGCCCATATTTCTATGAAGTCATTTTGCTAGTTTTCGATAGAAGAATGGAACTCTTCATAGCAAATCAGGCTTATTTATTATTTGTATGATAGGCAATGGCTTATAACTGAAGGGGTTAACAGTTTTTATTAATATGAGGAATGATTTGCATGGTAAATAGATTTTGACTATATCTTTTAAAGATAGTAATAGGAAGTCACTTAATATAAAATTAGAACTTCAGTTCTTTATTCAGAAAAAGTGACAAATGATCTTTTTTAGTGTTTGGTTCAAATTGTGCTATATACACAGGTTTTAAAGAAGAATCTGAGGTTACACAATGGAATGAGAATGGTATGTTGCTCTTTCATAGAATATTATTTCCAAGTGATTGGAGGGAACTTGATATAGTCTTCCTCTTAGAGTTACAACATCGTTGAGAAAGAAGAAAGAACTTAATTTGAAAGCACCTCTCTAAGCTTTCCCTCAATATACTTTGCGTTAGAGGACAATGCAAATGATTACATTTAACTGTAGCTGAATTCACTTCCGTTTGCTAGCTATTTGCATTATATGTTATAAAAACAGTATCTGAATATTTATACTGACCCAGTAAATTTTTCTTTTGTCTCTTCATTAAGTATGTTTTTTAATAAACAGAATATTTTGTATACTTTTTGCTTTAATGGTAATCAATTATTATATAAGAGAGCTAGTTGCAATCAAAACATTACCTAAGAGCAAGACTTGAATGATTAATATTATTTAAGTAGCAATCAGATTCTAGTCTATCAAACATGTACTAATTTTGACTTTTGTTTCTTCTTGGGAAATTACTGCATGCAAATATGTAGCCATATCCTAGCTTTTTAAAAGAAATTCAAAGAATGCCAATAAAAAAGCAGGCAAGCAACAAGTTATGTGCTCTACATCTTATGGTCTATTATCATCGTTTTTGTGAAAGTTTCTTTCTCTTTTTTCTTGTGTTTCATTCCCCTTCATCCTTATTCTTTGCTTCTCTATTGGCAACATTCAAATACATTTGAAGTATGTCTTTTTACTAATATGCTATTATTTTGTTTCACATACTTTAGAGCAAAAAGTGATATGCAATAAGTGTCTTGATGTGGCTTCATATATATTTCATTCATTGCATCTAATTGTTTTATTACATAGTGGTGCACCAAATTTTACTTATCCATACCTCCATTGATCAGCATCTAATTTGCTTCTCTCTCTCTCTGCTACAGCAATGTTACCAGGAAGAATATTTTCATATATGTCTCTATTATAGACCTGTGTGACAATTTTTCTAGGATATTATCCCAGGAGCAGAATTTGGATTATGTAGCTGTGGATTCTTAGTTTGATTAAGTGCTACCATCAAAATTGTACTTCAGCATGGCCACACAAACCTATACCTCAACTTGTGTTTTTTTGGTGCTTTTAAACTTTTCATTTTCATATTTTGAAAATTAACTATATCTTTTCCCATTTTACAGATAGAGTTGCTATCTTACTCCTGTGGATTTGTGCATTCTAGATAAGAGAATTTCTTGTCAGTTTTAAACATTGCAAATTTCTTCTCCCTCTCGTCTGGTAATTGTATGTTAATTCTATCTATGTCATTATTTGTTTGATATCTTAATTCATCTTAATCAAATTCATAATTTTTTTGCCTTAAAGTTTGTTTTGTTTTCTATTTTATAGCAAGAAATTTTCAACCCTGTAAAACAAGATATCCTGAGTTAAGCATTTGTATTATTTTGCAAATGCTGGGTAGCATTTGTTCTATTTATATTTTTGTAACAACTTGTATAAAATTGTAATTAATTTCTCCTTGAACATTTGTGTAAGCACACACTTAAGCAACCAAAGCTGTTTTAGTATTATGAAATCTACCAGGATATATGATCTCAAAATTGATTTTATAATAACACATGATAAACTTCATTATAGTACTTCTTTAAAACACTAGGAATAAAAGGGTATTCTGTATCAACGTCATGTTTAGTGGCATAAGACTAAAAGGATGTGGTGCCTAGTCTCCAGTGATGGCTCCCAACAATCTCTTCCCTTCCTGTATGCACAAGTCACACCTCACATGGAGGTAAAGCTTAATTGCCCTTCCCTTGAAGCTCATCTGCTTTTGTGCTCATTTGTCTTTGAATACAGTCCATGAGGAGAGTAAAATCAATGACAACTGATCTCTTAGCTGGTCACCAGTAGCACCCTGTCAACCATGGAAATGAGGCCATAATGGAGCTTCCAGCCATCCAGAACCTTAGTGAACTTTATGTAAGTTAAAAAGATTGTCCAGTCACTTCCATGAATTGTGAACATTTATAGGTTGTAGTTAAAAGCCAACATATTTTGCAATAATTTGCTATGCAACAATAGGTAACCAGAACACGGGTTAAAAACAAAACCTAAACAAGTATGCTTAATAGCACAATTTTTACTTGAAATTTTAGTCACCTCAATAAAGATAAAACAGATATAAGAAATAAAATATTAAGAGGGAGAAAAATTGTCAGTATTTGGAGATCATGTTTTTTACACATGTCTAATAAATATAGTACAATAAAATATAAAATGAAAATCTGTATAACATTCATCTTCAAGAAATAAAAAGCATTAACTATGGTAATTATAAAAGACTACTTTTCTTCATAATTTTATTAAATATAATAGTGTCTTGTGGGCTTTGTCATCAATTTATAGGTAATATATATGAAAAATAAAGCAATATGCTGATAACATGTAATAGATGAAACTCCAAAATATGATACAGAGTGAAAAAAGTCATATGCAAAAGAATATCTACTGTACAACTTCATTTACATTAGGATCCAGAACAAGCAAAACTAATCTGTGATGAAAAAATCAGAATAGTTGTTGCCTCAGGTGGTTGTGGGAACTGACCGGGAAGAGGCACAAGGAATATTTTGGGAGTAATAGCAATGCCCTATATCTCAGGAGAGATTTTGGTTACACAAGTATATACATTTGTCAAGGGCATATGATTGAGATTTGGGTGTTCTTTTTGCATGTTCTTACTCATAATTGGGAGCTGAACAATGAGAATCCATGGAGAACACATGGACACAGGGAGGAGAACATCACACACTGGGGCCTGTCAGGGGCTGGGGGGCTAGGGGAGGGATAGCACTAGGAGAAATAATTAATGTAAATGACAAGTTGATGGGTTCAGCAAACCAACATGGCACATGTATACCTATGTAACAAACTTGCATGTTGTGCACATGTACCCCAGAACTTAAAGTATAATAATAAAAAAAGATTTGGGTGCTTTATTGTACGTTTTATATGAAAATATTCTAAATATTAAACTGATGAATGATATACATGCTGAGGCATTTATTGGAAAGTGAACAGAAGTCTGCAATTTATTTGAAATGCATAAAAATAAAAGGAATTAATAGATGGATAGAGGCATGGACATAACATATGCAGTACAATGGGAGAATCTAGGAGATGGCTATATGATGTTCAGGATAATGTTGTTTCTATTTTGTGGTACATTGAAAAATTTTCATAATAAATCACTGGGGAAAATACAGGATGAAGGACAATCTTATACATTAATGGTGAGAATGTAAATCTATACAACTTTTCTTTAAAATGATCTCTTGATATGTATATAATACTCATACCTTGATATAATAACTAAAATCAAGAAATAATACAGGCTGGGCCCAGTGGCTAACATCTGTAATCCCAGCACTTTGGGAAGCTGAGGCAGGTGGATCACATGAGGTCAGGAGTTCGAGACCAACCTGGCCAACACGGTGAAACCCCTTCTTTACTAAAAATACAAAAGTTAGCCAGGTATAGTGCTGCGTGCCTGTAATCCCAGCTATTTGCGAAGCTGAGAAACTAAAATCGCTTCACCCCAGAAGGCTTAGGTTGCAGTGAGCTGAGATCACACCACTGTATGCCATCGTTGGTGACAGAGCAAGACTCTCTCTCTCTCTCTATCTCTCTGTCTCTCTCTCTCTCTATATATAAATAAAATAATCCAATAGGAAGTGATAAAAAATAGTAAACACAGCTTCATGTTCATAAAGATGCATTAAAAATAAATGCCTAGTTTTAAGAATATTAAGTAGGTTTTAGGTAAACTTTTATTTTAGAATTGTTCTTTGGTAGGCTGAGGTGGGCGGATCATTTGAGGTCAGGAGTTCAAGAGAAGCCTGGCCAACATGATGAAACCCTGTCTCTACTAAGAATACAAAAATTAGCCAGGCGTGGTGGTGCACACCTGTAATCCCAGCTACTCGGGAGGCTGAGGCAGGAGAATTGCTTGAAGTCGGGAGGCAGAGATTGCAGAGAGCCGAGATCATGCCAACCTGGGTGACAGAGCGAAATGCTATCTCAAAAAAAAAAAAAAAAAAAAAGAATTGTTTTAAATATACAAAAGTGTTGCAATGAGAGTAGAGTTCCAATTTATCCTGTGCTGTTTCCCTTATTGTTAACATCTTACATTACTATGGTACATTTTACATAATGAATAAACCAATAAGCTTAAATATATACTTTATTTAGATTTTCTTAATTTTACCTAATTTGTGGGTTAAATATCATGTAGCCATTAAGGCAATTTTAAGGTTTTAATTACATAATAAAATGTGATTCAATATTAAAGAAGCAATATAATTCTTTCTTCTTGTATTTCTTTTCCATTGAATTAAATATTTGGTGTTCAAATATACATGTTTATTGTTTGAATGGTATGAAAATATAAAGTTCTATTTAAATCACAATTAGTTAGGAATGACTTTATAACTGATATTGAGCTATAGACTTTGAAACAGATATCTCCACAAAATATCAACAACCTATTTCCAAAGAAAATATTTAATGTAAAATAACTGTTGTATATATTTTTCCAACCCATTGATACTAATACGTAATATTGTAATGGACTTCATCTGGTACAAAAACCCATACAATGCGTTACAACATTGGAAAACAGAATGAAAGCTGACACGTAACGATGCCCATCAAAATGTAGGAGGAAACTGGAAACAGATACTGTGTTGGGGAGTAATGGCTGTTCTAATGTTATATGGTGTGATTTGAAGAGGTTACTTAAAATGGGATGTGTAGCTCTTTTGCCCCAGGATCATGACTGCTATACTCATGATTTATTTAAACATGTGGCATTCTACAATGCTCTCCCTCCATAAAAATCATCTTTAGCCACCTGGGTGATGTTAACTAGGAACTAATCATAAACATCTGGTTAGTTTACATACATGTTTTCTTTTTTCCATATTTTCCTTAAATGAAGTATCTGTCCACCTTCATACAAATTATTCTAGCTTAAAAAAATTGTGTCATAAAGAAAAGGAAAGGAAAATGTTTCTTTTCAGTGCTTTTGGTACCAATACTTTTGTTTATTTCTTGGACTAACAATTTAACAAAACTTGATCTGCTTAAAATACATAGTCTCTTACTATATCATGATCTCTGCCATTTTCTCTTTAATTTAGCAATACATTTTTTTACTTATAAATAATGGCTCATGACAAAGTATTGTATTAGAAGAGCAATAAAAGTTTTCAAATTAGTCTTACATAAACTTATTTTTCAGAAATATATATATAATGCTTAGGTTATGTATAACATTTAATATATAACATTTAGGTATTCAATTATAAATGTTAGTGAAGACTCCTCACTTAATCATGTATTAGCTGTATTCTCCTCTCCCCTCTCTCCCCCCTGCATTCCCCCCCCCCCGACTTTTTTGAATTAATCTACAGATTCTTGCTAAGCACTATATCCTTTACATTGTGCTTGTAGTACTAAGCTTCTTTCTGGAATTTACAAAAATCTAATTGAATTACTCACTTTTTTGTCTGTCTTCACCACACTTTTGTACAGGGAAACTACTACCATGAAAAACTGAAACTGTATGAACATCAAAATATTTTCTCTTTTAAATTCTTAAATTCTGATTTAATCCATATTGTTGAACACAAATTCCTAAACGAAAAGTACATACCAGAGGGATAAGTCTGCTGTTAGCTTAAGCTTCAGGATCTTCATGATCCACAAATGTTGACATTATCCTTTAGAAAAAGATTTAACATGATCTCCCATGTGATATTTTCACTCACTTCCATTCTCTCCTCTGTCTTTTTCAATTAATTTTAAATATTTTGCACCAGACCTATTTCCATCAGAAAACTACCTAAACTTCTGCTTAGTTTGTCTCTCCACATATATCATAAGCCTAGTTGAATGTTTGTGGTTTTTATTTTGCTTTTGTGTGTATTCTGTGTTTTAGATCTCTAGCTAAATTTTAAATAAATTGAGGGCACAGGCTGTTTTCTACTGATAAAATACTCTGCAGAAAGTAGCTACTTCATAAAAACATGGGCCAGGGTTACGATGTGCTCCATATAGAGACATAAAGGTCTTGTTTTTTTTCTGTTGAATGCTCTAGTTAAACTAATATTTTTATTATATTTTATTTATAGAATTGGATAATTGAGCTTAATATTTTCACAAAGCATGACAATAGAGACCTTTAAAGTTATATGTTGAATTTTATTTTAAAGAATTGCAAATTTATTTCAGAAATATAATATATGCCATAGGTATTCTAAGAGAATTTGCAACTATGTTTCCTGCAGATATTTAGAAAAAATAAAAGGCGGAAAAATTGATTAGAATAGTGTATAAGGAGAATTTTAAAAATAACTTAAAAAATGTAAATTCCAAATACTCTATATGGTAATTGAATATGAATTTCCATTCTTTTTCTGTTACCACTGTGGTTTCTTTATACTGACAATATAGTGTTTGATCTCTAGAGTCTCTTACCAACTTAAAAGCTATGTTAGAATATTTCTATGCATTTTTTATTAGACTTATTTCTCAATAAATTTCCTAAGGCTGTGGTTTATAGATTAATGCCTAACAATAGACAAATTTAAAAATTTCTTTGACAAGTGCAATGCATCCTTCTAGGTTATACAGAGCAGCTGCCTAGGAACACTTTGGCAACCTTAAATTCATCAGATCTTGATATTTTCTTCTTAAGCCTGAGAAAGACTGCTTCAGTTCTAAATTCATCTAAGAGAAATTTGAGGACCTCTGAATACATATATCCAAAAGAGGATCCACAAGAACTATGAAAATATGGGATGAATTTGTCTTGCATTATTTTCCCAAGGTAATAATTTATATTCATGGTGGCTAAGTGTTTAGACTGAAGCTAACGTTTAGCTATATGTATGGTGCTAACATTATGCACAAAGAGAAAAACAGCCAATGAGTATTTCAGGATTCAAACTAAGGTTGTACCACAAATCAAAAAATTGAGTTCAAGATAGGCAGAGCCTTGGAGTAGGTATGGGGGAGGAAGGTGGGTGTTTGAAACAGGTCTTGCTGTATTTTACATATTGGCAGTGCAACCTAGTGGATATGTATAGCAAACAACTATAAATGTGATTGATTCTGAATTTGAGAAAATCTAAATACAATGTGAGGTTTTAGAGAATTGATAAAGAGATAAGAAAATATGTCTAAGCACAAAGTGAGTTGAAAAGAAAGAAGGCAAATTTTAAAAAAGAGATAAAGGAAAGCCAGCCAAATAAGTATCAAATGATGTTAAAAATGAAGATAAATGAAATTTTAAAAGAGGAAATAGGTTTTAAATGTCTTATGGAGCTATAAAAAAATGAGATCCTGGCCTTTGCAGCAACATGGATGGAGTTGGAGGCCATGAGCTAAGTGAATTCCTGCAGAAACAAAAGCAAATACTGCATAGTCTCACTTATAAGTGGGAGCTAAACATGGAGAACACATGGACGTAAGGAAGGGAACAAGTCACCGAGGTCTATTTGAGGGTGGAGGTTGGGTGGAGGGCAAGGACTGAAAACCTACCTATTGGGTACAATGCTGATTACCTTAGTGACAAAATTATCTGTACACCAGACTCCTGTGATATCAAATTTACCCAGGTAACAAAACTGCGCATGTACCTCTTGAACCTAAAATTGGGAAAGAAAAAAATAAAAATAAAAACAATAAAGGTTCAAAAATGCTGCATGGAAATAAAGTTAATAAAACGGGAATAAAATTGAAGCAGACCTACAATTTGTCAAGTAAGTTTAAAAAATAATTTATTAAAAAACCTCAGGGCTACAAAGTCATCTGTGTAAAATCAGTTTTAAGAATTGGGGTGAAGTAAGGAACAGACACTTCTAAACATTGGATCACCACTCGGGCCTCTTTTTAGAAACTCGTTAAAAATTTCTTGGCTGGGCACGGTGGCTCATGCCTGTAAGCAGAATGGCGTGAACCTGGGAGGCGGAGCTTGCAGTGAGCCAAGATCGCGCCACCGCACTCCAGTCTGGGCAACTGTGCAAGACTCTATCTCAAGAAAAAAAAAAAAAAAATTCCCAAATTCAGAAATATGTCACATCTGTCTCTCTTATAAGTCACATGAATTCCAATTATTGTGGAGGTAGATTTGGAGGGCTGCTTACTGAAAACTGATTTATATCATCATTCAGTGATTTTGAACTGATTTCTGTCTCTGACTTAACTGAATCGAACAGATTCTGTTTAATATTGAATAAGCAATCACTAGAACTGAATCTTGCATTCAAGGAACTTTCAAGAAGCTTGAAATCTAATTGGGGAGTCAGATACATCAAGAGATATAATTTCCGTGTGGTAAGTCCATGATTGATAGATGAAGGATGTATGGGATGCTGTGCGAGTGCCTAGGCTGTGCATTCAGTTCAGCCTAAGATTTTTAAAGAAAGTGATGTCTAATCTAATCTTAAAGGATGCGTGAGAGTTTGCCAGATAAAGGTGAAGGGATGTTCCTAATCCATGGGACAGAATGAGTCTAGTCTCAAACATGTGGAACAGTGTATATTGTGAGGAGAGCTAAGAGTTAAAGTCCAACACTTTCTTGTCAGATAATAACAATGAAAAGCTTAATTGACCCAGAACTTTTTGTCAAGGAACACATTTGGTTTGCATTGTTTTAACCAATAAATCCTAGTTTTGGGATTTGGGTATGCATTTCTACAAAGCAAATTGCTTTTTAAGAAGGTTATCAAGTTCTCTTGCTTTTAATAAGGTATCACATTCTTTATAATTTCTGGATATGATTTAAAATTATATTTCAAATATAATATTTACAAACTTCTCTTAGACGAAATAAAGATAATAAACTGTATGTAATGGTTGTGTACGGGCAGAGAAATATAGGACAATTAAAACTCAGTAGAGAAAAAAGATTTTTCAATGTAGCATAAGCGTGGCATCAGCCACCCAAATTTGTTTAACCAGAACATAATTTCTTCATGTATACCACTTGATTATAAATGTTAGTAATATAAACTTTCTTAAGAAAGTTTTGCATTTTCTGATTGCAAATTATTGGAAAGAAGAAAATGATGAGAATCTGTATTTGGTAATGTGATGATTATATATATTTTTCATCATTCCTGTCCTCTTTGTATTCAAGTATTACAGAAATATTTTAGCAGTAGAAGAAAGCATGAGTATTGACCTTTTCCATTTTTGGGGGTAAAGAAATTAATTTCCTCATCTACATGATTCACTCAACACATAGTTATAGAATTTTGTGCTCACTAGAGATGCAGAGAAAGAAGAGAGATGTTTTTCATTTTCTTGCTAAGTCAATGCTCTGTAATTACCCAAACCTTTCCATTTCCTCCTGGAGGATCTCAGGGTTGGTGTGTATCATAGGTTATTAGGGAAAGAATAGGTCTTCAACATACTTCTCTAGAACTAAGAGGCATCCAGAAACATCAGTGACTACAATCAAACTATTAAGTCAGGTATGGTTGGGCTAGAGGTTTTCTCAATTTCACAAAGTTCATAAATCTCAATCAGGTAGCAAGGAACCCCTTCCCAGACTAAAACCAAAAAAATACTCTAAAACAACATTGGCAAACTTTTTCTGTAAAGGGTCAGGTGATATTATTGGTTTTGTGATCATAAGGTCTCTATAGAAATTATTTGACTCTGCTGTTTAGCACAAACACAGCTATAGATAGTATGTAAACAAATGAGTATGATTACGTTCTAATAAAAGTTATTTATGTAAGAACACTGTGAGCCAGATGAGGTTTTTAAAATTAAAATCTAAAACAATTAATTTAATTCAGATTTATAATAAAATAGTAAATATAAATTAAATAACTTACATTTTAAAATTTACATTTACTTATAAGAAATAATTAAGTTCATTATTAGATAATAAAAGCTGAATTTCTCAGTCCCACGAACCATATATACATGCTGAACAGCAACACATGACTCATCGCCACCATATTGGAGAGTGTGGATTATAGAATATTGGTATCACTGGAGAAAATACTCTTGGACAGTACTACTCTAGAATTTCTCTGTAGCACCTGACTATTCTAGACATAGGAAGATGAGGAAGGGGTGGTTAAGTTTGATCTTTCTGAACATCCGAAGAGAAATAATGCAAAAATGTGGTTAGGAAGTTCTAAGAAAATATATAAGGCCTGTTCTTTATTTGTATTATGTTCTGGTTAAACAAATTTGGGTGGCTGATGCCAGTCTGATGCTACATTGAAAAATCTTTTTTCTCTAATTAGTTTTAATTGCTTATCTTCCTCTGCCCATGCACAACCATTACATACAGTTTATTATCTTTATTTCTTCTAAAAGACGAAATGAAGAAGGTAAGACCAGTTACCTTCACCATATTTTTTAATTAAAAAATTAAATTTTAAATTAAATTTATAATTTATAGTTGACAAATAGTGATTATACATATTTATGGTGTACAATATGATGTTTAAATGTTTGTATACATTTAAATATCCATATGCCTGCTAAAAACTGATTTATATTATCAATAATATAAGTTATAATGATTAAATGAGGATAATTAATGTATCTATCACTTTACATATTTATTATTTCTTTATAGTGGCAACAATAAATATCTTCTAACTATCTTGAAATACATGTACATTGATATTCGCTATAGCATGTATAGTATTCACTATGTGTATTTAATAGAACTCTAAAACTTTTCTTCCTATCTAACTGTAACTTTATATCTATTGACCAATCTCTCCTCATTCCTGCCTGTAACCTCTCCTCCTTAGCATGTGGTAACCACTATTCTACTCTCTACTTTTGTAAAATCAACTTTTTTTAGAGTCTATATATGAGTGAGATCAAATATTGTTTGTTTTTCTGTACTTGGCTTAATTTACTTAATATAAAGTCTTCCAGATTTATCCCCATTGCCACAGAAAATAAGATTTCATTGTTTTATGGCTGAAAAGTATTCCATTGTATATTATATATACCACAGTTTCTTTATTCATTAATCTGTAGAAGTGCATTTAGTTTGATTCCATATCTTGACTATGGTGAATAGCTCTGCAATAAACATGGGTGTGCAGATACCTCTTCGACATACTGACTTCATTTTCTTTGCATATATGTCTAAGAAAGTAATTGCTGGATTATACAGTACTTCAATTTTTAATTTTTTAACTTGTACTTTAAGTTTTGGGATACATGCGCGGAATGTGCAGGTTTGTTACATAGGTATACACATGCCATGGTGGTTTGCTGCACCCATCAACTCATCATCTACATTAGGTATTTCTCCTGATGCTATCCCTCCCGTAGCCTCCCACTCCCGGCCCTGACAGGCCCCAGTATATGATGTTCCCCTTCCTGTGTCCATGTGTTCTCGTCGTTCAACTCCCACTTATAAGTGAGAGCATGCGGTGTTTGGTTTTCTGTTCTTGTGTTAGTTTGCTGGGTATGATGGTTTCTAGCTTCATCCATGTCCCTGCAAAGGACATGAACTCATCCTTTTTTAATGGCTGCATTGTATTCCATGTTGTATATGTGACACATTTTCTTGATCCATTCTATCACTGATGGGCATTTGGGTTAGATCCAAGTCTTTGCTATTGTGAACAGTGCTGCAATAAACATAAGTGTGCGTGTGTCTTTATAGTAGAATGATTTATAATCTTTTGGGTATATACCCAGTAATGGGATTGCTGGGTCAAATGTTATTTCTGGTTCTAGATCCTTCAGGAATCAATCGCCACACTGTCTTCCACAATGGTTGAAATAATGTACACCTCCCACCAATAGTGTAAAAGCATTCCTATTTCTCCACATCCTCTCCAGCATCTGTTGTTTCCTGACTTTTTAATGATTGTCCTTCTAACTGGAATGAGATGGTGTGTCATTGTGGTTTTGATTTGCATTTCTCTAATCACCAGTGATAATCAGCTTTTTTCATATGTTTGTTGGCTGCATAAATGTCTTCTTTTGAGAAGTGTCTGTTCATATCCTTCACCCACTTTTTGATGGGGTTGTTTGTTGTTTTCTTGTACATTTGTTTAAGTTTCTTGTAGATTCTGGATATTAGCCCTTTGTCAGATGGATAGATTGCAAAAATTTTCTCCCATTTTGTAGGTTGCCTGTTCACTCTAATGATAGTTTCTTTTTTCTTTCTTTCTTCCTTTTTTTTTTTCCTTGAGACAGACTCTCGCTCTGTCGCCCAGTCTGGAGTGCAATGGTGTGATCTTGGCTCACTGCAAGCTCTGCCTCCCAAGTTCAAGCCATTCTTCTGCCTCAGTCTCCCACGTAGCTGGGACTAAAGATAGTTTCTTTTGCTGTACAAAAGCTCTTTAATTTAATTAGATCCCATTTACCAATTTTGGCTTTTGTTGCAATTGCTTTTGGAGTTTTAGTCATGAAATCTTTGTCCATGCCTATGTCCTGAATGCTATTGCCTAGGTTTCCTTCTAGGGTTTTTATGGTTTTTAGGTCTTAACATTTAAGTCTTTAATCCATCTCAAGTTAATTTTTGTAAAAGGTGTAAAGAAGGGGTCCAATTTCAGTTTACTGTGTATCGCTAGCCAGTTTTCCCAGCACCATTTATTAAGTAGGGAATCATTTCCCCATTGCTCGTTTTTGTCAGGTTTGTCAAAGATCAGATGGTTGCAGATGTGTTGCATTATTTCTGAGGCCTCTGTTCTCCATGCAGTAATAATGAGAGACTTTATCACCCCACTGCCAATATTAGACAGATCAACGAGACAGAAAATTAACAAGGATATTCAGGATTTGAACTCAGCTCTGGGCCAAGTGTACCTAATAGACATCTACAGAACTCTCCACCCCAGGTCAACAGAATATACATTTTTCTCAGCACCACATTGCACTTATTCTAAAATACTCCTCAACAAATGCAAAAGAATGGAAATCATAACAAACTCTCTCTCAGACCACAGTGCAATCAAATTAGAACTCAGGATTAACAAACTCACTCAAAACTGCACAACTACGTGGAAACTGAACAACCTGCTCCTGAATGACTACTGGGTAAATCATGAAATTAAGACAGAAATAAATGAGTTCTTTCACCAATGAGAAGAAAAACATAACGTACCAGAATCTCTGGGACACAGCTAAAGCAGTGGTTAGAGGGAAATTTATAGCACTAAATGCCCACGGGAGAAAGCAGAAAAGATCTAAAATTAACACCCTGACATCACAATTAAAGGAACTAAAGAAGCAACAGCAAACAAATTCAAAAGTTAGCAGAAGACAAGAAATCAGAGCAGAACTGAAGGAGATCAGAGACAAGATCAGAGCAGAACTGAAGGAGATAGAGACAAGAAAAATCCTTCAAAAAATCAGTGAATCCAGGAGCTGGTTTTGAAAAGATTAACAAAATAGATAGACTGCTAGCCAGACTAATAAAGAAGAAAAAAGAGAAGAATCAAATAGACAAAATAAAAAATGATAAAGGGGATATCACCACTGATCCCACAGAAATAAAAACTACCATCAGAGAATACTATAAACATCTGTATGCAAATAAACTAGAAAATCTAGAAGAAACACAAAAATTCCTGGACACATACACCCTCCCCAGACTAAACCAGGAAGAAGTTGAATCCCTCAATAGAACAATAACAAGTTCTGAAATTGAGGCAGTAATTAATAGCCTACCAACCAAAGAAAAAAAAAAATGTCCAGGATCAGATGGATTTACAGCTGAATTCTACCAGAGGTACAAAGCAGAGCTGGTACCATTCCTTCTGAAACTATTCCAAACAATAGAAAAAGAGGGACTTCTCCCTACTCACTTAATGAAGCCAGCATCATCCTGTTATGAAAACCTGGAAGAGACACAACAAAAAAAGAAGATTTCATGCCAATATCCCTGATAAACATCATTCTAAAAATCCTGAATAAAATACTGGCAAACTAAATCTAGCAGCACATCAAAAAGCTTATCCACTACGTTCAAGTCGGCTTCATCTCTGGGATGCAAGGCTGGTTCAACATATGCAAATCAATAAACATAATCCATCACATAAACAGAACCAGTGACAAAAACCATATGATTATCTCAACAGATGCAGAAAAGGCCTTTGATAAAATTCAGCACCCCTTCTTGCTAAAAACTCTAAGTAAACTAGGTGTTGATAGAACGTATCTCAAAATAATAAGAGCTATTTATGACAAACCCACAGTTATTATCACACTGAATAGGCAAAAGCTGGAAGCATTCCCTTTGAAAACCGGTACAAGACAAAGATGCCCTCTCTCACCACTCCTATTTAACACATTACTGGGAGTTTTGGCCAGGGCAATCAGACAAGAGAAAGAAATAAAGCGTATTCAAATAGGAAGAGAGGAAATCAAATTGTCTCTGTTTGCAGATGAAATGGTTGTATATTTAAAATCCCCATTGTCTTAGCCGAAAATCTCTTTAAGCTGATAAGCAACTTCAACAAAGTCCCAGGATACAAAATCAATGTGCAAAAATCACAAGCATTCCTACACACCAATAATAGACAAACAGCCAAATCATGAGTGAACTCCCATTCACAATTGCTATGAATAGAATAAAATACCTAGGAATACAATTTGCAAGGGATGTGAAGGACCTCGTCAAGGAGAACTACAATACACTGCTCAAGGAAATAAGAGAGAACACAAACAAATGGAAAAACCTTCCATGATCATGGATAGGAAAAATCAATATTGTGAAAATGGCTACACTGCCCAAAGTAGTTTATAGATTCAGTGCTATCCCTATCAAGCTACTATTGACTTTCTTCACAGAATTAGAAAAAACTACTTTAAATTTCATATGGATCCAAAAAAGAGCCCACATAGCCAAGAAAATCCTAAGCAAAGAGAACAGCTGAAAGCATCACGCTACCTGACTTCAAACTATACTACAAGGCTACAGTAACCACAACATCATGGTGCTGGTACCAAAATAGATATATAATCCTATATTTAATTTTTTAAGGAACATTGATGCTGTTTCCATAATAATGCCTTTACTAATTTACGTTTCCACCAACAATGTACAAGGGTTCCCTTTTTTCCTACATCCTTGCCAACATTTTTTTTGGGGTGTCTTTTTGCTAATAGGCATTCTATCTGGGGTGAGGTGCCATCTCATTGTGGTTCTTATTTGTGTTTCTCTGATAAGTACTGTTGACTATTTTTCCACATAATCTCAACACAGTCATTCACAATGAGGTTCAGTTTATCAAAACATTTAAACTCTTTCTGGCTTTAATGTATTAATCCATATGACATTACATTAATAAAAGTTAAGATCAAGTGACTAAGTAGTTAGNACCCATCAACTCATCATCTACATTAGGTATTTCTCCTGATGCTATCCCTCCCGTAGCCTCCCACTCCCGGCCCTGACAGGCCCCAGTATATGATGTTCCCCTTCCTGTGTCCATGTGTTCTCGTCGTTCAACTCCCACTTATAAGTGAGAGCATGCGGTGTTTGGTTTTCTGTTCTTGTGTTAGTTTGCTGGGTATGATGGTTTCTAGCTTCATCCATGTCCCTGCAAAGGACATGAACTCATCCTTTTTTAATGGCTGCATTGTATTCCATGTGTATATGTGACACATTTTCTTGATCCATTCTATCACTGATGGGCATTTGGGTTAGATCCAAGTCTTTGCTATTGTGAACAGTGCTGCAATAAACATAAGTGTGCGTGTGTCTTTATAGTAGAATGATTTATAATCTTTTGGGTATATACCCAGTAATGGGATTGCTGGGTCAAATGTTATTTCTGGTTCTAGATCCTTCAGGAATCAATCGCCACACTGTCTTCCACAATGGTTGAAATAATGTACACCTCCCACCAATAGTGTAAAAGCATTCCTATTTCTCCACATCCTCTCCAGCATCTGTTGTTTCCTGACTTTTAATGATTGTCCTTCTAACTGGAATGAGATGGTGTGTCATTGTGGTTTTGATTTGCATTTCTCTAATCACCAGTGATAATCAGCTTTTTTCATATGTTTGTTGGCTGCATAAATGTCTTCTTTTGAGAAGTGTCTGTTCATATCCTTCACCCACTTTTGATGGGGTTGTTTGTTGTTTTCTTGTACATTTGTTTAAGTTTCTTGTAGATTCTGGATATTAGCCCTTTGTCAGATGGATAGATTGCAAAATTTTCTCCCATTTTGTAGGTTGCCTGTTCACTCTAATGATAGTTTCTTTTTTCTTTCTTTCTTCCTTTTTTTTTTTCCTTGAGACAGACTCTCGCTCTGTCGCCCAGTCTGGAGTGCAATGGTGTGATCTTGGCTCACTGCAAGCTCTGCCTCCCAAGTTCAAGCCATTCTTCTGCCTCAGTCTCCCACGTAGCTGGGACTAAAGATAGTTTCTTTTGCTGTACAAAAGCTCTTTAATTTAATTAGATCCCATTTACCAATTTTGGCTTTTGTTGCAATTGCTTTTGGAGTTTTAGTCATGAAATCTTTGTCCATGCCTATGTCCTGAATGCTATTGCCTAGGTTTCCTTCTAGGGTTTTATGGTTTTAGGTCTTAACATTTAAGTCTTTAATCCATCTCAAGTTAATTTTGTAAAAGGTGTAAAGAAGGGGTCCAATTTCAGTTTACTGTGTATCGCTAGCCAGTTTTCCCAGCACCATTTATTAAGTAGGGAATCATTTCCCCATTGCTCGTTTTGTCAGGTTTGTCAAAGATCAGATGGTTGCAGATGTGTTGCATTATTTCTGAGGCCTCTGTTCTCCATGCAGTAATAATGAGAGACTTTATCACCCCACTGCCAATATTAGACAGATCAACGAGACAGAAAATTAACAAGGATATTCAGGATTTGAACTCAGCTCTGGGCCAAGTGTACCTAATAGACATCTACAGAACTCTCCACCCCAGGTCAACAGAATATACATTTTCTCAGCACCACATTGCACTTATTCTAAAATACTCCTCAACAAATGCAAAAGAATGGAAATCATAACAAACTCTCTCTCAGACCACAGTGCAATCAAATTAGAACTCAGGATTAACAAACTCACTCAAAACTGCACAACTACGTGGAAACTGAACAACCTGCTCCTGAATGACTACTGGGTAAATCATGAAATTAAGACAGAAATAAATGAGTTCTTTCACCAATGAGAAGAAAACATAACGTACCAGAATCTCTGGGACACAGCTAAAGCAGTGGTTAGAGGGAAATTTATAGCACTAAATGCCCACGGGAGAAAGCAGAAAAGATCTAAAATTAACACCCTGACATCACAATTAAAGGAACTAAAGAAGCAACAGCAAACAAATTCAAAAGTTAGCAGAAGACAAGAAATCAGAGCAGAACTGAAGGAGATCAGAGACAAGATCAGAGCAGAACTGAAGGAGATAGAGACAAGAAAATCCTTCAAAAAATCAGTGAATCCAGGAGCTGGTTTTGAAAAGATTAACAAAATAGATAGACTGCTAGCCAGACTAATAAAGAAGAAAAAAGAGAAGAATCAAATAGACAAAATAAAAAATGATAAAGGGGATATCACCACTGATCCCACAGAAATAAAACTACCATCAGAGAATACTATAAACATCTGTATGCAAATAAACTAGAAAATCTAGAAGAAACACAAAATTCCTGGACACATACACCCTCCCCAGACTAAACCAGGAAGAAGTTGAATCCCTCAATAGAACAATAACAAGTTCTGAAATTGAGGCAGTAATTAATAGCCTACCAACCAAAGAAAAAAAAAAATGTCCAGGATCAGATGGATTTACAGCTGAATTCTACCAGAGGTACAAAGCAGAGCTGGTACCATTCCTTCTGAAACTATTCCAAACAATAGAAAAGAGGGACTTCTCCCTACTCACTTAATGAAGCCAGCATCATCCTGTTATGAAAACCTGGAAGAGACACAACAAAAAAAGAAGATTTCATGCCAATATCCCTGATAAACATCATTCTAAAATCCTGAATAAAATACTGGCAAACTAAATCTAGCAGCACATCAAAAGCTTATCCACTACGTTCAAGTCGGCTTCATCTCTGGGATGCAAGGCTGGTTCAACATATGCAAATCAATAAACATAATCCATCACATAAACAGAACCAGTGACAAAACCATATGATTATCTCAACAGATGCAGAAAAGGCCTTTGATAAAATTCAGCACCCCTTCTTGCTAAAACTCTAAGTAAACTAGGTGTTGATAGAACGTATCTCAAAATAATAAGAGCTATTTATGACAAACCCACAGTTATTATCACACTGAATAGGCAAAAGCTGGAAGCATTCCCTTTGAAAACCGGTACAAGACAAAGATGCCCTCTCTCACCACTCCTATTTAACACATTACTGGGAGTTTTGGCCAGGGCAATCAGACAAGAGAAAGAAATAAAGCGTATTCAAATAGGAAGAGAGGAAATCAAATTGTCTCTGTTTGCAGATGAAATGGTTGTATATTTAAAATCCCCATTGTCTTAGCCGAAAATCTCTTTAAGCTGATAAGCAACTTCAACAAAGTCCCAGGATACAAAATCAATGTGCAAAATCACAAGCATTCCTACACACCAATAATAGACAAACAGCCAAATCATGAGTGAACTCCCATTCACAATTGCTATGAATAGAATAAAATACCTAGGAATACAATTTGCAAGGGATGTGAAGGACCTCGTCAAGGAGAACTACAATACACTGCTCAAGGAAATAAGAGAGAACACAAACAAATGGAAAACCTTCCATGATCATGGATAGGAAAATCAATATTGTGAAAATGGCTACACTGCCCAAAGTAGTTTATAGATTCAGTGCTATCCCTATCAAGCTACTATTGACTTTCTTCACAGAATTAGAAAAAACTACTTTAAATTTCATATGGATCCAAAAAAGAGCCCACATAGCCAAGAAAATCCTAAGCAAAGAGAACAGCTGAAAGCATCACGCTACCTGACTTCAAACTATACTACAAGGCTACAGTAACCACAACATCATGGTGCTGGTACCAAAATAGATATATAATCCTATATTTAATTTTTTAAGGAACATTGATGCTGTTTCCATAATAATGCCTTTACTAATTTACGTTTCCACCAACAATGTACAAGGGTTCCCTTTTTTCCTACATCCTTGCCAACATTTTTTTTGGGGTGTCTTTTGCTAATAGGCATTCTATCTGGGGTGAGGTGCCATCTCATTGTGGTTCTTATTTGTGTTTCTCTGATAAGTACTGTTGACTATTTTCCACATAATCTCAACACAGTCATTCACAATGAGGTTCAGTTTATCAAAACATTTAAACTCTTTCTGGCTTTAATGTATTAATCCATATGACATTACATTAATAAAAGTTAAGATCAAGTGACTAAGTAGTTAGAAATTCTATAGAACTTTGTATCCCACTGAAAATGTCATTTTTCATTGTACATATTTTTTTCTTATTGAAGATTATTGAATAAAGCACGAACCTTAATATTTTCATTTCTCTCTGCTGGCCCTTATTAGTCAATGAGAAAAAAACCTACAGAAAATTGTTTTCTTTCCCGTAAGTTTAAGCTTTTGTCATGACAGCATTATAAAATAGCTCAAGTCTTCTAGACAAATAGATAAATCTCCTAGATAAATATAAGTTAAGGAAAGAGTACACTTGGCTCTAAAGCTGGCAAGAAACCAAAGACCAATCTAATAGAGCAATGAAAGACAGTGAACAAGAATTAGATTACATTTTAATGTAAATGGTACTTGAAGAATTCAAATTGTTAGGTTAAGTTAATCAAGTTGCAAAATTTAAATACAAGAAGAACAATTTAAATATATGTTATTGATAATAATGATTCAAATATTAATCATCTTTAGTTATTTCTGAGTAACTTGGAAATTACCACATATGATGATAATTTGGCAAGCATCTTGACTCTACCTGTGATATTTCATAATGACAGTTTCTTTCAGAAGTGTTAATAACTAAAGCATTTTTTGGCAAAGATGCATATGTTCAGGCCACCAGCATTCTGTGGTAGCTAGTTTGTTTTATATCTTTCTTCTGTATTGTGCAAATATTGATGCTTTGCATCATCTAAGGACTAAATGAAAGAAGTCCTTCTAACAGTAGGTACTTCACTATTGGTTGCTCTTACTTTCATTAATTATATGTTAAATTGCAGTTTAAATTTTAAATAAATAATCAGGAACTTCTCTTTGATATCTATATGTCATTAAATATTAAGGAGCATAGAAAAATCATATTTCAATAAAATCATTTGTGTTGACAGTTTTGAATATATAAAATGAAACTTTCTACTTTTATTTTTTATGGATAGAAACCTGTTCTGTGGAACACTTTGTCTTGTCTATGAGTTTCAACTTGAAGTAGATGGGTAAGAACACTGGCAGTTCTTCCTGTTGCTGTTACTAAAAGATACAGGTACATATGGGACTTTCTTGTGCTACCGAAGTAGAGCAGGGAGGCACATAACAGAAAATCGTAAAGGGAAAAACACAGTTCATTGCAAAAATTGAGTTTACCACTGAAAGTCTGTCCTAACCACAAGGGAATTTAAACCAAATGTCCAAAGGAGTCTCAAAATGTCGAACCTGATACTTAAACCATGAGCCATTCTCTGGTGTTTATCCAGAGTGATTCTTACACTGACCCCTGGATATTAGAAGGACCCCATGCCCTTGTGGAAGCCTTTCCACATGCTTTCATTATTAAATGAGTTTGTTTAGCTCTGACTTCAATTGTGATAGTAAATAGTATTTCCTACGTTAAAAAGTGAGGATGAACTCTGGGTGGAAATAGTCAGCACGTGAGTGCCTCCAGTGATTTTCCAGTTTGAGAAGGGAGCATGAGTATTACAAGAACTTACAGATGTGTTGGGCCTAATTTTTAAAACTCCTTGCTCATCATTTCAAGAGCATATTTTATTTTACTAGTGCCCTTTGATTTTAACAAATTCTATGGAGTCTATTTCATTAGTTTTCTCCTTAAAAATCATTTCTTCCCGGAGAAATCCTCAAACGCATGAAAAATTTGTATTCAATTCAAGTTCCAAGCTTTGTGTGGAACAACACTTCAGAGACCACTCGGAAGCATCCGAAGCTTCAGACCCTGAAAATGCTGTGGTCTGCTTGCTTAACTAGATTGGCTACAGGCAGCGTGTTACACCTGTGCTCTGCCGTCTGCGTTGATTGCCTTTTAGCTTCTGAGTGCAATTCAAGGTGATCATTTTAATCTCTAAGGCCCCGTATGGCTTGGGACCCAGTTATCCGATAAATTGCCTCTTTCCCTGGACATGGCAATTAATATCAGCCAGAGTGCTGCTACTCACAGTTCCCTGTTGTTAAACTAAGGAACTGAAGGCAGGAGAGTGAGTGTGTGTACAGGAGGCGCACCCGGGAATGTGGAAGACCCACACCATTGGCACTTCCTTTCAGGTGAACAAGCTTATATATTATACATATGGACTTTGCCATCAAAGTTTCTAACTGGCAGTCTAATTTTTGATAATCAGTTTTTAGATTATTTTCAGCACCTCACATACAATTGTTTCTTTTAAATATGACTAACATTTTGCTTTGAGAATATATTCATAACTCTTCAGTGGATGAGTCACACTTTTAAATTAAAAGTCTCTGCATTATTTAAATTCTCAGAAACATAAATTATGACTGGATTCTATGGAAAGGTGAAGTATTTAATAATAACTGTGAAGAAACACATTCATTCAAAAAATCATTCATCAAAGTCTCATTATGTGTCAAGCATTTTTAAGCACAAAGACACAGATATAAAACACATTTATATGAAAAAAACTGCTCAGAATAACTGGTGTACAAAGTTAATGTTTACTACTTTCCTCTAATACAAAATTAGAAGTGGCATTTGACAAAAATTAATAACATTGTTTAGTCACACAAGCATATACATGTAAATACTGGTAATAATGGACTTGACACTGTGTGTTAAGATTACACATGAATTGGTGATATTGCTTCAAATTTGTCCAAATCTAGGTACCTTCACAAAAAGAAATGCATTAGAAGACTACAAATTACTTTCAGAATTAGAGTGACAACAAAATATTCTATTTTAGCAGAAACAGGAATTTGGAAAAATCTCCAAATCTAGGAAAATACTATAGGAAAATCTCTCAAGATGCTTTTCTCAGAATGGATTAATTCCAACTGTTTTAGATACTGTAGTTTTCTACTTTAGATTCAGATATTAGAGAGTGAGGCAAAGGAAAACACTAAAACATTTGCTACAGAATGTAGAAACTAGATAGAATTGTCCCTTTAAAATTGGCAGGTGAGAGCTCTCTCTAATGGTTTTAATATTTCTCCAGTCCTGTCATAGGAACTAGCTCACTTTCCCCCAACTGCAGACTAAACTTCAACCTAAACCTTCTAAATAAATTTTGGCTCTAGTTTGGGAGGATATTGAATTTATTACTTGACATTCTGGTCTTGCTGCTATGGTCCCCAAAATTGAATTTCTGTGCCATATACAAGTTTTCAGTGACAAGATCTTCTGCTTTAGTCCCAAGTCTTTTAGTAATTAGATACCTGGCAATTATTATTGAACCTTCACCACTCTAAAAGTATTCTCAGAGCACTTCCATTATTTGCCTATTCATCTCTACTAATTGATTATCTTACTTTTGATAGAAAGGACGTGGACATTGAGTTTTGGTTTGACTTTGGTTAATAGTACTTAACACTCTTGTTCTCTTCTCTCTGCCCGCTTTTTCCCTCAGACTTTCTTCTGGTTAAAAATCCAGTTCGTGGATTCTTACTGGTGGATACATTTTTAAAAACCTAGTTTTCATTGGCATATATATATTCTTCTCTTTTGATTTTGTTTTGTCAATGTGGCCATCTAATCACCCAAAGCTTTATTAGTCCCTCGGGGTCTTCCTCTAGATTTTTTTTGCCCGGTATAGCTTTCTCTTTTCTCCCCATGTACCAGTTATGATATTTCTAAAATTAATTAACTCATACCCACTGATTAAATCAACAAGTTCTTATTGAGCTCTACATAGATATATACCTGTTAATGAAAAGGATGAATTCAAACTTTTAAATTGTTTATGGCCAAGTGAAGAAATGACACACAGAGTGAATGCAGGACTTACAAAACAGTGCAAAGTTATTCTACCCAATTTCGTGCCAAAATAAAAGATACAGACGCAAATACTACAGGGATTCAGAGAAGAGAGAATGTTATGTGGATGTGCCTAGATAGGGAAGGAAAAGAAGAGATTTGATCTTGAAGCTAAAGTGAGGATCAAACCTGGGTAAATAGGTAGAAGGTAGATGGGGGAACGATACCTAAAAAAAAATTTATGTTAAAGAGTTTATTTGATTTGTTCAGTCAGAGATCAATGTTAAAATTGGTTGAAGCTAAGAGCTAAATCATTGGAAGAACAACTGGGAGATACATTTGCAAATGGAAAGTGGTATCGTTGTGAAGGCCATGGCCTTTCAATTTCTGTCTAGTTATTGCATCTTTCTGAACAAGCTGAAATTATGATATGTTATATAATTCTGTTTTTGAAAAGTTTGGCGTGGAGAGTGGAAGGAAAATGAAAACAAAGCAATTTTTTTTTGCAAGATTGACGAGACCACACGTTTTGGTATTTTTTTTTTTCTGATTATTAAAAGATGTGGATCAATGTATAAAATATAGCAAAGCTGAAAAAATATCTAAAATCCTTTTGTTCTTACAGCTCAGAAATAGGCCTTGTTAATATTTAAACAAAGGCATTCTAGTTTTTAAAACTATTTCTTTATATAAAGTTGTTTGCCATTATCATTATATCATAAGCATCTTCTCATTTTTTAGGACATTGAGATATATGTCCTTAATCTGAAACTGTCCATCTCCTCTATGAATATACAACTTCTATCAATATCTGAGAATCTCTTCACTGCATGTATTCATCATCCAGAGTTCTGCTTTCCTTCTGGTTTTTTAAAAAATATTTGCAGCATTTTAAAACCACGTGCAATATTGCAATTTACCAGTAGCTGTGAAAATCTAATACGAACACTGAATTATCAACTTTAAAATGATAAATTTTATGTTATATGAATCACATCCCAATAAAGCTGTTGGAAAAAATCCAGTAAACTCTCTTCTTGTTTCAAATATATTCCTGTGTAGCAATTTCTGTAAAATATTTAAAATGCAAAATTCTATAAACATTTTCCAGTTGCATTGCAGCAGTTAAAATTTGAGCTTTACTCAGATTTATGTATTTTGTTTTTTAGTGTAAATGGAGGAGATTTTAAATAGTTTCTGAAAACTTTTCTCTTGGGATCATGGAATTTAAGTGTGTGTTCTCATAATATGACATGTACTAAGGTTGACATCAGAAGAGAACAATTCCAGTTACATGCTGTGTGACTCTAAAATATCATTTAGTCTTCTGACCTTCAGTTCTTTAAACTGCAGATAGAACTTTATAAAGCATTCTCTGATTTTTACCAGTCCTACTTTGAATTTGGATTGTTTGAAAAGTACCTGCTTAATGAATGACAGCTACTCATGAATATGATTAAGCCAGTGTTAAAGTCAAAACTAGACATAAAAATGAAGTGATACTAGGTTTATAAATGACACCTAGAAAAATAAAGTGGAATATATAAATCTATATCTTGTGGAATAATTTTCTAAAATTATATAGTTTCTTAACTGTTACTACTTTCCCTTTTTAAATACAAATTCAAGATTTTATTTTCTTCATAATAAAAGATGGCAGAACTGGATTACTTGGCCCTTTCTCTCTTTATCTCCTCCCAGTAAAATACTTGCATCATTTAATAGCCAGCATTCTCTTAGATCTGCAGTTGGGCTCAATGCACTCAAGCCTTAGCCCAATCTTCTTTGTAGTTTTAGTCTTTTTCTGGAAAATTTGGCTTAGTCTGCCCAACATAGCCACTCTGTTTCCTGTCATAATGCTGCCTTCCCTGGGCATACAGAGAATCCTTGCTCTTCTTGTACCATGTCGTTTTGTGGGGTTGGTGCTTGCACACTTGGTACAGAAAGTCTGGCGGGTTTTTGGAATGTTCGCCATGTTTGTGGAGTGCTATTGGCACTGTTATTACTCTCAATTGTACAATTTATAGTTTAAAACATTTGAAGTTGATTTAATATCAGGATGTACTTTTTTTTTCTATAGAGTAGCTACTTTTTAATTCTTTTGACGTCACAGCAAGGAACAAAATATCTTCCCTGGACTATCAAAGAGAACTGAGACCAGATGGACACCCTGATTTGCCTTCCCATTCTTTAAAAACAACAGAATGATGTTTTATGAGTTAGAGACTAAAAATCACACAGTATAGAAACTTAGGGTCCACACTCACACTATTACATTTTCCACTATATTGTGCTGCTTAAGACCTAGATTTAAAATTAATTTTAGTGGAATGGTCCATGACATGGATTAATTTCCAAACATGAATCCTCGTAAAAGGAATGCATGCTCTTGAAAATAGTGCTGTTAAAAGAATGTAAGTTTTCAAAAAAAAAAAAAGGTTTTATAAGGTTCTGAAGACACTGAAACTCTATCAGGTCTGCAGGCACCTGTTCCCATCTTACACACTGCATGCATGTCATAGTTGGGTAGTCTCAGTCATCCAGTGTCATGACCATCAGGACAAAAGAGAACATCAGTGCACAATGATAATTTTTTATTATTAACACTCGTTATGTGTATAAGACAAGTCACCAAGGGCTAACTATTGGTAATTATTAAATTTTTATAAATATAAAGTAAAAATTAGATCTTCTCTACTTCAATGACAGAGCAGCAGTATCTTATTTTGTTCCAAATTATGGTTGGTTGCTGTTTGCTACATTTAATTGATATCCAGACTACGTAGATTTATATACATATATCTACATGCCACAGATGAGCACATATATGTATGAATAGATGAATAATACTGGTAGTACCGGCATTTGAAGAGAGATGTAGGATATTTTTAAGATTGGAATTCCTAACAACATATGGGGATCCAATTTCCGAGCATAATTCATGTGTGACTATGGCATAAAATTATGAAAAATTCTTCTGGTTAGCTATAATTTACTAATGGCCATAAATTTAAGCATTTATGCATTCATTTAGGAGAGTTTATTTATAAGCTTAGAAGTCAGTTGGACCTGCTAATAATCACCTGAAGTAATTTTTTAGGACATTTTAAATTCAGAAGTGTTAAAACATGTGGTTACTACATTAATTTTATTTTAATTTAATGTCTATCCTCTAGAACTTCTCTTTTCTAAAATAAATTATATTTAATTTTTTAGAAAATTTATTTTGGTTTCGGGGGTACATGTGCATGTTGGTTTTATAGACAAATTGCATGTCATGAGGTTTTGGTGTACAGATTATTTCATCACACAGATAATAAGCATATAATACTCGACAAGTAATTTTTTAATCCTCACCCTCCCCCTACCCTCCATCCTCAAGTAGGCCCCAGTGTCTATTGTTCTCTTCTTGGTGTCCATGTGTACTTAATGTTTGACTCTCCCTTATAAGTAAGAACACGTAGTGTTTGGTTTTCTGTTCCTGTTAGTTTGCGTAGGGTAATGGCCTCTAGCTCCAACCATGTTGCTACAAAGAACATGATCTTGTTCTTTTTTATGGCTGCATAGTAGTCTGTGGTGTGTATGTACCACATTTTCTTTATCCAATCTACCGTTGATGACATTTAGGTTCATTCTATGTCTGTGCTATTGTAAACAGTGCTGCTGTGAACATTATGTGTGCATGTGTCGTTATAGCAGAACAATTTATATTCCTTTGGGTATATAAGCAATAATGAAATTGCTGGGTGGAATGGTAGTTCTAAGTTCTTTGAAAAATTGCCAAACTGCTTTCCACAGTAGCTGAACTAATTTACATTTCCATCAGCAATGTGTAAGTGTTTCCCTTTATTTGCAACCTTGCCAGCATCTGTGATTTTTTGACTTTTTAATAATAGACATAATGAATGGTGTGAGATGATATCTTATTGTGGTTTTGATTTGCATTTCTCTAATTGTTAGTGATGTTGAGCATTTTTCATATGCTTATTGGCCATATATCTGTCTTCTTATGAAAAGTATCTGTTTATGTCCTTTGCCTACTTTTTAATGTTCTTTTTTTTTTTTTTTTTTTTTTTTGCTTGTTGATTTTTTTAAGTTCCTTATAGATTTTGGACATTAGGCCTTTGTCAGATGCATTGTTTGCAAACATTTTCTCTCTTTCTATGGGCTGTCTATTTATTCTGTTGATAGTTTCTTTTGCTGTGCAGAAGCTCTTTAGTTTAATCAGATTCCTTTTGTCAGTTTTTGTTTTTGTTGCAATTGCTTTTGGCATCTTTGTCATAAAATCTCTGCCAAGGGGTATGTCTAGAATGGTCTTTCCTAGGTGGTTTTCTTCAAGGGTTTTTATAGTTTTAGGTTTTACATTTAAGTCTTTAATCCATCTTGAGTTGATTTTTGTATATGGTGTAAGGAAGGGATCCAGCTTTAATCTTCTGCATATGGCTAGCCAGCTATCAAAGCAATATTTATGAAATAGGGAGTCCTTTCCCCATTGATTATCTTTGTCATCTTTGTTGAAGATCAGATGGTTGTAGGTGTGCAGCTATGCTTAACTGAAAGTGTATCAATCACTTACAATATTCTGGCAATAAATTTGTAAAAATATATGTATTGACTCTGAATACTAATTAAAGGTTTAAGTTACAATGAAAATTCTTTTAAAAAAAGAAAAGTTAACATGAACTATCACTTACAAAACTTCCCACTATACTCCTACATAACTGTATGTAGTTAATATCATATGATACATGTAATTTAGTTGTATTTTTGTCCCAATGAAGTGTGAAAGAATTTTAATGCATAAACATTTATGGCTTAGATTATGTCCTTGTTATGGGTTACTAAGAATAAAATGTGTTTTTCCATACTTATTTTGAAATTACTCCCCATAAATATTGTACTATGTATACAAATTCCATCAGTGGATGAGACATCCTTTCTTCACAATCTTGTTAAAGTATTAACTCCTAAAAATCTTTCCAAATCTATTTGTTGAAAATTGATTTAATTTTTAATTAAAATGTCTTTTACTTCTCTTGATAAAATTATTTTACCACTGGCCCTCTTCTTCTCTATTTCTCCTTGTCTTAGTTCCTTCTTTCTGACATAGCATTACCTTTATATTATAATTTGATATTCTAAGTGGTATCACTTTTCATATTGTAAATATCTATGAGATGATGCCAAAAATAAATAACCAGAGTTTAAAAAATCATTATAAAATGTATTTATATCAGAACTAAGTTTATTTGGTCAGACCCATTGATTAGGAAATGTGTATTTGGCACTTGATGTTAGTAGACATTTTTTTCTTCGGAAATTTCTAATTGTTTTGTTTTATCCCATTTACAAAAGAAGTATACAGCTATAATTTATCAAACACATTATTTCTTAATTATATCAGTTGCTAATTGAATCTACTTGTTTCTGAGAATATTCCTTACAGAGCTCCTGACTTTCTGCTTTAATACTGATATAATTTTGCCTTTTAGAACTGATGTAATCCGTCAATTACATCTTACATATTAGAAAGTCAGGAAATTCTGAAATAATATCAAGAAATAGAGGTTTTAATTCATTATTTAAGATTATAAATACTAAAGTAAAAATGAAAAGTAAAAAGTGTCTTCATACTTTTTTAGAAGGAATGTAGTAGTGTAAGGGAGTAAAATTCATCACATTTTAATGCAGGTGAAACTACTGATAACATTTAAATTGAAATATTTGGAAATGAAGGCATAAGCACACTATTTTGAATTATTTAAACAACTACTGAGAAAAAAAAGTGGTTAAATGTGTTTCTCTCCAGGGAAAAGACTGAGGATATATAAGAGAAAGTTTTACTTGCTAATGTCTAAACATTTATATTTTCAGAATGTTGTCACAATCTGTTTAAAATTATAATATTACTAAAAGATAGCCACTTTGGAAAAGAAAAATATAATCTTTGTCATAAAGTAATTTTATCATAGGACAAAATATCTAAAATGAGTTTTATTTTTTTTTCAGCAAAGGGCAAATTAAAGAATGTATATTTTACAAGGGAAAGTCTACATCACATCACAGTAACAAGTATTCATAGAAGGCCACTTATGTGACTAGAAGTATAATTAGGGTTCAAGATTTAGCAGTGAACAAGTCACACATGTATCTTCCCCTCATAAGCATCATAGTCTAGAAGAGTGTACAGAAAAGAAAAGAAGTATACAGGCTACCTTAGGGAAAAAAGAAGAGCATATTCTGAAAAGAAATACTTGAGAGGACTATAAATCTAGATTTGAAAAGGCAGGAACACTTCACAAGAACAGGCATTTAATCTAAAGGCTGTAAAAAGACAAATGATACCCAAAATGACACTTTTCACATACTTCCATCCTTACCTCAGTGCACTGTCCTTTATGTCTAATTTTTCAACTAAGTATCAGAAAACTATCCCTCCTCCCCATGAAACAAAACCAACAGAACACATACACAAGGAAACACATTTTAAAAGCTTTCTGCATTTATACTGAAGACAAATCCGATTTAGCATCCTAAAGCCTCACATTAAGATCCCTTGGAGTCCTAGACAGTGAAAATGTCATGGTACTACATCCATACCCCACTATGTAATTTCCAATAAGAACAATACTATTGACCACGCTATGTAGGAAACTACCATAAAACCTTATCAGCCAGCCACATTCAGTATTTATTTAGTTGTTTATCCAGACAGCTGGAGGTCAGCGGATTTAAGCCTGGTGCAGGTGCATGGCTCTGTCAATTTCAGCGGACACTGCTCAGGTGTGTTAAGTTGAACCCAGATGATCTAGATAGGGCTCCATGTGACCAGTTCGGCTAGACTCCATGTGTTTCTCATGCTTCTTCTGGGACCAGCAGGCTAGCCCAGGCTTCTTATTTTTAAGTTGGTGGCAGAAACCTAAGAAGGAGCCATGGAACAAGAAAGGACTCTTAAGGCCTAACCCATCAGTCTTGTCTTATTCATTTGACCAAAGCAAGCCTGATGGCTAAATCTGAAGCCAAAAGTAGAAAAATGTATTCCGCCCCCTCAGAAGGGAGAATCTGAAAAGTCACAGAGTATGGAGATAGTGAAGAATGAAGAACTGAGACATTCAGTGCAAGTATACAAATACTAAAACACATATTAGTTGTAAGGGTCAGTCACCATGACTCATGAGTATAATTCAAGCACTTTGGAGGCTGAGGCCAGTGGATCATTTGAGCTCAGGAGTTCAAGACCAGCCTGGGCAACATGGTGAGACCCTGTCTCTTAATAATAATAATAATAATAATAATAATAATAATAATAACAACAACAACAACAATAATAATAATAGTAGTAAAGATTAGGGCCAAGTGTGGTGGCTTATGCCTATAATCCTAGCATTTTGGGAGGCCAAGCAGGATGGATCACCTGAGGTCAGGAGTTCAAAACCAGCCTGTCCAACATGGCGAAACTCTGTCTCTACTAAAAATACAAAAATTAGCCAGGCGTCATGGCATGTGCCTGTAATCCCAGCTACTCAGGAAGCTGAGGCAGGAGAATCGCTTGAACTCAGGAGGCGGAGGTTGCAGTGAGCCGGGGTGGCGCCATTGCACTCCAGCCTCAGTGACAGAATGAATATCTTCTGGCTAAAAAAAAAAAAAAAAAGATTAATTTGAAGATGTCCCTATAATTTTTTTTTTTATTATATCCATGTTATACCTTTTTTGAAATAACAACTTATGGATTCACTGATGTAATTGTCATAACACCGCCTAAAAATAGTATGTGATGAATTAGAAAGTGCAGAACCAACTGAAAAAGATTGGAAGGCCAACACTATAAAACCTGTTATACTTAAGTTTTAATCTGCTTCTTTTGTTAATCAGTTTTAGATGATAAAATCCTAATTTTCAGGACACATTAAGTACATAGTACATCTTTTTGACTTTAAAGTAGACATTCCATATTACTATATTATTTTGGAAATGCACACAAAAAGGCACAGGGAAAGAAAATTGTCAAATGTCAAATTCAAACAATTGATTTTTCTCGTTAAATAGTGTAAGAGCTAATGTCTATAATGCTGGAGTTCTAACTACTTTATAGATATTAACACATTTAGTCCTCACAACAACCCTGAGATACACATATTATCTCCATTTTTATGGATATAGAAACAGGGACAAATAATTTAAATGATGGAGTCCAAAGTCAGCCTCCAATTAATTAAGTGGCAGAGCTGGGATTCAAAGGCAAATAGTCTGGTACCATTTTGTTGTCTTAATGACTCCACCATACTTTTTCTGGAGCAATGATTGTTAATTATGAAACTTTATCTAATTTCTTAACATGTTAACATTACCTTAGTTGTGTCAACACAAAACAAGATTAATCATAAAAGTTTCAATTATGCAGGATTTAGATTGCATCAAAACATCAGAATAATTCTCTTTTCAATTTTATTATTTTTATTCTATATATGGCTCATACAATGACCAGTTTATCCCAAGATATCATACAACTTCAGCAATGTAAAAATCAGCACTCTCAAATGGTTATCAAACCAAATATCATTTTGCACTAAGATTCTGTTCTAAATTAATTTTTCGAAGAAACTAGAAATGCGTATTTGTTATTTCATGTTATAAATGTTGACAAAATAGATAATAACATTACATTCCGTCTAATTTGACAACAAGAACAAAATAAAGCCCTACAATAGAATCTTACATCAAAGTTATCTGCTGATGTTTATGTTTCCAGATCAGTTTTGAGGGGAAGTTTTAGGTCGTTTTCCACATTTGTTTTTAAAATTACCATCATTACTACATTTCACTTCATTTGTATCTAATGTTAACAACATTCAGTGAATAAGAAATAAAAAGTCTGGGAAGATTATTTCAATCCATTGTTTTATACATTCCTTAGTTATGGAGGGCTGTTTTGTCTCAGAACAAATACAGTGCACTGTTTGTAATTATGGAGGCATCTCAGTGGAATTACAAGCACCAAGAGTGAGAAAGCACTGTGATCTGGCTGTGATTTAGAAAGATAGACTACTTCAGTGGAAATTCAGTCCCCTTAGAAACTAAAAATATTCTGAGTTTTGAACTAACAGTAAAAATGTAGAGTTAGAGAGGAATTGCTTAATCTTGAAATGACATTCTCTATCTGAAAAGTACAGATTTGAAGCATTTTTATAAAGAGGACTTTCTTAACATTAAATAACTCCTACAAACACTTATTTTGATGAGTTGAGGGTAGATGAATCAGCCTATGTGGATTAAATTTTCTTTGACATGCTTAAAGATTTACATAGCTAGGGGATGTGTGATGGCCTAAATCATTTGGGGTTTTATTGACCCCAAAGCATTCAAAAGTCAAATTGAGCTTCTCAGGCCACTGGAACTCAATTCCTCCTCCAATGATGATATCTGATGTGAAACCTCAAGAAAATATTTCTATGTTTTCTTAACATAACAGGATTATTTTGGAATCAGTTATTAATAGTCATATAAGCCAAAGTAAGCAAACATTTTTTTCTTGATTTTTTAAAATAAAATATCATGTTGTTTATCTGGTTATGAACATGACTAGTTTCATTTTCATGTATTGCTAAACTCTGCTTCTCAATGAGAATTTACTTGCTTTTTCAGAATGTAGTTAGAGTCAAGGGTGATGAGGTCCACAGGGAAGTGTGCAGGTGGAGAACCAGGAAATTATACCCTTGAGAAGCTTTGGGGTTTTTAATCATTGAGATCTGACTCATAATGACTGATGAAAACATTCTGCTCCTCACTAGTGACTTGCAGATGGTGGAGCTAGTTTAAACTCATTTTAACTTCTTTCTTCCTTAAGTTATCAAACATGTGCATGTGTATGTGTATATGGATATAGGATTTAAACAGTGAGGAAAAAAACCTCATTTCTGCTATTCATGACATCTAAGATGCTAGGTGAGATTTTCCATACAAAAAGCTATCCTACAAAAGTGTTTCACCATTCAGATGAAATCAAAAGCTTATGCTGTATCATTTACCACTATCCCAACTGCCTGTGTGCACACACACACACACGTACTAACATTTCCCGATACTTTTGGCAGCGTTCATTAATATTGGCTTGGTGACTGAAACAACTAACTTGTCCTCACCTATAATATGTACATGTAATACATATATTCCAGTGTGAATGCCAGTATACACACATATATTTGGTTGGTGCAAAAGTATTGTAGTTTTTGCCATTCCTTTCAATGACTGAGAAAGGATATCAGACCAAAAATTATGTAATTATGAATCATAAATGGCATTTACTCCGTTATCTTGTTATGATTTGTAAGGTGCTTTGTGCATACAGTTGATGATAGAAGAGACACAGACCTGGCAAGCTGAGAAAAGTCAGAGATATCTTTCCTATATTCCCCGACACTAAGTAATCTGTGTTTACATAATTCATTTTTGTTTGAAAGGGGCAGTGACTCCCATCTTCCCTCCTTTTATCCCCATTGGCTTAAAAAATTCTTAAGGTCTTTTGAATTAACCAGAAAATTTAGCTCAGTTGAAATTAAAACTGTATTATCATATTAACAGTGAGATCACTATCACTATCATAATGCTTAAATATAAATTGTGCTCATAAAATTTTAATTTTTGTTTCATTACAAAATAATGAGCTTCATATTAATAAATGTGTTATTTTCTGGTCTGTCTTCTAGAATAAAGAATTAATCTTGCTGTGGAAGAAAACACTTGAATGTAGTTTTAAAATCCTGTTAGTATATTTGTAGAAAAACCTTAAATTATTTATCTTAAAAAACAGGAGAAAAATTGCTTTTAATCAAGTTAGCATGGTTATTAAGGAAGATTTGGGACTGGCATGTCTTGTAAGGACAGCATAAATAGATCTGATTGTTATATAATTTGTGACATTAATACTTTGCTTAAATCTTTTTAAAATTATACTCTGTGTTAAATGCATACAGTAACACAGGAATAAGTTTTTTAATGAAAATTCTTTCCTCTATTATGACAGTTCATATTCTTACATAAATGTTTTAAGCAATTCTGTTAATATATTTTATACAGCTAAAATATGTATCTATGTATATATATATGTGTCTGTATATGTATTATGCTTGGAATATTCACAGGTAAAAGACAAGTTCTATAAAGATAAATCATAATTTTCCATAAATATATCTCTATTATGAAGGAAAAATATAAATTTCAGTTATATAGATATTTATTAATAATATAGATGTTTAACCATAGAAATATGCCAATAGCATTTGCAAATTACTTATTTCAGAAATTACCATCTGGCCATATGTCTCTACAATTGTAAATATGTTAGTTTGTATGAATGGACAAATTCATTTTAGCCACCTTACTTCATTGTCTTCAATATTTTTAATTAAACTTTTAAATATCTGGTGGTTTATTATATTTTTATATATGCTGACACTTTTAATATTCTTTATGTCATTGAAGTAGTAGAGTTACTCTCTCTTAAGAAATACAGCCCGTGCTAAAGTATATCATATTTGAGCTATAACTGTTCCACTTACTCTTCTCCTCTCTCCTCTCTTTCTGAATATACATTTATTTGAAATCTACAAGTTTTATTTTTTTAATGTTTGAGTCAAGCAAAGTGCAGTCTATCCACACTCAATACAGTGGGGTAAAGGTGGGAAGGCGTTATCCTAAAATGACAGCCTGGTAGTCCTGGGCATGTCCTGGGATTGCTAATAGTCCAGGCTGATCTGACACATAGTAGTATTTACCTATTTTCCATTTCTATTCTTACAGTCCGTGTTAATCTAGCACATCCAGGGCCTGTTGATCAACCAGATAACATTGTCTTGATGTCTTGATACTTAATATTGTGTAGCAAGAGAAATCTCTGACTTATTTTCTTGTATTTTCAGGAAAGAAGGTCAGATGTGTTATGTTTGAGTGGAGGACTAAATTCAGTACTTTTGAATCTCTGTAGATTTTGAATATTGAAGGCCCTGGCAAATTCTGCGCATTACCCCAAACCAAAGGGTGAATTATATTGTTAAGAAAATGCATCCTTTAAGCAGAGGTATTTTAAAAGAGGAACAGGCTCTGAAATTGTTGATACATTTCTTTTCTAACAGTAGTTAGTGCTAAGCCTTGAGAATGAAAGGGCATCAGTTATAACCAGATTTCTATGGTGTAAATGGAAGAGAGGCAAAATCATAAACTCCAGTGAGTTTGCCTGGGGCTCTAATAATATTGAATCATCCTCACTTCTCAAACAATCTGGATTGCTTTAACTTCTTGTGCCTGGTCTTTCCATGACACAGCAGACCAATGGGAAGGCCAATAATGCAGCAACCAATGCCAATTTCTTTGTTTAGAGTCCCATCTGGTTATAAAACCTTGCTTATTCCTTGGAGATAGACCAGAACCATGGGTCCAATTTACATGGGTTGGGTGGCACAAATGCCTCTTCAGTTGCATGGTCTTTACAACCTGCAACTGATTAGTGTTGTGACTTATTTACTTTGCGACAACCTTGTAACAGCATTAGCAGCCCTCGCAATCACATGGCTTGACTGCTATTATGACCTCCTAAGCGGACTCTCAGCAGATTGTGCGGGATGCAGCAGCACAACCCCTAAGCGGTGTGAGTAACCAAGATAAAATTTTATGTCTCTCTTCCCCAGCTTGGTTTAGGCTCTGTGTGGTCAGTTGGCTTTGCAGATTTTTAATGAGGAGCAAACATTGTTTTGGAGCAGCACAGCTGAGGAGCAGGGGACTGGTAGAAGATGTTTTTGGCAGAAATGGTGGCATGGTAAAGCATAACAGTTGGTAGGAGTACACTTACTGTGAAAAAAAGAGTGTCTACTAACTGGAAAACTCATAATTGTGTTGGTGAAACTTCCGTCAACAGCTCTGATTTTAAAGCCATTGATCTTGCAAATTACTTAGCCTGGAGTTACTGCTTCTAAGAATCTAAAAAATTCCTGTCCAGAAAATAATAATATTAGTATTTCCTTAGCATCTCTATTGAATTTTTGCTTTTTGTCACTAAACCGTTTATTTATGCATCCATTTCTTTGTTCATATTCGATCACTGAGTATTTGTTAAGGACTTACTATTTGCCCTTCTGATGATAAAAAAGTTAGTTAAATATATCTCCTATCCTTTAGCACTTTACAATCTTGCCAGTGAAGGAAAATACCTGTAAATAGCTATGCAAAGGAGATGCATATATAAGGTATTAAGAGAGTTCAGATGAGAAAAGAGATTTTTAAAAATCTATCTAGAAGGATTAAGAAAAGCTTCAATATTGAGAACACCTGATTTTAGCTTTGAATGATGAGTCAAATTTAGAAACTGAAACATGGGAAAAATACATATCAATTGGAAAAAAAACCAGCCTGAGTAAAGGCAAGGATAGTGTACCAAAGCTTGATAGTTCTTCACTTTTACTAGAATGTCTTAAGGTGAACATCGGGAGGTAAGATCCAGTAAGTGAGTTGGAGCTTTATCTTGGTAGATCTTAAAAGCTAGTTGAAAAAAAAGTTAGGTTTTACTTTAGGCAGTAAGAAGTTTCATAAATTTTAAACAAATACATTTAGGGAGTTCAATATTGTAAAACACTTTAGACTATTCTTTAATTGTTTATTAGTATTTATACTCTGCCTATTAATGAATATATTCTGATATTTGTCTTTACGTATCTGGGCATGTAATGTAATAAACTATTCTTTTAAAGAACTTACCTCAGAAAGGAATTTGAGATAACATGGGCAGAAATGGTAATGAAATTTAGATTTTTCTTGTATTTATAGATAGTTTTTGCTAAGAAAATTAATACTACAAGAAAGATGTGGTGAGGCAGACAATAATAAGGTAATAATAAGGTAATAAGAACTTATGTTCTGTTATTAAATAAAAAGTTTTTGTTTTCTCGATGGTAAAGCGATGGCTTATGTGGGTGTGTGTATACATATATGTATAGATATGTATGTGTGTAATATATGTATAATATTTATAGAGAATATATAAACTTGGAAGGATTATGTATGTGTGTGTGTATATGTGTCTATACATATATGTGTCTATACACACACATACACACATATCCTTACAAGTTTGAATCAGAATTTCAGAGAAATATTCAAACTTTGTTAGCAAATATAAAATTTTTAAGCATTTTAAAGTTCTTCAGAAATATTGTTATTCATATATTAAGGATAGATCATTTAGAAATCATTTTCATTTTTTTGTCTATTGGAGCCTACAAGAATCACCCAGGTAATGCTTTGCTACTCCATATCTAGTCAACAGTTCTTTAGAGTAAATCACTGCATTTGTTTAAGAAATGTGCTATAATTCACAACTGTCATTATTCAGGTCAGAATTCTTGCTAATCCATGTGAGTCCACTTTAGGTTTTTCCCCCAAAGTGAAGGCAATATTTACTAAAACATAAAATACTCACAAAATTAAGAAAATGTCATAAAACCACTTAATAGTTTTTATGAAGGCAGGAACTTAATCTTACATTTATCAGAAAAAGGAATGGGTCATGAAACACCCTGACCCTTAGCCTAGCATTCTACTTGTAAACTAACTCATTTAAATGTGATGGAGAAGAAAGAACGTAATCTCTTAAAGAAAATTTTCCTTATCAGTTCGCATTGCTGGAGTGCAGTCGACTCTTTCCCGCCCAACTTTTGAACATAATAAAGTATCTTTAGGAACAAAATTGCTGAATTCCTTTTACAATTTACTTTTCTATTGGTTGATAAATGCATGATGAGCATCCTGAAAAATATCTTTTGTGGCAACTCATTGTAATTACTCTAAAATGAAACAAAGAGTATTTGAATTATTCAATAAGAAGAATTATTCACTAAGAAAAAGAATGATTTAACAAGAAAGCCTATCAGCTATTATTGTTGTAGCAACTGAAGGGTACCAGTAATAAAACAAAATATGTGCTTTAAATCTTTTGCCATATCTTATTTTCTTCTTCCAGATGAGCCTTAAAACAGTTACCTTTGAATATATGTGAAACTCAATAAAAAAATTAGTAACATTTTGGATATTACCACTGATCCCACAGAAATACAAACTACCATCAGAGAATATTGTTACCACCTCTACACAAATAAACTAGAAACTCTAGAAGAAATGGATAAATTCCTGGACACATACACCCTCGTAAGACTAAACCAGGAAGAAGCCGAATTCCTGAAAAGACCAATAACAAGTTCTGAAATTGAGGCAGTAGTTAATAGCCTGCCAACCAAAGAAAGCCCAGGACTGGATGGATTCACAGCTGAGTTCTACTAGAGGTACAAAGAGGAGCTGGTATCATTTTTTCTGAAAGTATTATGAACAATAGAAAAATAGGGACTCCTCCGTAACTCATTTTATGAAGCCAGCATCATCCTGATACCAAAACCTGGAAGAGACACAACAAAAAAAGAAAATTTCAGACCAATATCCCTGATGAACATTGATGTGGAAATCCTCAATAAAATACTGGCAAACCAAATCCAGCAGCGCATCAAAAAACTTACCCACCATGATCAAGCCAGCTTCATCCCTTGGATGCAAGGCTGGTTCAACATATGCAAATCAATCAATGTAATCCATCACATAAACAGAACCAATGACAAAAACCACATGATTATCTCAATAGATGCAGAAAAGGCCTTCGATAAAATTCAACACCCCTTCTTGCTAAAAACTCTCAATAAACTAGGTATTGATGGAATGTATCTCAACATAATAAGAGGTATTCATGACAAACCCACAGTCAGTATCATACTGAATGGGCAAAGGCTGGAAGCATTCCCTTTGAAAACTGGCACAAGACAAGGATGCTCTTTCTCACCACTCCTATTCAACATGGTATTGGATGTTCTGGCCAGGGCAATCAGTCAAGAGAAAGAAATAAAGGGTATTCAAAAGGAAGAGAGGAAGTCAAATTGCCTGTTTGCAACTCACATGGTTGTATATTTAGAAAACCCCATCGTCATAGCCCAAAATCTCCTTAAGCTGATAAACAACTTCAGCAAAGTCTCAGGATACAAGATCAGTGTGCAAAAATCACAAGCATTACTATACATCAATAATAGACAAACAGAGCAAAATCATGAGTGAAATTTCATTCGCAATTGCTAAAAAGAAAATACCTAGAAATACAACTTACAAGAGACGTGAAGGACCTCCTCAAGGAGAACTACAAGCCACTGCTCAAGAAAATAAGAGAGGACACACACAAATGGAAAAACATTCCATGCTCATGGATAGAAAGAATCAAATATCGTGAAAATGGCCATACCGCTCAAAGTAATTTATAAATTCAAGGGTATTTCCATCAAGCTACCATTGACTTTCTTCACAGAACTAGAAAAAACTACTTTAAATTTCATATGGAACCAAAATGACCTCATATAGTCAAGACAATCTTAAGCAAAAAGAACAAAATTGGAAGCATCACGCTACCTGACTTCAAACTACACTACAAGTCTACAGTAACCAAAAGAGCATGGTACTGGTACCAAAACAGATATATAGACCAATGGAACAGAACAGAGGCCTCAGAAATAACACTACACATCTACAACCATCTGTTCTTTGGCAAACCTGACAAAAACAAACAACAGGGAAAAGGACTCCCTATTTAATAAATGGTGCTGGGAAAACTGGCTAGCCATAAGCAGAAAACAGAAACTGGACCCTTTCCTTACATCGTATACAAAAATTAACTCTAGATGGATTAAAGATTTAAATGTAAAACCTAAAACCATAAAAATCCTAGAAGAAAACCTAGGCAATACCATTCAGGGTATAGGCATGGGCAAAGACTTCATGACTAAAACACCAGAAGCAATGGCAAGAAAAGCTGAAATAGACAAATGGGATCTAATTAAACTCAAGAACTTCTGCACAGCAAAAGAAACTATCGTCAGAGTGAGCAGGCAACCTGCAGAATGGGAGACAATTTTTGCAATCTATCCATCTGATGAAGGGCTAATATCCAGGATCTATAAGGAACTTAAATTTACAAGAAAAAACCCCATCACAAAGTGGGCAAAGGATATGAACAGACAGTTCTCAAAAGAGGAAGTTTGTGCAGCCAACAAACATATGAAAAAATCTCATCATCACTGGTCATTAGAGAAATGCAAATCAAAACCTCAATGAGATACCATCTCATGCCAGTTAGAATGGTGATCATTAAAAAGTCAGGAAACAACAGATGCTGGAGAGTATGTTGAGAAATAGGAACGCTTTTACACTGTTGGTGGGAGTGTAAATTAGTTCAACCATTGTGGAAGACAGTGTGGTGATTGGTTCCTCAAGGATATAGAACCAGAAATACCATCTGACCCAGCCATCCCATTACTGAATATATACCCGAAGGATTATAAATCATTCTACTATAAAGACACAAGCACACATATGCTTATTGCAGCACCATTCACAATAGCAAAGACTTGGAACCAACTCAAATGCCCATCAATGATAGACTGGATAAAGAAAATGTGGCACATATACACCATGGAATACTATGCAGCCATAAAATGGATGAGTTCATGTCCTTTGCAGGGACATGGATGACGCTGGAAACCATCATTCTTAGCAAACTAACACAGGAACAGAAAACCAAACAGCACAAGTCCTCACTTATAAGTGGAAGGTGAACAATGAGAACATGTGGACACAGGGAGGGGAACATTACACACCGAGTCCTGTCAGGGAGTGGGGGTCAAGGGGAAGGAGAGCATTAGGACGAATACCTAATGCATGAGGAGCTTAAAACCTAGATAACAGGTTGATGGGTTCAGCAAACCACCATGGCACATACATACTTATGTAACAAACCTGCGCATTCTGCACATGTATCCCTGAATTTAAGTATAATAAATAAAAATAAAAAATATTAGTAACTTTTAAAATTTAGTGTTTCAAATATCTCTGATATTTTGATTTAAAATAGCCTCTCATTATTTCATCTGCTGCAACTAGTTTTTTTCTCCAAAATATCTATAAAAACACAGAAAAACACAACAATTTACAATATCCTAATTTAGAGTGGAAAGTCAACTTAATGTGAACATTTAGAAGCAATTATTCCCAACCATAAGGTCCTTTGTATTAGTACAGCAGGGCCGCCCATCCCCACCTCACCCCCTGCCTCATTAGCAAACACAGAACTTTTGGCATTATCTGGAGACATTTTTATTTACAACTGCGATGGAGATATTTACTGGCATCTAGTGAATAGAGGCCAGAGATGCTGCTAAACATCTTAAAATGCACAGGAAACCTCCAACATAAAAAATAATTATCTGGTTCAAAATGTCAACAGTGCTGGGATTGAGAAACCTTGTATTAGAGCAAAAATGAAATTAACTGAACTATCCATATAATACCCATAGTGACTTTGTCATCCTGAAGTGATAGGATTCAGGAATATAAGAGTATATCAAGATAGGAGAAAGAAAAATAGTCCAAGAATTGCAGTAGTAATCTAGAAGCCAGAAAAAAGGATTATTGTCTTTAGTGTGGTGAGCAAAAATAGCTTCCAAGTTAGAATTCATTACATAGTACATATTTCTTTGGACAGGACAAGGGTGACTTAAAGATAGTTTTGAATCAACAAGATTGAGACTTTACAACAAAAGTTATCTCATTAAGAAAAATTTAAAGATATATTTAATATAATACATGTTTAATGTTACCAGATGATAGTCTGGTTGCAAGGAGAAATGAAGAAAAAAGTGAGAAAAGTGTTAGTCAACTTTAACAAATCTTGACTTTTTAAACTAATAAGATTAATTTTAAGGTTAAACTTAATTAAATTATAGGAGAAGAGTGAATATACATATAGAATTGTGTTTGATTATTCACAAGGAGGGTAATACACTGATTAATTTTGGATCTTGATAACTAAAACCAGCATTTTCACTGATTACAAAACTACTAAAAAAATAATGGAGGGCATGGCTTCTAGTAAACTGATGAAGCCATATTAGTAAGAGTTTAAAAAGATGTTTAAAATTTTAAAAGCATGTCTGGTAATAAAGAGAGCAAAGAATAATTATTAAAAGATGTATTTACCAGGGAAATATAAGTTTTAATCTGCAATGCAATAAGTAACATAGCCTTAAAACAATAAAGCAAAATAATAGCACTATAAAGAAAATATAAAATTCATAAGCATTGTGGAGAAATTTAAAAATGCCTATCTCAAAATTAGATAGATGAAGCAGACAAAAGTTTCAAATAATAGCATAGAAGTTTCAGTCGACAAAACAAGTTAGATCTAAATAAGTCACATAAAAGTTTTCATTCAAAAACTGCAAAGTGCATATTATTTTTAAACACATACTGTACTAAACTTTGAACATATACTGGGCTATAAAGTAAAACTCAGCAACCATCATGGCAATAATGTTCTCTAACAACAAAGCAATTACGCTGAAAATAAACAACAAAAAACACATAAAAATAAACAGAAACAAGCCAAGTTAAAAAATTTAGGAACACATTATAAACTGACAAATAGCTTTAAAAAATCATACTAGTGAAAAATGCTTAGAATGAAACAATAATGAAAACCCTACATTTTGAAACGTGATACTCAGGTGAAAATTTTTAGAACTTAGTAAATTAATATATAGCATGAATCCTTATAATGGAAAGAAAAACATTATTTTCTAACTAACCATCTTACAAAGTTCAGAACAGGAAAACAGAAGAATTATCATCCAAAATAAATTAGGAGGAAATAAATTAAAGACATAACATAATAAGTAAAAGAAATTAATGATAAACTAATACATAGTGAAAAAGATGAAAAAAGGAAATATAGATGCTTGAAAAAAAATCTAATAAAATTGACAAACCACTGGCAAGGTTGATCAAGACATGAAGGATGGAGGCACAAATATGTGATTTTAGGAAAGTAAAAGAGAACATAACTACAACTGCATTGTAGTGAGTAAGAGGTCATGTAATGTGTACAGTTATGAGTCCAGACTCCCTGACCAGATTGGGTGTGTTTATATCTAAACTCCACAACGTATTAACAGTGTCCTCATAGTCAAGTTAGTTGATCTTTCTCTGGTTCATTTACACCACCTATAAAAAAGGGAAAATAGCAATCTGTATCAATAAATAGTGTTGAGATTAAATAAGCTAATATATGGTAATGGTAGCAGTTAGAACAGCATAGCACATAGTAAATAGTATATAAGTATTTTGTTATTTATATACATGTATTATATGTGCATTGTATCATCATCAGTAATATTAATTTTTAAATGGCTTTGTGCAAATAAAATTCAAAATTTAAATAAAATGGGCAAATTCCTAGAAAAAATATTATATAAAACTTCAAAAAACATAGAAAACCAATTAATCAAATAACGAAAAATCAAATAATAGTTAATTTAAAAGCATCAACATCTCAAAAAAGTTTCCATAAAGATACTTTCACCAATAAAAGATACTTCTACCAATAAAATATACCAATTATTCAATTAGCACATTTATCAAATCAAATCTTACACAATATGTTCCAGATTGTAGAAAAAGCAGAAATGCTCCTTAACTCATTTTATGAGCATAGTCTAACTTTGGTCCTCAAAAGTGGTATGGATAGTACAGACAAGGAAAATTAGAGACTACATTCACTTGGAAACAAAAAAAGAAATTTAAAGAAAATCAACAAATTGAATCTAGCATTATATAAAAATAATAAATCACAATCAAGATGATGTTACTTCAGGGTTTTTAACAATAGAAAATTCTCCTAGCATAATCTACCATAATGCCAAATAAGACAAAAAGCTGTCCCTGTGGCTCTCAACCACACTGTGGTCTGCATAGACTACAGTGTGCATCTGAACTAGGAATCAGAAGCCTTGGAACAAGGGTGTGATAGAGAAACAGGTTCTGTGCCTATCTACCTATGACGCAGAGCTGGTAGAGCCCCCTCACCTCCCTCCCACCACAGAAACCTCAGTACACTTCACCAGGAGTTCCTCCCAGACACCCTCATCAAGAATGTTGTGTGGACTTGCCATTGGGATATTTTTGGCTAAGCCAGGAGTTCTAGCTCTACCCAGCTATGTCCTCTCCCACAGAAAAGGAAGGTCAGGCTACCAGGCACCCCACTGTCCAAGCCTTCACCTGAAACAACAGAAAGCACCTCATGGTAAACAAAGATCAAGTCCATACCCACCTGCTAGTGCAGCAGCTGACTCTTACCTATAAACACCATCTTCTGGCCCATAGGTCAAACCACACAGCTCAATAGAAAGCCTGTTGACAGAAATACATAGGACTATAGAAACAAAGCAAAAAACCCCTGCCCAACACAACCTTCTCCAGATGAGAAGCAATCAGAAAAGAATTCTGCCTTCATGAAAAATAAATGTTGTGACATCACCAAAGGCTTACTCTGACTCCCAACAAAGGTCCGTAGCCAAAATGGAGGCATAGAGATGACAGATGGAGAATTCAAAGCATGGATTGCAGGAAAACTCAATAAGATCCAAGATAAGATTGAAAATCAACACAAATAAATTTGTAAAGCAATCCGGGAAATAAAAGAAGTAAACATCTTTAAAAGATGAATCAGAGCTACTGAAACTGAAAAACTCACTTAAGGAATTTCAAAATACAATTGAAAGCTTTATTAATAGACTAGACCAAGCAGAAGAAAGAATTTTAGAGTTTGAAGATTGTCTTTTGAACTAATCCAGTCAGACAAAGAAAACATAATTTTTAAAAAAGTGAACAAAGTCTCAGAGAAATATGGGATTATGCAAACTGACCAAACCTATAAATTATTGGTATTCCTGAGAGAGATGGAGAAAAAAATGAACAACCTGGAATGTGTATTTGAGTAAATAATTCCAGAAAATCCCTAATATTGCTAGAGAGGTAGACATCCAGATAAAAGTAATACAGAGAACACCTGCCAGATACTACACAAAAAGAATATCGCCAAGGCATATAGTCACCAGACTGTGTAAGGTCTATGGTAAACAATAAATCTGAAAGGCAGGTAGAGAAAAAGGTCAGATCACATACAAAGAGAACCCCATCAGATTAACAGTGGGCTTAGCAGCAGAAATATACAAGTCAGAAGACACTGGTAGCATATTTTCAGCATTCTTAAAGAAAAGAAACTCCAACAAAGAATTTCCTACCCTGCCAAGCTAAGCTTCATAAGTGAAGGAGAAATAAAATCTTTTTTAGACAAATAATCACTAAGGAAATTTATTACCACTAAATTAGCCTTATAAGAGATCCTTAAGGGAGTTCTAAACATGATGATGGAAGAACAGTATCTGCTACCACAAAACCACACCTAAGTACATAGCCCATAGATCCTTTAAAGCAACTACCCAATAGGAAGTGCAAAATAAGCTAACAATTGTATGATAGAATCAAAGTCTTATATATCAATATTGACCTTGAATGTAAGTGGCCTTAATGCCACACTTTAGAGTAGCAAGTTGGATTAAAAACAAACAAAAAAACACACACACAAAAACCACAACCCATTCCTCTACTGTCTTCAAAAAAACTTTCTCACATGCAACGATACCCATAGGCTCAAAGTATTGGAGAAAAATCTGTCACTCAAATGGAAAACAAAAGAGAGCAGAGGTCTCTCTTCTTATATCAGATAAAGTACACTTTAAATCAAGAGTAAAGGGACAAAAAATAGTACTAAATAATGACAAAGACTTCAACCCAACAAAATGATTTTGCTCTACTAAATATATATACACCTAACAGTGGAGCACTCAGATTCATAAAACAATTATTCCTAGACCTATGGAAAGACTTAGCCACAAAATAATAGTGGGGGACTGCAAAACCCCACTGACAGTGTTAAACAAATTATTAAGGCAGAAAACTAACAAGCCCTGGATCTACATTTGATAACTGATCACCTGGACCTAATAAATATCTCCAGAATACTCCACCCATTAACCATAGAATATACATTTTTCTCATCTGCACATGGAATATACTCTAAGATTGACCACATGCTCAGCCATAAAGCAAGGCTTAATCAATTCAAATTAATCAAAATCATACCAACTATACTTTCAGACCACTGTACAATAAAATTATAAACCAGTACCAAGAAAATGCCTCAAAAACCACAAAATACATGGAAATTAAACAATATACTCCTGAATGACTTTTTGAGTAAACAATAAAATTAAGGCAGAAGTTTAAAAAAATTCTTTAAAATAAATGAAAACCAAACTCTCTGGGATATAGTTAAGGCAGTGTCAAGAGGAAAGTTTATAGCATTAAGTGCCTACATCAAGAAGTTAGAAACTGGGAAACTTACTGGAAATGAAAAAAAAAAAAAACACCTCCAAACAATCTGAAATTAACAATTTAATACTACCCCTAGAGGAAAAACAAGAACAAAGTAACCCCAAAGCAGGCAGAAAGAAAGAAAGAACCAAAATTAGGGTAGAACTGAATGAAATTGAGAGCCCCCAAATCCATAAAATGACCATCCAAAAAAAAAAAAAAAAAAAAAAAAAAAAAAA
>NW_016807340.1:1593836-1597161 GCF_001698545.2 Rhinopithecus bieti
AAAAAAAAAAAAAAAAAAAAAAAAAGAGAAAAGTTCAAAATAAGCACCATCAGAAAGGAAAAAGTTTACATTATAACTGATCCCACAGAAATATAAAGATCCTCAGAGCCCATTATGTGAACATGTCTATGCACACAAACTACAAACTAGAAAATCTATTGGAAATGGATACATTCTTGGAAACCCACAACTCCCGAAGAGTAAGCAGGAAGAAATCAAAACCCTAAACAGACCAATATCAGGATCTGTAATTAATCAGTAAAAAAACTACCAATAAGAAAGAATATGGATCAGTTGTATTCATAGCCAAATTGCACCAGACAAAAAACTATTTTTAAAAATAGAGAAGTAACTCCTCCCTAACCTATTCTATGAAGCCAGCATCACTCTGATACCAAAATCTGGCAAAGACTCAACCAAAAAAGAGAAGTACAGATCAGTATCTCTGCTGAACATAGATACAAAAATCCTCAACAAAATATAAGCACACCAAATCTAGCAGTACATCAAAAAGTTAATTCCCCATAATCAATTAAGCTCCCGGGATTCAAGGCTTATTCATCATACACAAATCAATAAACATGATTCACCAAATAAACAGAATTAGAAGCAAAAACAATATTATCATTTCAATAGATGCAGAAAAACTTTTTATAACATTCCACATCCCTTCACAATAAAAACCCTCATCAAACTAGGCATCAAAGGAACATAACTCAAAACAATATGAATCATCTAGGACAAACCCACAGCCAATATTATACAGAATAGGCAAAAACTGGAAGCATTCTCCTTAAAAATTAGAATAAGATAAGGATGTCCACTCCCACCACACCTATTCAACATAGTAATAGAAGTCCTATCTAAAGCAACCAGGCAAGAGAAAGAAATATAAGGCATTCTAATAGGAAAAGAAGTCAAATTATTTTTATGTTGATGATATGACACTGTGCCTAGAAAACCCTAAAGACTCCATGAAAAGGCTTCTAGAGCTGATAAATGACTTCAAAAAAGTTCCAGTATACAAAATCAGTGTTCAAAAATTAGTAGCGTTTCTATACATCAATAACATTCAAGCTGAGAACCAAATCAAAACACAATCCCATTTCAGTAGTCACGCTAGAAATAAAATATTTTGGAATATATCTAACCAAGAACGTGAAAGGTCTCTACAAGGAGAACTATAAAACACTGGTGAAACAAATGATAGATCATACAAACAAATAGAAAAACATCCCATGCTCATGGATCAGAAGAATCAATATCTTAAAAATGGCCATAATGCCCAAAGCAATCTACAATTCAACACTATTCCTATGAAACTACCAATGTTATGTTTCAAGAATTAGAAAAAAACTATTCTAAAATTCAGATGGAAGCAAAAAAGATAACAAATAGCCAAAGCAATTCTAAGCAAAAAGAACAAAGCTGAGGGCACTACACTAATTGACTTCAAACTAAACTATACGGTTACTGTGATGGTTAATATTAGGTGTCAACCTGGTTGGATTGAAGGATGCATAGATGACTGGTAAAGTATTGTTTCTAGTGTGTCTGTAAGGATGTTGCTAGAGGGGATTGACATTTGGGTCGGCAGACTGGGAAGGGATGACCCACCCTCAATGTGTATGGGCACCATGCAATCTGCTGCTAGCGCGGCTAGAACAAAGCAGGTGGAGAAGGTAGGATAACCTTGCTTGATGAATTTTCTGGTTTCCTTCTTTATCCTGTGCTGGATGCTTTCTTCTGCTCCTCCTGCTCTTGAACATCAGACTTCTGGTTCTTCGGCCTTTGGACTCAGACTTGCCAGAGTCTTACCCAGGTCTTTTGGACCTTCCGTCACAGACTGAAGGCTGCACTGTCGACTTCCCTGGTTTTGAGGCTTTCAGACTCCGAATGAGCCACTATGGGCTTCTCTCTTCCCCAGCTTGCAGGCAGCCTATTGAACTTCACCTAGTAATCATGTGAGCCAATTCTCTCTAATAAACTCCCTTTCATATATACATGTATTCTATTACTTCCATCCCTCTGAAGAACCTTAATACAGTTACTGTAACCAAAAACAGCATTGCACTGGTACAAAAACAGACACACAGAACAGTGGAACAAGATGGAAAACCCAGAAATAAAGCCACACAACTATAAACATCTGATCTTTGACAAGGCTGACAAAAACCAGCAATGGGAAAAGGACTCCCTATTCAATAATTGGTGCTGAAAAAACAGGCTACTCATATGGAGAAGAATCAGCTGTATCCTTACATTTTACTACAGTTAAAAACTAAGATGGATTAAAGATTTAACTATAAAACCTCAAACTATAAAAATTTTAGAAAAAACCCTAGAAAATACCCTTCTCGACATTGGCCTTGACAAAGAATTTTGGCTAAGTCCTCAAAAGCAATTGCAACAAAAGAAAATTGACAGCTGGAAACTAATTAAACTAAAGAGTTTCTGCACATCGAAAGAAACTATCCACAGAGTAATTCCACAACCTACAGAATGAGAGAAAATATTTGAAACTATGCATTTGACCAAGGTCTAGTATTCAGAATTTATAAGGAATTTAAACAATTAAACAGAAAAACAATTCACCTCATTAAAAATGGGCAAAAGACATGAACAGATACTTCTCAAAGGAGGCATATATGCAGTCAACAAATATATTTTTTAAATGCTCAACATCACTAGTCATTAGAGAAATGCAAATCAAAAGTACCAGGAGATAACCTCTCACAACAGTCAGAATGGCTATTATTAAAACGACAAGAAATAACCAATATTGTCAAGGTTGTGGAGAAAAGGTGATGCTTATATACTGTTGGTGGGAATGTAAATTAGTTCAGCCATTGTGGAAAGCAGTTTGGATATTTCTCAAAGAACTTAAAAACAGAGCTATCTTTTGACCCAGCAATCCTGTTACTGGGTATTTGCCCACCCCCCGCCACAAAATAAATTGTTCCACCAAAAAGAACCATGCACTTACAGTCGTATATTTATTTCAGCACTATTCACAATAGCAAAGACATGGAATCAACCTCGATGTCCATCAACAATGGACTGGATAAAGAAAATGTGGTACATATACACCATGGAATACTATGGAGCCATAAAAAAGAATGAAGTAATGTCCTTTGCAGCAAATTTGTGAATTAAATTTGAATTAAATGGATGCAGCTGGAGGCCAATATCCTAAGCAAATTAACACAGGGAAGGGAACCAAATGCCACATGTTCTCACTTATAAGTGGGAGCTAAACATGGAGTACACATGGACATAAATATGGGAACAATAGACACTGGACACTGGGGGGTACTTGGGGGAA
>NW_016807340.1:1597348-1616350 GCF_001698545.2 Rhinopithecus bieti
GGGGGTACTTGGGGGAAGGGGGGGAAGGGGGGAAAGCGGCAAAAGTTGAAAAACTACCCATTGGGTACTATGCTCACTAGCAGAGTGATGGGGTCAGTTGTGCACCGAACCTCAGTGCACCAAACATCAGTTACACACCAGTTGCCCCTGTAACAAACCTGCACATGTACCTCCTGAATCCTGAACCTTCCTCTGAGGAGGGGTGAAGCCACTTCTCTTCATGGAAATACACACAGACTGAAACTGTATGTGGTGGCAGGAGGCAGGGAAAAAGGGGAGGAAGCCACAAATCGAAATTTGGGAGAAGATATTTGCAACATCCAATTCCAATAAGATTTAATATCCTAAAAATTTAAAAAATACTGTGAATCAAAAGAATAACAAAACAAAGCAAAAGGAAAATAGGCAAAATAAATGACTGGGGGCTTTATAGAAAAGGAAATAAAAGTGGCTCATGAAGAGTTGAGAAAGTGCTCAACTTCATTTGTAATCAGGGCACAGTGAGGATAAATCAGAGGGTTGATTTTTTTTTTTAAATTCACAAATTCTGCCATAGAAGAAATTATCTCAGACAGGGGTGAACTTGGGAGAAGAAATGGAGAAAAACAATCCTGAGTCACTGAATAGAAGAGGGAATAAAATTTCCTATGACCGTTAGACCCTCCATAAGAGTATCAATCACTCTTCATTGCTGTATAACTGATTACAAATATAAGTTGAAAATTGTTAAGTTGGGCAGTTGCAGCTGTTTTTCCTATAATTCTTTATAGTTGTAGTCTTTTAAAAAAAGACACTATTTCTTCATCTTCTCTAAATGTTGATTGTCTTTTAGCTGACCAATTTTAGTTTACTTAGTAATCTCTATGAAAATATTCCTGACAATGAATTTCACAGGCTTAGCCAGTCTCTCTTAGCTGATTCACTATACATCTGTCTGCTTCTTAAAACTTCATAGTGATTTCACATGCTTCTCAAGGCCATAACTTAGATTTCTGCTCAAAGACATCATACACAAAATAATTCTGGTTTCTCTGTTATTGACTACTTGTTAAAATTCATTTAGTTAACCAATGTTTATTGGTACCCTAATATATACTCTAGGTTAAAGGAAATAAAAGCAAATAATACTTGCCTCAACCCCATGGTGTAGCTTATAATAGAGCTGAGGAGACAGGTACATCAGGGATTATCGTAAAGTGTGTTGAGTGAAAGGGTAAGGCTGTCTCGGGGATTTTGTATACATATATAGCATTTTTATAAGTGCTTTCAGTTTTGTAATTTTTTTTGGATTCTTAGCAAAAGTTTTTGCTTACTTTTTTTTTGTTTGTGTTTCAGATGGCTGACAGTATTAGATAAGTCAGTTCTGCTGAAATTCGTCTTATTGATCATATGAAACATCCTTAAATTTGGATCTTTTCTCAAATTATAAATGGCTCATTAACTTGGGAAATGTTTTCACTCTGACTCCTTGATTTTCATAACTTTGTGAATTCCTCATTAAAATAAAATTTCCCATCCTGAGAATGTTTTATATTAGGATTTTTTTCTTTAGTTCCATGAATTTGCTTTTGCAGGAGATTTCAGGTATTTAAAAGGTAGTAAGTTTATATTAAATAGAACATTATCTTCCAATAAAAAACAATCTGAAGCTCTAGAACTACTTTTGCCAATAAATAAGAAAGTTTTGGGCCTGCTGAGGTCTCAGGTCAAATTTCTGGATTTTATTTTTAAGAAAGGATCTAATTTGGCTCCATATAGGCTAATTTGCTGGCCAAAGCAGTGTTTTCTGAGATAATGTCAACAAGAGAGAAATTTCAAGAATATCAGAACTGACATTTTATCAGATTAAAGTAAGCTTACTCAACCACTTAATTTTTAAAAAATTTAAACACTTTAAACATGTAAGTTGACACAAGGCATTAAATTATAATTAATAAAATTTGTGTCAATGTTTTATAAAATAAATTTAAATTAAAATGTCCTCAATCTAAAATTTTAGTTTAAGTGAAGATGCACATCAAAAAGGAATATTTCATATGTTCATTATCTTTAACACACGTAATTATAGTTTTGACTCTTGTATTAATCTGTTTCATTATCTGATAATAAAATTTGTGAATTTGATTCCAAAATCAAGTAGAAAATTTGAAAGACACACTACACAATTTTTTGTTTGGATTTTAACATAATATCTGCATCTAGCGATCACATGAAGACCAACCAATTTAGGTTTTCCAGAACATAACTTTAAGAACTGAAAATCAATTACATAGCCAAGCTGTAGAAATTCTTATATAGCAATGTACTTTTTAAGGCTTAACTATAAAAGTTCAATGATGTGTAGACAGAGACTTATAGAAGATTACTGCTATCAGCTTCTGAAATGTGTGTAACAAAATCTGATGCTGCGTTGAGGATCAATGTCTCTGTCCATTTTGCATATGAGTCCTGCTGGAAAGAAAGCAACTGTCAGACTAGTGGAGAGATCACAGTTGCTGAGCAACGGTTGCATCATGAATATGTTCTTTGCTTTGAATTGGTGCACAGATAAAAAACATATACATTTTTATCCATGATAAAGTAAGTCTACCATTGAATAGAAGTCTATCAAGAGCAAAAAATCCCATGAAAATAATTAATGTTAAGGTTACTAGTATTGATCTTTAGAGAAACTAAATTTAGTAGTATCAATGTGAAAGGAGAAAAGTTTTTCAAGCATTTTACAAACACTGTGCATCAGCAAATGATTGTTTTGTATGTGGAAAGGGACCAAAATTAGACTCCTAAAATATTTCCTTAGAGTCTCAGTGATTATATTTTCTCCAACATCAGACTGCTCATCAGACAGCATGCAGTGACACAGGTGGCAGTTATTGGAATTATTCAAATCACTTTTCAATTTGAAAGCACATTATGGTTCCTGTTAAATAGAGACATGGATAGTTGGGAATACTTTGGATTAATGTCTAATTTACTCTATTTGCCTTTCTCCTTATAACTGGACAACTACTTGTAGTCTCATAATTTTTGAATCATCATCCACGAGTCTTAGGTCTTTAGAATGAGCTTCCTGAGTCCTAGTTATTAGTTAGCAAAGTTAAAGAACAAGGTGCATTGGTCAAATCTCCATATGCAAACCAAATGAAATGTGGAAATTAAATGATCTAATGTAACAAAAGAACAAAATGAAATTATATCTGTCAGTATCCTTTGTTTGTCTATTCTTAACCACTATCCTAGAGAAGTGTAAATTAAAAGTCGAAATGATTTATTTCAGAAACTAAATAAATAGAGCACACTGCTGCTTTTTCATTTCATTGTGTACCTTCACTTCTGGTATTTTTTAACTCCCTCTGAAAGTGCTATTTCAACAAGACCATGTAAATGTCTATAATTGCGAGAGAAAATGTTAATATAACATTTACACAGTTCAACAGCTTCAAAGCTATTTCATTGACTATGCTTAAAAGGAAACTTACACACAGAGGTCCCAAGCCCACATAAATGCTAGTTTAGTGGGACATTTGGTGACAGAGCCTTAAAAACAGAAACAAAAAGGAAGGGAAATCAAACAGCCCCATCTTCCAGCCTAATTCAAGCCATTTAGAAGCTCTGTGCTTAAGCCAAGGATTACTAGTGATATTATCTACATCAGCTTTGCTGTTCAGGAAGGGACGTCTCTCTTATTAAAGAAAAAGAGAGAAAAAGGAAAAAAAAATAGTTTAAAGCCAAGTAATTCGGGCCCGCATAAATCTTTAATGGGTTCTGCCTTCATATGATTGGCTATGTGTTCTTTCCTCTGCCCAGGGGAAACACTACATGTCTTAGAGGAGAATAATAGTAACTCCATCTTGTGTGTTATATGATATCTTCAAGTAATCCCCAGGATTTTGGCTTTGTCTGTCGTAAACAAAAGGCCACCCATACATAATGTGTCTGGGCTATTCCAGACTCTTCACCTTAGCAGGTGACACCCACAAGATGGACGTGGGTAACTAAGCCCATTTGTAGCTGGAGGCCGTTTTGCTCCCAAGACAGCTCAGAAAATGTAAAAACAAAAAGCATATTTCTCTTCTCATAAGAACAAAGTGTAGCCAGCACCCTGCAGTTGTTTCTGGGCTTTTCTCAGGAGTATTAATGAAATGCCAAAACACCAAATAATATATTTTGCTTTGTGAGTTAATGAAGAAAATACCATGCTGTAGATTCATTTGTTGAAAATATATGGTCGATTCCAAGCTCTCTAGGTCAAACCACAAAACAAAAGAAAAATAGAGGAATAAAAGAATCTATCATTTACTGTTAACGACTTCATAAAATGAATAAAATTATGTAGAAAATTCTGTTTTATCGTAAATCTGTCGTTTCCCCTGTAGGATGGAAGGAAGCTGTGCTTACTGAGCTAGGTTCTGAGCAGATAAGCTTCCTAACTGTTGGATTTATTCACTCAATAAATGTACATCTATTATCTGGTAGGGACTTTCTTCAACTCTGAAAAACATGAGAAAGCTTTGTCTTTCAGTGCACTGCAAGCTAACTTTGTAAAATTTTAAATCTGAAAGAGAGTCAGACCTGCATCTACTCTAGTTCTTTTTTTAAATTATTTTTACGTTTATTTTAATTAATTAATTAATTGTTATTTTTTGGTTTTTGAGACGGAGTCTCACTCTGTCGCCCAGGCTGGAGTGCAGTGGCGCGATCTCTGCTCACTGCAAGCTCCGCCTCCCGGGGTTCAAGCCATTCTCCTGCCTCAGCCTCCAGAGTAGCTGGGACTACAGGCGCCCGCCACCACGCCCAGCGAATTGTTTCTGTATTTTTTAGTAGAGACGGGGTTTCGCCGTGTTAGCCAGGATGGTCTCGATCTCCTGACCTCATGATCTGCCCACCTCGGCCTCCCAAAGTGCTGGGATTACAGGCGTGAGCCACAGCGCCCGGTCCATCTGCTCTGGTATAGCAATTCTGGTTATATCAACATAAGGCATGCTCTTTATATTGCGATGTTATCAGTAGGCATAGAATTGCAATATAAAGAGCATGGCTTTATGTCATTACTCACTAATACGGTGCCAACAAATGGAGATAAATTTCTAAGTTGATTGACTAAAATGAACTTTAAAAAGCTAAGTCTTATAACAATGAGTAATTTGAATTTAAGACAAAAAATAAAATACAGTTTCTGTTCTTCCATAAAATCACAAATTGTCTCTAAGACACATTTAATTTTACACATGAGCACGTTTATTTTATTGCAAATTTCCAGAAAAGTTTGTGTGTAAGGTAAAAAAGAGTATGCTTTTGCAAATACTAATTTTGAGCAAAAAGGTAAATTACAATTCTAAGTTAATGAATTGCTGTATTGTGATAAAAGGCAAGGTGCTCATCAATAAACACATATAATCTAGTATCAAAAGTTTGCTTCAATCTGTAATATATAGTGGCAAGTATAGTAAATGAAAAAGCAAGAGTGGCTGGTGAAATAAAAAATTAATTCATAGATACATTATAGTATTATTTAACATAAGTTTAAAGCATCCATTTCACAACATATTTCCAAACATGGTTGATACCTTTGTAGGATGCTTTCTTAGTTTACAGAATTTTATTTAAAATTTATTCTTAGCCTACACATAATGAACTAACAAAAGGGAAAACCAATTAATTATTCAACAGATCAAGTTGTTGCTTAATTTTGCTCAATGTATTATCTGTGAATGTCATGAAAACAAATTTTTAAAAACCAAAAAAGGAAAGGAAACATCAAAATGGCCAATTTGTATTACACCACCATGGCTAACATGATAATGTATTTTACATGACTCATAATTAGATGTGAACATGTATAGAAACCTCTTGTTATTTATTCTATGTGAATGAAATGCACCAAATTTGGTCATAAAACTCACTATTTCATGAGATATTGAAACAATTAGGAATTCAGTATACATACTCTAGATCTTAACTTTTAAAATTGATCATTAGCTGTTTAAAAACAATGTGATAAGTATTATCTGACTAACTGAGCTTATTAATGTCTTAATCCATCAAAATTTTATATTCTGGCCAGGCACGGTGGCTCACACCTGGCGACAGAGCAAATTTGGTCTCAAAAAAAAAGAAAAGAAAAAAACTAAGTTATCATCTTTGCTTAATTAAGATGAACTGGACTTAACATTCACTTTGCACAATTTCACTGTAAGAAGAAAGAATTTGCCATATGTAGTCACTTCTACAGTGAATGTGCCAGTCTTCTGATTGAGAAACATGTCTCTTGTGCCTTTCTTAAAGTTTCACTGCAACTCATATTTCTCTAGACAATGCTGTTCCTTCCTTGTCCATACCATTCCACATCATCTCTGAGTTCACTTATATTTTTTGCGTATGTTGCTTTCTGAAACTCTTCATTTTATACAGTTCACAAAGATGTAGTCTTCCTTTTATGTGTCTCAATCTTATGTCACTCAACTTACAAAGGGCGTTCTCTTATCCAAATTCGGTTTATAAATATATGTTAAGCATTATTTTTTGTGGTTTTTATCATAAAAAATAATGAGAGGATATTGAAACCCGAACACTTTCTTGCTCTACATACAGATTATATAAAATATATAAACTTGAATTAATATGATATTAAAGAAGGAAAATTTGATCAGTTAAGAAATTATTATGTTTTCACTTTGTAATGTAGATCTAGTGGATGCTAAATAGAAAGTAGAGATGTAATTCTATTTTGTAAATATGATAATGCTTTATTGTTCATTATATCAATTAAAAAGTTAATATATAAATAGTAAAATTAAATGGAACCAGTATTACTATCTTTGATATTAGTAAAAATTTGGAGTATAATTCACATTTTTTTCATATTTCTGCATATCATTCTTTCACTGAGATGCATTAAAAGAATAATATCTGCTACTCCTTAAGAACCTCATATTTTCCAGACAGTCTCTCAGACACTTTGATTAAAATAAATATTATTATGTATTGAACACTTACTACTTTTAATGAATATGAACAAGAGTAACTTTAACTGCCATAACAAATGAAACTCAAAATGTCAAGGGCATGGCATAGTAAGAATTTTTTTTCTCATATAGCGTTCAATATAGATAGGTCTGGTTAGTGGGTGGCTTTCTTACCTGTGGTAATGATCTCAAACCCCTAATAATGTGGCTCCATGATTCTCCAGGCTAGGATCTCTTAGTGCTTTTCATCCAACTGGGGAGAAAGAGACAGGACCTGAGAAAGGTTATTAGTCTTAAAAGCCTACATCACTTTGCACTTTCTCTGTTGCAAGATCTAGTGCCAGGATCTCACTGGATGTGAATCTCTAAATTATAGTCTCTCTCTGAATAGCTGCTTCCAAAAGACAATTTCACAATATGAATATTTGAGTCAGACAGCTATCTGTCCCTGACACGTAAGATACAGTACTGGGAACCCTGTATTCATTATATATTGTATACTCTCACAAATGATTTTATGATATTATTATTCACTGTTTTACAAATAAGAGGCTCAGGAATTTATTTGCACAAGTAGTATTTGAACCCAGGTCAGTCTAATGTAGAAAAATTAAGCTCTTAGTAATTATGATATACAATATTAAATGATAATGGATGTAATTATTCCAAATAATAGCAATAATAACTAATATTAATGGAATCTGAACTCATATTGTGTATTTGACAGTATTCTAAGTGCTTTTCATGCATTAGCTTATGTTATCCTCATTATAAATTTTTATGACTTTGCAGATACAAATGAGACACCTGTTATAAGTACAATAGAAATTCAAGTATGAGACTTTTATCTTCCTTTGTTACTGAAGCATGCTTAGCATACTTGGGGTTGGTTCAACACATATTCCTTATCATCTTCACAGACACATCATCTTTCTCAAAGAGGCAGAAATCTTTATCCAAAGTTTGAGAACTAGCTTGAGAGCTAGAGAAGACCTCAAAGGTAATTTGTTATGAATATTCATCAAATATGTGTTCCCTATACTATTTTCTGGGTAAATATTTCCAATAACAGAACCACAGAACCATAGAAATTAGAACAGTCCAAGCGTAGTTCACATATTCTTTCACAATACTGTTCTTACATGGTGAGATCATCTGCTTTTACTCCCATATTTTATTTGGGAAAGTGGAGGCCATGAGGGTTTAGGAGACCAATTTGCCAAAGATCACATAGCTAGTCTCTCTGTAACTTCAATCCATTGATTCTGGCTCTGCTGTTAAATTACTCAAAGCAATTTCAGTTCCAATTTCTTGCCTACAGATTTTCATATATTTGAAAACAACTACCTGTTTTCCTTTATTCTTTTCTCCAAAATAGGCAGTTGAATGTTGTTCAGTTATTTTGAATATTCAGGCATTGATGACTTTGAAAGTCTTGTTTTTCAATATGCCTGGTAAATGCTGTTCCGCATAAAGCCAGACTCCATGTGTGGTCTGACCAATGTGAGATACAGAGGAAATAATTTCACCTTATTGCTCAGCACTCTGCTTTTGTTAATTCCATTTAAGATTAAATTAGCTTTTTTGGCAGTCATAGAAAACTATTGACTTATATTAAACTATTCAATTTGTCATTGTGAAGCCTTTCAGGTCTTTTCAAATGAGCCACTGCTGAATTTAAAAAAAGAAAAAAAGTAAGATCAAATGTATCTTTTTCTCTTTTATTTAATCAACTGCTATGAAAGTTAAACGTGTCAAGGGAGTATGACAAAAAGGGAAAGAGTGAGCATACCTGGATTAAATTTCATCTCCGTCATTTTTTCTCAAGATTTTGCTTATTGTATATTTTGAATGATAAATACAAACCCTCTCTAGCTTATGTCTTCTGAAAATTTGATTCACACTTCCATTTGTTCATCAAAATGCTTAATGTTTCTAAGTTAGCTATGCTTTTAGTGATTATAGCCTGTTAAAGAAGGGTAGAAGACATTACGAATAGTGTTCAAAAGATGAAAACAGAAATGTTGGATCGGGCAAAAAGAAAAAAATGACTTCTGTCCTTAGAGACTATCTCAGAATGACATTTAAGAAACAAAACAAAACAAAACAAAACAAACAAACAAACAAAAAACAAAACCCTGTGTGACTTTGAGTCCTCATCACGAAAAAAATCCATGTAGCACTGCTGTCTATTTTTGCATACCTTTTTGCACTGTCTATATGTGTACTGTTAATGGTTCTATTCAATTCTCTGTTGACTTTCAGATTCAGTTAAAATCTGAAATATATATGAATCTGAAAATGAATTTCAGATTCCTATAAAATCTATATTATTCTGTGATCCACCTGTCCTATCTCTCGCTTTTTTTTGTTTGTTTGTTTTTAGACGGAGTCTTGCTCTATCACCTGGCTGAAGTGCATGGTACGATCTCGGCTCACTGCAACCTCCATCTCCCATATTCAAGCGATTCCCCTGCCTCAGGCTCCCTGAGTAGCTAGGATTACAGGCGTGTGCCACCACGCCCAGCTAATTTTTGTATTTTTAGTAGAGACGAGGTTTCCCCATATTGGCCAGGATTGTCTCTATCTCCTGAATTCGTGATCCACCCGCCTTGTCCTCCCAAAGTGCTCGGATTACAAGCATGAGTCACCCGTGCCCGGCCTCCTATATCTCTTTTAAGTAATGACACGCTAATACTTTCGGCTTCTATTTCAGTGAACCAATGCTGGCTTCAAGAAATCATTAATTTCTTCTCCATTAACTTATAAACTAGTTTTTTAATAGTTGATTGTAGAATTTTGATGATTGTTAATGTTTAATTGTTCCTTTTTTTGGGAAATTGAAACAATGTGTCAATCTGGTGGTATGTTTCTAAATTAGCTATGATTTTCAGTGATTATAGCCTGTTAAAAGAAGAGTAGAAGACATTAAGAACAGTGTTCAAAAGTAATTAAAAGGTGACATTTTAATTAAATAATTAAATGAACAATTATAATATTTTTGATATTTAACTTTATTGACAATTTGGAAGTAGATGCTTTCAAATTATATGAAATTTGATATACTAACATCTGTGTTATACATGGAAAACTTTTACAATGAAAGATAATAAAGAAAAAAATGAAGTAATGGAATCATGAAAACACAATGGACTTTTAATAGATCTTAATAGAACAGTGCTAAAACTATTTTGGGAATAGAACACAATACTAAACTAGGTTTAGAGATGAGAAAATAAACATCTTTCTAGTAGTACTCTAATTTAGTTTTCATACTATAACTTAACCTTTCTCTTTGTAGTATGTTAGCAATTCAACAAGTTTCTGTGAGAATATCATTCAACTGTCAACATATTCTTAAATTACTATTAATTTTTAATTCAGATTGCCAACATTTTTGCCTACGCAATTGTTTGTTAGACACTGTTTTTTATGATATACATATTTTCAATTGCTGTTCAGTAATAGGAATTGTGTGTTTGTTAATGGGAAAAAATCAGTATCAAGAGATTTATGTCTAAAGAACTGATAAATAAATTGAATTTTCTCTTTTTTTAATAGGATAAAATAGATAAAACATAGGCATTTTAACAACAGATGATAAGTGTTTTACCATCTTGAAGTGTTCTTCTTTAAGTTAATTGTCAAGAGTAAAATCACAGACACAATCATATCAGTTCCCTCTTCAAATGTCTTTGACATCTTATAATTCTCTTCATTAAAAAAGAAAAGAAACTGTAAAAAAGAAAACCATAAAAAAATAGAGTTACTACATTGTATTAGTTCATTTTGTGCCACTATAACAGAATACCTGAACACTCGGTAATTTATACATAACAGAATTTTGTTTCTCACAGTTCTGGAAGCTGTAAAGTCCAAAATCAAGTCAGCAAAGATTTAGTGTCTCAGGTAAGGGGTTGGTCTTCTCTTCCAAAATTGCTCCTTGAACACTGCAACTTCTAGAGAAAAAGAATGCTGCTCATCACATAGCAGAAGAGTAGAAGATTAAAGAAAGTGAGAGACAGAGAAAGAGCACCAAAAAGGGGAGCCATACTCACTATTTTTTTTTTTTTTCTGAGGTGGAGTGTTGCTCTGTTGCCCAGGCTGGAATGCAGTGGCGCGAGCTCAGCTCACTGCAACGTCTGCCTCCTGGGTTCAAGTAATTTTCCTGCCTCAGCTTCCCAAACAGTTGGGATGACAGGCGCCTGCCACCACACTTGGCTAATTTTTTTTTTTTCTAGTAGAGACAGGGTTTCACCATGTTGGCGAGGCTGGTTTCGAATTCCTGACCACAAGTGATCCACCCAGAAGCCACTCATACAATTAAGTCATTAATTCATTCATGAGGACAGAGCCCTCACAGCCCCATTACCTCTCAAAAGTTTTACCTCCTAATACTGTTGCAATGGTAATCAAATTCCAACATGAGTTTTGAAGGCAACATTTAAAACATAGCACATGTGATCCAGCAATTTTACTTTTAGGGATATACACAAAATAATTGAAAGCAGAGACTTGAAAACTTATTTGTACACCCGTGTTCACAGCAGCACTATTCACAAAACCAAGAAGGTGGAAAAGACTCAAGTGTCCATTGATGGATAAATGGATAAAGAAAATGTAGTATACACATACAATGGAAGAAAATTCTAACACGTGCTACAACATAGATAAACCTTGAGAACATTATGTTAAGTGAAATAAGCCAGTCACAAAATGACAAATACTGCATGATTCTACTTATATGAGATGCCTATAGTCGTCAAATTTATGGAGACAGAAAGTGGAAAGATGGCTTCCGGGGCTGGCAGGGAGGAGGAATAGAAACTCAAACTCAAAGTTTAAGTTTGAGAAGATTAAAAAGTTCTGGAGATGGATTGTTGTGATTGTAGAATAATATGAATGTACTTAATGCCACTGAGCTATATACTTAAAAATAGTTAAGATGGTAAATATTATGTTATATGTATGTTATCACTATTTAAAAAAAGACCAAACTTACCAACATAGCTTGCAAGCTCCCAATAATTTGGTACCAACTGTGCAATTCTCCATCTTCCTTACAAATCTCCATCTATACTAGCTCTTTGCTAAACGTACCAGATGGTTTCACATTTCTGTGCTGTTGTCTAAGTAGTTTCTTTTCCTTAGATTTTTTATACATTTTCTCCAATTTTCCCTATTTTTCTCATTCTTCAAAATCCACCTTTCTGCATTAATTTTTTTTCAAGGCCTATATCTCATAAATATTATCTCTTTTTGTGCTTCTTTAGCAATTTGTTTTACTTTCATAATAAATTTCCTGATAATCTTACTAGAATTATTTGGGTATACTCTATTATATTTTTAGCATGATATTATCCTAGCTGTTAGTGTAATAGGCACTCAAAATTCCATAGAACAAAATGGAATAGAATAGAAGAGAATGGAATGAATATAAAAATATGTAATTTTAAATAAGCCACGGATTTAAAAATTCCCTTTGGAAATGTAGAATATTAATATTTATCACTCAAATAGATAATGTATTATTCATGCCCAGAAATAAAATGTAGGTTTAAACTATTTTTTAAATTCATCAATATATTGGAGACCTTTGAGTTTATAATTAAAATTATAACGTTTCACTGTATAGATGCATCTTCATCTATTAACTAAAATCCTCATTGATGAGAATATTATATTGCTTGCAACTATTGGTACAATAGAACTATAAAGAACATCTTTGCATATTTGTCTTTGTAAGAATTTTAGGATAAAATTTAAAATTAAAATTGCTAGATTAAGGAAAATAAATGTATTAAAGATTTTGTTAAATATTTTAAATATTTAATTTTTGGGGGAGAGCCCTTGAAACTGGGTTGCTAGTGTATTTATTCTTCATATCAAAGTTGTCTGTATAATTACAACTTTCTAATTGGATAATATGTACACAGTGCCTTATTGTAATTGATACTATGACTGTGCTCTCAAGACTTTAAAATACTATTTTCTCTGGAAAAGAGACCATGTTTATTATCTGTTTTATCACCAATGCCTAGTAAGTTGTCAACAAATAGAGTGAGCTCTCAATAAATTCAAATAAAACTGTTTGCAAATTCAAAACATCCTTGAGATTTGACTGGAATAGTTTTAAATCACACAAAGACAACCTAACAAAGTGATGAAGCACGTGAATTCTAAGGATAGGTCAGATTCTGGAGCTAGATTGCACTGCCTGTGCCCCATCGTAATTGCAGCCTCATCTCCAAAATCATCTTATACTAACCCAATATTTATGGTATTTCACTGTGTCTAGGGATACACAGACGTGCTTTACCCATTTTTAACTTGCTGCTGTTAAGTCTTTTTCAATCCATGAATATTTTCTCCATTTCGTTTTTCCCTTTACAATTTATCTGTTAAAGAGCCCGGATGATTTGATGTATGGAGTTTCCAAAAGTCTAAATTTTGCTGATTGCCAACTCATGCTGTAGATCTGTGCTACTTTTTCTCTGTCTTCTGCATTTCCTGAAAAATGGGAGTTGGATCCAGATGCATAATCTGACTCATGTTAGATTCTTTTGGTGAGAAATATGGGTGGTGGTTTGTTCTTTCATAAGGAGGAATATAATGTCTGTTTTTTGTTTTTTACTTTTTTGAAGTTAATATTTATTGACACTCAATGCCTGGTCCATTAATTTATTGGGGTCTATACAATGGTTATTTTCTAATTCAATCATTTTGCTTCCATGTATTAGCCAGAATACTTTCACAAAGAGATGTGTTCCTCATCTACTCTTTGATTAAACAGTGCTAAAATTCATATACAGAAAATAAATGTAGGATAAATGTTTGATGTTATTTTGGTTTGGTTTTACTCTATTTTAAAGATAATTATGGCTAGGCATGGTGGCTCATGCCTGTAATCCCAACACTTCCTGAGAGGCCAAGACAGAAGGACTGCTTGAGCCCGGGAGTTCAAGACCAGCCTGGACAAAATAATGAGACTCTGTCTCCACAAAAAATAAAAAATTAGCTGGTGTAGTGGTGCAGGCCTGTAGTCCCAGCTACTCAGGAGGCTGACACGGGAGAATCGCTTGAGCCTGGCAGGTTGAGACTGCTGCAATAAGCCATGATAGCGCCACTGCACTCCAGCCTGGGTGACAGAAGGACACCTGGTCTTAAAAAAAAATCAATAAATGAAATAAAATAAAATAAGATAAAAATTGCTTCCCTGTCATCCTCAGAAGATGACAAGTTCATTTTTGTTTTAATAATATTTTAAATGTAATGTTTAATAATTTATTTTAATACTAATTGGTTTTAATATTTTAACAATAAATTAGTTATTATTTAATAATCATAATCAATTTTTAATGGATTTTACTCCATTGCAATTTTTATCCATATTAAAGCTCAAAAAATTCTATCTTTGGCCAGTGAGAGCATCTTTAGGTTGGCTCTTGACTCCTTTTCACACAAACTAATTGGACTTTGATACTTGCCTTGCTCTCTGATATGCCAAAATGTGGAACTCTCGTCTTGCATATTTCATATTCTAGATCTATAATCAACCATTATTCCAAAAAGCCTAGGTTTATTTCAATGAGTCATGATGCTTAGACACATCATGGGTACTAGAAATGCTTGTTTCTACTGGATTGTTTTATTATTTCCAGGCCTTTCTGGTGGACAGAAGTAGATATATACATATTTATTTTGCAGTGGTATGTTTAAAGACTAAATACTTATATTCCAGTTCAAATTCAAGCCTATAGGGATTTTATTTAAAATATTTTTTATACATCCTCATTTCCTTTTGTCCACATCAAGAACCCTGGAATTATTATAAGGTTAATCCTATAATTATTTATTTTATTTATCCAATATTACTATTCAGAATACAAAATTTCAGAATAATATTTATACCAGCATTACCAAATTAAAATTTTTTATGTGCTAGTTCCTTTCTTCTCCATTCTTTTTGTTTGGATTCAATCTGCATTTTCAGATTATTTGTCCCTTACATTCCATAATTCCTGCCTTTTAACCTCATTTATGTCAGTTCTATGAGTAACTACATAGCTAATCACAGGTAGTTATCATGCGAACTTGGGTTTATGTCTCTCTGGACATTTTGGTTGTCTGAAACACACTTTTAAATAGATTCCTTAAAAAGTACACATGAGAATAGTAGCCCTTGGTTCTTGTATATTGTACTGATGGTCAATTTTGAAGGATGTAAAATACCTGACCCATTATTTTTCCTTGAGCATCTTAAATATGTTTTCCCAATCTTCTAGCAACCTGTTAAAAAAATAAGTGATCTAATTTTCTTTCTCATATAGGTCTCTTGTTATTTTTGTCCTCATGACAAATGACTTTTTTCTTTAAAATGTCCTGTCATTTTAGTAGACTGTGACTTGCCTTTGGACATTTTGGGTCTATGTTCTCAGAAAAATAAATGTGTGCTTTTTCAATATAGGCAGGGACTCAGTTAAAAAAATTAGTACAGTTTTATTTAATAATAACTTTTAATATATTTTCTGTTCTTTTGCTTTAGTTGCTGTTTTCAGAGACTCTGATGATTCTTACGTTGGATTTTCATTGCCCATCTTCAATGTATGTCACTAGCTTGTAAATTATTTTACTCTTTTATTTTAAAATTAAAATGTTATTCTTTACTGTATATTTCTACTAAGGCATTATTTGTTTTGTTTATATGTAGCTGTGTTTCTTCTTCTTTATTCTTCATTTTCAAATAACTTGTCTTCTAATTTTATTTGAGTTTTATCAGCTATTCTTGATGAAACTTCTAATTTGATTTGAGCTTCATCAGATCATACCTGAATTACTGTAATTATGTTTTATATTTCATTTTCATGTCTTTTACTATTTTCTTAATGTCTACAGCATACTGAAGAGGAATAGAAATTCCTTGTCACTCCTCCTACTGTTTATAAGAGTGATGGTAGGTTTATGTTTTCTCTTTTTTATTCAAGGCTGGTCAGTACCTGCTTTGATAAATAGATTATACCTGAGGTGATACCACTATGAGTTAAAAAGAATAAGATAGGATATTTTTCTTCAAGAAATCCACAGATGGAAAAGTGAAATTAACATTAATGTAATTAACAATAATATGGTAGGGAGTGACTGCAATTTTAACTTTGTTCATTGTTTATAAAACATCTCCCTCAAATACAGGAGAACTACCTGACCTTCACAATGCATAGAAAAAGCATTAAAATTTCAAATTTAGGCTAATCTAAATTTATTTAATGTGTGAGCTTTGGAAAAAAATATCAAAGCATACAAATACTCTATGTCTGTATTTTTATTTGTAAAGCACAAGTTCTCACTTTTGAAGAGAGGAGATCATTTATACTTCTACGACTTCTTGTCAAATAACTAAGACACATATGTATACTCTGACCAATCTCAAGTTATTGATTTTCTGTGCACAGTATTGGCAGTATAATTGTGCAAAGTAAAATCTAGACTTCTTAATATGCATTAGTGCATCTACATATGCACAAAAGCACACATTTTATACTTAGATTATAAGTGGATCTTATAGCTTTCTAGCATTTTTCTAGTGAACAAAAGTCCATTTGTATCATGATCATCATTTTGGAAAACTAATCTTGTTTGAATTTACAAATTCCTTTTGTAATCCTTCCTCTTGATTTTATTCCATTAATTATTGAGTCATTTGACTTTATTTAGTCACCTTATTATCCAAGTCCATTATATCCAAAGGACCTAGAATTCTTTACATACTAACAATATCTTTTGCCATGAGTGCCTCAATCTGTGACCTGACCAGTGATCTTGGAAGCATAAGGGATAAAAAAGAGAGCATCCTTGATTAAATCAATCATTTAATCAACAAATATTAAGAGCTGTGAGGGAGATAAAAAAACACAGAAGATAATTATCTCTGCTATCAAAGAGCTTACAGTCTTGTTAGAAATGTAATATGTGCAAGAGGCAATTAGAGAGTAAGATAGTATCTAATGAAGTGTTTAATCAGGGTGGGGGTGCAGCATCAGCTTCTATTCCTGTGAACTGAAGGGTTAGTCAAGATGGACTCTTAGATCCCTTTCAGGAGTATGATCTATATAAAAGTTGCATGAGTAGACAACTGTGAAGCTTAGGCCTTAAAGAAGTAATTTATCTCTTTGCCAACTATGTTTATTTTTTCCATTTCACTCATATCTCTGAATATTGAAGAAGTCTTCTCTTTATAAGATCCTTACTAAGAAGTGCAATTTAATTGATTATACTTCATGCCCATAAATCTAAACTTTCTTTAGCCAACAAATATGTTATCAACTAAACTAGAATAAGCCACTAAAAAATACCAATGCTTAAAATTTTTAAATTACTTTTGCAGAAAGTGGGCATACACCTTTTCAATGAAAACAAATATTCTAAAATAGTAAAAACAATGACTGCAATGCATCCATGTATCAAACTCCACTTGTACACCCTAAATTTACGTTAAAAAAAAAAAAAAAAAAAAAAACAGCAATGCCTGGGTGGGTTTGAAGCTCATCAGCATTAGAAGGCAAGAGACTAATTACTCATGTCATTCAGAGATAAAGCAGTTACTACAATTATCATCTGAGACCACCCAGAAAGAAATGCACACTGAAGGCAAGGCATTGACGTACGACATGACTCCTTCAGTGGACCATTATGGAAATAATGGGGAATACAGAAACTGGTGTAGAGTAGCTGCTTCTAAATATTCTTGTGAGTTTTTAAAAGAAATGAATATTTAGAATTATAAATTATCAAATCAAAATCACATCAGATGACCATGATCATCCATGGACTTCCTAAAACAATCATCACTTTATAATCTCTAACTGAAATTGCCTAAATAGATGATGACCAAGTCTGATTCAGAGCTGCTGAATTACCTTGTAGGTTATGCTCTGAACCTCTCCAAGATTCTCATAAATTTGGAGGCATTTATTGGGAAAGAGTGACCCCAAGATTAGAAGAAGGATATTACAAGGATTCAGGTAATTGTGAGTGTTCCACACCACAACCCAACCACAAGGACAGTCTTTCTTTCTTTGAATACCTGGCAAATACCTCACCTGATTAAAAAAGTTTTTCTGAAATATTTTTCAAAGTCTCTGGTCTTGAAAAATTGTGGTTATATCTGATGGAAAGGGATAATCAAGGTGGGGCAGAAGCAGAAGTTCAACTCTTGAAGGCCTCCTCCTACTTCTGGGTCATCAGTTTTCTTAGCTCTTACCCCAGGTCTGTGTTTACTACTGTGGTCATTAGATAACTGCCCCTCCCCCTGCTCAGTAATGGATGATTACACATTTAGTGATGTGTTAGCTCCATTGTCAACAACTGATCCAGAGGTGGTTTCTTTACTGAAGCACATCAAACCAATTTCTGGCCCCAGGCATGTTAATTTATCTAGTAAGTGTAGTTTTTCTGTTCCAAGAAACAGGACTCCAGAGGTCATTTGTTTTCATCTTTCAGTGATGGTAGTAAAACTCCACTGCATTACTTCATTATGTCATTTTTCTGGTTTGATTTGGTCTGCAGGAACCCTGGTCAATTCACCATTACATGGAATGTCATGTGGGCCCAATTTATTGAGGTCAGTATGCAGGAATAACTACAATCTACATGTTTAGGTAAGATATATGCATGCAAGAGGGTGAGAATTGCACCTCACAGTAATTTAATGATGATTATAGAGATCCAATGGTGTGCAGCATGCAAGGTAATCAATCACCTCTAAAGTCAAGGAAAAGTTGCAAACTCTTACGTCAACTAACATCCAAACAAGTCATAATGCTTGTGGGTTCCTATAGACTGAGAGGCAACTTAAATCATACTTGTGAGTCTTTTTGTGATGCATTTACTGAGGATCCCTTAAGACTGTCAACTTTAGGCTGAGCCTAAGAGAAAGAAAATACTCTCCAGCTGGTCTAGGCTTCAGTAGAAGTAGCTTTGTAACTTGGGCCCAGTGAATATAAAGGTTCTTTTTTTTTTTTTTTTTTTTTTTTTTTTTTTT
>NW_016807340.1:1616578-1646235 GCF_001698545.2 Rhinopithecus bieti
GATCTCAGCTCACTGCAAGCTCCGCCTCCCGGGTTTACGCCATTCTCCTGCCTCAGCCTCCCGAGTAGCTGGGACTACAGGCGCCCGCCACCTCGCCCGGCTAGTTTTTTGTATTTTTTAGTAGAGACGGGGTTTCACAGTGTTAGCCAGGATGGTCTCGATCTCCTGACCTTGTGATCCGCCCGTCTCGGCCTCCCAAAGTGCTGGGATTACAGGCTTGAGCCACCGCGCCCGGCCATATAAAGGTTCTTAAAGGTTAGAAAAACATTAGAATACTCTGACAATGCTGGGTAACAGAATCACAGCCTAGGCCATTTAGGTTTGGAGTAAAGATTTCTGTGATAATTACTGCCTTGGCATGCTATTGGAATATGCTGACCATGATACGCCAATAACCAAGTGTCATAGGCTACCTATCACAAAACAAGGTTCTTATCACAAAGCCATTGAGTTAGAAGTATGTAGCAATATTCCATCAAGTTGAAGTTGTTTTTGTAAGACCAATCTGGAGCACTTTTTAAAATCACAAATAAGATAATTGAGAAGGTATCTTGTACTCACATTGTACATATTTTTGCCCCATTACTATCCTTCCCTTCATTTATATGTATGGCCTCATAGAGAATTCCCATAAAACCAGTCTCCTAGTTTACAGATCATTGAGCATGATATGCTTTCCAGACAGAAGTAGATAATTCCAGCAGTATAGCTGTCTTCAGAAGTGGGCTTGAAGTGCAACTCTTACTAGTAGGTAGAACCTTGAGCTACAGTTTTCTAGAAGAATACATAGGCAGAACAAGAACTCCTCACTGGCTAACGCTTTGGCCAGGTGAACAGGTAGAAGACAGGTGACAAGAAAAGTGCAAGGTCATTCTTAATTAGATTACTGCTATAAGTCATGGGCAGGGAAGAGACTGTCTTCATCCTAGGATTCTTCTGGTGTACCAGCTAGTGTTACCATGCCCATGGAGGACTACACATCACTCCATGCAAGTGTATTGTGTTACTCTGCTGTCTAAAAAACAGTGATATGCTAGAGGTTCTGACTGAGAAAAAAAGGAAATTTGGATTGCTATAAGAGGAAGAAATTTGCTCTCTCTTTACTCTGACTTCAGTGCCATTTACACAGATGACTATGGTTTGTATCCATGTTGTATACATTTATGAAGAAAAAAAAACCCACATGATAATATTCCCTGCAATAAAAGCATTTCAGATATACCAAGATTGGCTATGACTCCCATCTTTCATTCAGTCCCTGTTTTCAAATGGTGTGGATATAGTTTTTTCTTCTGTGTGTGTAGAGGAATGAGATACAAGGGGTGCAGCCTAGCAAAGATGCATAAAGCAGCTCCATCTTAGTAAGCTTGTGGGTAGAAAGTGGGTCCCTCCATCCTTGGCATTCTGGCCCCTTCCTGGCCCAATTTTCCTATATTAGGGTGAATGGAATCACTGCTCATCCTAAAAGTCACAATCAGGGCTGTGACACAAAATTCTCCCTGTTGATATTTAAGCCCAAACAGATAGAAATTCACTACCATGTGGTCCCAAACCACAGTGGGGCCAGAATATATTTGACTTACACAGTTGGATCACCAGCTAGCTTGCAGTACTGGCTCACTCCAGTCAATTCATTAATTTCACCTGGCCCCACATGTCATGTGACTGGGTTTTTTTGAGCTCCACTTATTCCTCCTCTGTCTCCACCCCTTTTATATAGTATATGATGATTGTTGTTAAATATATTATTTAGTCCATGGGTTTTAAGATAATAATAAAGTACTCTGATCAGTTAGAAAAGAATAAAATTATCAGAAATAAATGCAGTAATGGATAGGCTTTGCTTTCACCCTTGAGGGGGGTGAGTGAATTTTTATTCCTGTTCACCATAGTTATATGATAGGCATGACAATGTTATTCTCCTTGTTACTAAGATTACGTTTAATAAGATGTGTATATACAGATGTTAGGAGTCAAAAGGATGAACAATGGATCTCTCTTTTCTTGCTGTCCTATAACGAAGAGGCCAAAGAGCTAAAAGCTGTATTCCCAGGCTCCTTTCATGGTACATACTGGACATGACTGGGTTCTGCCATTCCAATCCAATCACTTGAGACTGGAAGACAAAGTGGAACAGAGAGCATGCTTCTGGGATATGTTTTGTCTTTGCTGGCAGACAGTATCAGAAAGGCATTTGATTTCTCTTCTAAAAGTGAGCATTGTACTAGTGTCTAGGTCAATTTGGTAGGTGTTGAGAGGCAGGACACAGGGAAGCCTCTGGTAGGTGTATTAGGCTGTTATTGCATTGCTATAAATACCTGAAACTGGGTAGTGTATAAAGAAAAGAGGTTTAATTAGCTCATGTTTCTGCAGAATGTACAGGAAGCATAGTGGCTTCTGTTCCTGCGGCGGCCTCAGGAAACATGCTATCATGGTGGAAGGCAAAGGGGGAGCAAAGCATCTCACATGGTGGGAGCAGGAGCAAGAGAGAGAGGAGGGAGGTGCTATATACTTTTAAGCAACCAGATACTGCCAGAACTCACCCACTATCATGAGTGCAGCACCAAGGGGATGGTGCTAACCCATTCATGAAGGATCCACACCCGTCATCCAATCACCTTCCACTCGATCTCACTTCTAATGCTGGGGATTACAATTCTACATAAGATTTGGGTGAGGACACATATCGGAAACATATCAGTGGAGCGAGTTATATTAGGCATTGAATTGTTCCAGAACAGGTAAAGTTAGCAGTTCACTTACTCAATTAACTCAACAAATATTTACTGAACACCTTCCATATGCCAGACACTCTTCCAGGTCCTTGGGATATATCAATGAACCAAACACACCATACCTCCCCTTGTGGTGCTTACATGCCAACGGTGGTTTCCTGATCTGGTGGTGTATGCATTATGTCCCTAATTGGAGCAGCAACTGTACATTATTGGCCAGGGTTTCCTGATTGTAGAGGAAATAATAGTTTCCTTGTGGCCTGGCTCTGTAGTATGACTTTGGGAGTCATTTCTGAAAGCCCAGATGAGAGCCTTTTACAGCCCTGCCAAAGATAAGTTAAATAGCACCCTGTTTTAAATTTCATCCTGCTTAAATTATTTAGAGATAATTATGTTGTCAGCAAAGGGACACCGACCAATTAAAACTATCTTCTTAAAGTACTCATTCCTTTTCACTTCAACCACATTGAAAATCTGAGACATTCTTTAATGTCTGCCCAGCTGAAATGTCACCTCCGGGTCTCTGACCTTTTCTTATTACCCACACAGTTAATTGCTACCTCCTCTGAGTGCTATAGAATTTGCCTCTTTTTTTTTTATTATTATTATACTTTAAGTTCTAGGGTACATGTGCATAACGTGCAGGTTTGTTACATATGTATACTTGCTTATTACGTTTAATAAGATGTGTATATACAGATGTTAGGAGTCAAAAGGATGAACAATGGATCTCTCTTTTCTTGCTGTCCTATAATGAAGAGGCCAAAGAGCTAAAAGCTGTATTCCCAGGCTCCTTTCATGGTACATACTGGACATGACTGGGTTCTGCCATTCCAATCCAATCACTTGAGACTGGAAGACAAAGTGGGACAGAGAGCATGCTTCTGGGATATGTTTTGTCTTTGCTGGCAGACAGTATCAGAAAGGCATTTGATTTCTCTTCTAAAAGTGAGCATTGTACTAGTGTACAATGATGGTGTGCTGCACCCATCAACTCGTCAGCACCCATCAATTCGTCATTTATATCAGGTATAACTCCCAATGAATTTGCCTCTTTTATAGGGCTTATCAAACTGGGTGACTTAGTCGACTCTCCTGCTCTCCTACTGTTGCACATACAAAAACACAGGACTGGGACTTGGTCTTATTAACTTATCTACCTCTGAGTCCTAACAGTAATAAATTATGGTCACCAATATTTTACTTACTTACATATGAATAAATAAGTCACACATTTCCTTATTTCAAAAGTTTTTTCCCTTACATTTATACTCTTCAGTTCCCTATATCATTTACTGGTATATTTTTAAGCATTTTACGTGAAATTGTCATTGAATTTTAGGTTTAGGAATAACGTCAGAAATTAGGTAGTACAAACTCCTTTTCCAGATCAGGCATTTCAGGTCAGAATGATTTGGCTTCTTGTTTCAAGTTCAGTGTTTTTTGCTTTATTTTATATTTACTGATAATAGCTTAGCTTGACCTTGGACTAGTTTGTAATTTCAGTGAAAATATTTATTGGCTTTAAAATCTCTCAGGGCTCCTCATGCTATTCAGAGGAGAGGGTAATTGGCAACTGAAGCGCTTCCTTATACTTCCACCAAAAATGAATGTATGGAGACGTGTCATGCAAAGGCGGGGCATTCTCCATTCAGAGCAAGTGCTTTTGTCAACAAATAGGTTCATGGAGAGACACTAGATAAACTGTCAAATATTTGATTCTGATTCCATAAATTATATATCAGTCTCTTCTACGTTATAACTTTCCTCTGTAAAGTACAAAATGATACTAAACTATGAATGTATGTGGTTTTATTTACAAAATTGGAGTGTAAACCAGTTAGGTCATTAATGTATTAAAAGAGCATTTTTGTATAGTTTTTTCCCTTCAGTACTTAACCTATTTTATTGCAAGTATGTTGTTCCATTTCCCAGGGGACTGTGGACTCCATGAGAGCAAGCCTTATGTCTTCATGCTAGTAGATTCAATTCCTAAGAAAGTGCTTGGCTGAGGGCTACAGGATTTATGTTTGCTCATTGAAGCTTTTAAAAAAAAAAAAAAAAAAAACAGAAACAGACTATCTGTAAGATAATAAGCCACAAACCTTCCCAAATTAAATGACGTGAAACCAACTTATTTTATTTTCTTAGACTAAGAGTTTCTTTTGAATTTTTTATTTTTTTTGTAGAAATTGGTAGGTGCTTCCTGCTTGTTCATGGATCATCCACTTAACTTTAGCAAGTTCCTAGAATCTTTATGATAATTCAAGGAATAAGAAAGTTTTGTTTGCTCTACATATTTTTTTTTCAAAAGCTGTTCTTCTTCCAAAATTGCTCCACACGACATAAAGTATTTAGAGCACAAGGAGGCTAGTTAGCATTTTGAAATGACCCCAATTAACAAACTTGACAATTGCTTCAACAAATGTAGTCAAAAGTGGAAAAGGTCCATTTTTAAGTGGTACTTCTGAGAAGTGTGAACTCATAATGGAAAACATACTCACATAATCACTTATGAACGAATCATCTTGAAAATTAGTCCTACACAAGTTAGATATAAAACACTGTAGTTTTTACAGAGCACACACATGTGAACTCTAGAGTGTAATATGATTCAGCTCCATGTTGACAGCTGTGGTTGATGAGCAGGTGCTGTGGATGAAGACCACTGAATAAGAGATACAGTTGTTCAGGAGCCTCTACATCAAATGAAGTTCAGATACAATGATTCCTATGTACTTTAGAACTGAAAGAATGAACTGTAATGATATTTCCTAATCGAAATTCAAAGACATTGCAAACCTAAGTGACATAATGAAAGACAAATTTAGTACTTAGATATTTAGCTCACTTAATCTTTTTGCCATATTTCTCAAGTGAGTTGGAGAGTAGATAGTAGGCCATTTTTGGATTAATTTTATATATCCCAGGGGATAATACAACTTTTCATATCTCAGACTAGCAAAAGCAAAATGAATAAGATTATTTTCTCCTCTCTAGAACCTCACTTGTTTACAAATCTGTGTTGACCATAAACCAGAGCCTCCCTATCCTTTAATGTTCTCATTGGAGAACTCGGTTCTATAAGCAATTAAAGTGTTAACTTGGTTCATTAATGCAGGGAATATTCACGACTTTCCACCTTGGAAGAGACAGATTCTGTCATCCCTTTAATAGAACTCTGCTGGAAATCAAACACAATTTTTATTCTGGGGAATGATTACTGTGTCTTGTTTAATTCTCCCTAACAAATGTCAGCACTAATGTATTACAGATTATTCAGTCAATTTGATGGTTCCAGGTGAAAGAAAGGAACACAAATCTCTTCTTTTAGTGTAAAAAGGGTCAGCCGGATGACTTCCCCTGCACGAGCCGAGATGAGGCTTGACATGAATCAATCAAGAAGGCTCAATTTTACAGTTATAGTGCCTAATGCCTAAACATGAGCGTACTGGTGGAAATTAGCACCCGATTATGAGCATACATGATCTTCCCCTGGAAGACAATAATATTGGCATTAAGCTTCTCAAGAGGGAAGATGCTGCTGGTTTTTAATATGTCTTAAATTATGTCAGGAAAAACACTGGAACATCACACAAAAGCCACAGTCAGTGTCTATTGCTATCTCATAAAGCTGGAGATCTTTACAACAATATTGACACAGGAGCAGGCAAGCAAATGTCAGCCAATATAACATATGAAATACTTAACGTAACCAATTTTCACCTGTCAATCAGCAGGGAATAATGACTGATGCAAGGAATCAATACGCCACAATTGAATTCCAGCTCACAAACTTGTTTCGTTCTGTGCTATAAAAGACTGTCAAATGTCACACCCCAAGAGATGCAACAGGATTCCAAAGATTTATTTATTTCAAGCTCTGAAGTCTATTAGCAATAGTGCTCCTTTGCTATTGGAAATAGAGCTTCGATGACATTAAATTTTCAGAAATGACAACTCTCTTTTCTGACAAATTAATGATAGAAAGTCCTTAGTCCCATATTTATTTATTTTTGCTAACATTAAGTACAATTATATTCAACTAATTCTCGAGATTTCAGAAAGCAAATATTTGACACAATTTGTCAAGTAAACTGCTCACAGTGCCAAATATTCCCTTAAACAAGTTGTCCTATACATGGTAAATAAGTGAAAATTGCATATGACAAATCTTAAGCTTACGTTAAATCCAAACCTTAACCTTATGCAGATACTTGATAGCAAATTAGATTTACAAAATTTTGTCCTCTTCACATAATAATGTGCAACTCTACTCTTTATACAGTATGATGAACTTTTAGAAAAAAATGAATCTGCAAAAATGGTTGTGCTATCTAGAACAAAAGAAACTTATTTTATCTTTTTTCATGACAGCATAATTTTAGGGTTGATAGCCTGAACCTATTTTAAAGAAAACAATTTGATACCGATTAAACATTTTAGAAATGTGACTTTGATGTGTTGTGGTAACTAGAGATGTTTTTTATAAATCAAGAGAAAATAAAACATAGAAAATTGCTATAAATCCCTAGATATTTATGCAGGAACATATGCTGTCAACTCAATTGTTTTATATTTTGCTTAATATTCTTCCTAATCAAATAGGGAAAACATAAAATATTAGTTTTATGAAATAAAGGTATCTCAGTGGTGATTTCCTAAAAAAAAAAAAAAAATTCCTTTTCTTCCCCTTTTGGGTCAAGAAAATACAAGTTACATATTTTCTATACAAAACGAAGTAGCAAGCTAATTATCCCTCAAGATCTAATTGTGTGTGGCAGAAATATCGGAGCTTTGCAGCATCCTCAGTGGCTGTAATGGCAGAACAAAGTCAAAGCCTACTACGTTTTTGGCAAGAGCTCACAGAGGCATCTGCTGAATGAGCACAGTTATCATCAACATTATTATTTGCCCAAGCCCTTGCCTGTAGCCCTTTACAGGAATTTTTTTTAATATGGATTTTTACACAGTGCCAATATAGTAGGACCATATATTAGAGAGACTCTGCACTGTACCTGGGCTGATTCTTTCTGTAGGTTTTAGGATCTCATCACAACTCCCGTTATAAGGTTGATCTGACCTAATATGAAATGTTTAAAGGGAAATTTTTTTCTTTAGATGTATTTGGCATAGAAATAGATAAAACCCAAATAAAGCATGTTGAGAATCTGTTGTTTGTTTATGAACAGACCAGCAAAACGTCTGCATTGTTTATAAATGGGAATAAAATACTGTTAAGGCAGAGTTACTCATGTGGTTGAGTGGACTGATTAAACCCAGAGAGAGCATCTTGGCAGTGCTGCTGTATCCTTCATTTGTTCTTCACTGAAAATGATAACATCGAACTGTAAAAGTTAAGATTGAAAAGCCACTAGTGTGTTGTCTAATTTCAACTGCAGAAGCTGCTGTGCTCTTTTGGTGACTTTATGAGGGAATAAGATTATAGGTCACAAGAGCTTCTTTATTTCCCACCTGTAGCTTCAAACAACATTTTATTAAGGATTTTCCTATCTTCTTTCTCTGACCTACAGGGGTTGAAATCCTAATAGCTATAACAAGACCCTGACCAAAATGGTATCAACATAGATTAGTGATTCTGAAATGAAGTGTTCTTTTATCAGAGCTCCATTTATGAATGGTTACTAATGTTTTTACAGTGTGAATAAGATAAACATGATATATCATTATGTAAATAGAAAGGCAGCCCTTAATATAGTTAAACACTTAGAGCTTCATGTTTGCTTCACAGAAAATCACAGCAACCTATTACTATTTGAAGATTTGATGTTAATTTGTAAAACAAACATGTTGGAAAGTAATTCACAAATAACTTCTTGACATGCAATTACTTCCTGACTTGTTTAGATGGTTTCTTAATTGCTCATATATGGACTACATCTCCAAAATAAAAACTTGGGGTAAGGGAGATTTTAAATGCATATATAGTATACATACTTATTGGACAATATAAATTCTCATTGTTGAAGATCATTTTTGAGATGAGATTCATGATTTCTTGCCTGAATAGTTTTGAAGGGTAATAAGAAGATATTTGCAGGCCACTTGGAGAGCAAGGAAAGGGGCAAAGTACCCAGTATACCATTGGTCTTCATTCAGAGATATACTCTAAGCATATCTTAGAATAGAGGTAAATGCAGTAGAATAATAACACCCTATTCATCACTCTAGTAGACTAAAAATTAGCGGCAACACATCGGTTGCTGGAATGTATCTGAGGTTTATACTTTCCTAATATTGCTTTATGCTGAAGCCAATACTGCTTCTATTTTTCTTTTTAAGAAACTAAATGTATTTTCCAGACATTATGTCATTAATCCTAAATCAACTTAGCTCCAGATACTGTCAAGTCAGACCATCTTGAGGATTTTGTGGCTCTTAAGTTCAATTCCTAAAATTGTTAACTCAAACTTTGACTACTATTAGGCAAATCGATTATAGAGTACACTTTATTTTTTCCTGTAAAATTTGTAAAAAGTAAAGTTTCGTTTGTTCTGTGGTCAGAGGATTTGAGAACAGTTTGACAATAATTGCGTTTATATGAAACAGATCAAAAAAGAGTCAATCTTGTGCTTTCAGCTGTCTTAATGACAAAATTGGATTGTCTGCAGAGCTGATTCAATCAATAGTGGAGAAATCAGTTGATATGGCAAAGAGGGATTGGGGAAAAGACTAGCAGACTCAGTATAGTCATGGCCTGTTTACCTAAGAACCAAATAGCCAATGTGTTGTTTCCCTTGAGAGGTATTTCTCTGCTTTGCATTTGTCCTTATGAATATGAATGAACATGTAACAGAGAAACACACTCCTATTAGAGGCTGTCTTTGATTATTAAAATGAATCAGATATTGGGCAACCATTAAAATTGTGTCTAACTTATTTTATAATTTGGATTATGTGTTGGTAGAAAGATTCATTAGATGAGAATGGAAGAAATAATGAACATTAGAAACATATTTCAATTGCACATATTTAACTAAAAGGAGGCAAAACTAAGTTGGTGTTATTTTAGATGCTTTCTTTAGCCTTCCTTAATCTGTCATATTCTTTTTTTATATAATATAGTCCTTACAAGGAAATCCCAATGTTCTAGTCTGGATTATCTTAGAGTTTAACAGGATGGAAATACAAATGTCAAACTGGATAGACTCAGTGTTGTAAGTTGAATTATGTCCCCCAAAGGATGCTGAAGTCATAACTCCCAGTTTTTGTGAATGTGGCCTTATTTGGAAATAGGGTTTTTTGCAGATTATCAAGTTAAAATAAGGTCATTAGGGTGGGATCTAATCAAAATGATTGTGACCTTGTAAAAAGGGGAAATTTGGACACAGGGTAAATGCCATATGAATATGAAGAGATCAGAGTGATCTCTCTTCCTTGGTGTCTGTAAGCCAAGGAAAGCCAAAGATTCCCAGAAGCTGGAAGAGAGGCATGAAACAGTTTCTCCCTCCCAGCCTGTATTAGTCTGTTCTTTCACTGCTATGACGAACACCTGAGACTAAGTAATTTATAAAGAAAAGGGGTTTAATTGGCTCATGGTTCCACAGGCTATACAGGCAGCATGGCTGGAAAGGCCTCAGGAATCTTCTTATCTTGTCCAGAAGGCAAATGGGAAGCAGGCATCTCCTACATGGGTGGAGCTGGAGGAAGAGAGAATGAAAGGGGAGGTGCTACACGTGTGTAAAACAACCAGATCTCATGAAAACTCACTCACTATCACCAGAACTGCAAAGGAGAAATCCAAACCCATGATCCAATCACCTCCCACCAGGTCTCTTCTCCAATATTGGGGATTACTATTTGACTTGAGATTTGGGTGGGGACACAGATCCAAACCATGTCACAGCCCTTACGAGGAACCAACCCTGACAACATCTCAATCTCAGACTTTTGTACCCCCAGAACTGTGAAACAATACTTCGTTGTTGAAGCCACCGAGTTGGTAGTACTTTGCTACAGCAATCTAAAATAGTCTAGTTTATAGCAAGCTAATACACCCAGTAATCACAAACTAATCCATATCATCAAATTTTTACTCTTCTTTCTTTCATTTATAATATGAAAACAAAGAATAAAATCATGAAGACCTCAAGAAACCTAGTCAACTGAATCTTTTTTGTGAACATGTATCTGGCATGATGAAATGACTTCAGTTGTGCTGGAGAGTCTGACATACAAGGCACAACTCCAGGAACTTTCAGAATGCTCTGGGTCTTTTGCTGAGTAGGATCTTATATACTCTTGGGCAGTATCACACTGGTATTCTTTGAGAAAAATAAAATGTTTCTTCTTTGTAACTTGACACTATGGAAATATATTTTATTTGCTGCTTTATCAATAAATTTAGAGCAAAAATTCCCACCAAAATGCAGTGACACTCCTAAATGAGTCAGATAGCATGTGTAAGATACATATACCCCAGTTTAGTCCTTTCTTTAAGGAAACCAAGTCATTGGATTGAGGGTAACTTTGGGTAAGATAGCTCCATGGTTTTGTTTTTGAGTCAAATGTGCTCTCCATAAGCACAAACACAAAACCATTGAGTTATCTTGTCTAAAGTAATAGAGAGCCTATTTGACTATTAAGTACCTGATGCCAGTGGCTTGATATAAGTGGTCTATTCCTCCCCCAAAATAATTTCTCTCTAGCACTTTCTATATAATCTATGTATATATTTATAAACAAGGCATATGTATGCATATACCTTAATTGAATACAATCTATTCCTCATCAAAAAATATTTTCCTCCAAGATTAAATAAAATTAAACTGACCAAAAATATATAGTGAACACCCTACATTTTATTGGTTAATATAGTTTAATTTTATCATTGGAAAATAACATAAGCACCAATTTATTTAATGTGTCCATTTCTATCATATTTGTTTATTATTAATATTTTGAGATCATTACCAATATAGACAGACCTCCCAATGCACCGTATATCATTAAATATGAGGGAAAAGGTGGAGCCTACTGTTACGCACATGAAATTCTAAAACCTGTCTATTCTCCCCCCTCCTTTTTTCTCTTTGCTTTGGCCTAAGTAGTCCCCTTTCATAGGTGAGAAACCTTGGCATAGCACAATAAACTTGGAAAAATAATGAAGTCATTGAAAGAATGAGGATCAGCACATTCAGCCTTCTGATTGGAAGCCTAATATAATTATTCTCCAAACCAAACTTCCTGTCCATGTACTTAGCATGAAATATATATTGGGTTGAAAATGATATTTTCAAATCCTCTTTACAATGCCAAAAGTACCATTATACAGCCTATCCTTTTTATTAAAAGATAATACTAAAAGGTTATGTAAAGGCAAACGATAAAATCATTTAAAGTAAAAATAAGGGTCCTTTAAAATTGAATTATTGCCTGCATTTTATAAAACTAAAAATGAGTTTATTTTGCTAAGTCAAGCAGTGAAAAGAAGGAAATACTTTGCTTTTATGGTCATGCACCTCTAAAATCACTGTCCGGGAATTTTCCAGCACTAACATTTTCATCTACAGAGGCCAAAATATGCAGATAAAGTTCGTTTCAGAAAAGATTCCACAATGTAACCAAGCTTTACATACACAGGAGAAAACAAGCTCATGGATTCAGTGCAATTTTAAAAATATGGCCTTATAAAACTGTCTTTCAGAAGCTAGTAAGAACTCCACTCTACTTAGTGCTGGACATTAAAACTCTTCTGGGCAGATATGGTCAAAATAAGCAAGATCTTTCACAGTAATCAGCTAGAAAGCCGTGATAACTTGCAGTGCGTCCTTTTTCCTATGAAAATATTTACAATGCTATGCAAGGGTTCATATGATGCCAGCATCTTACTAGCTTGAAGAAATCCAAAAAATCTTGGAAATTGGGATGTGTAACAAAAATAGAGACTTCTTCCAACCTGTATTTTTTAGGCATCTAGAAGGTATCCAGAATTTTTCTACCAGCCACAAATTTTATCTTCCTCTACCAAAAACGAAATTATCATAAAGAACTGGTATGTCTGATTTTGAAATGACTCACCCCAAAACGAGCATCTGTATGTTTGGAAAATACTTTAGTCAGCTATTCTGTGGTCTGGGCTTTGGGTTCCTCAGCTTACGGTGGTCAGATAACATGGGTGGACTGTCTGGGTTGGTTTGGTTTATTGGGAGAAATAGCTAATTAATTTACGTCGTCACATTTATTTGTTGTCCCCAAATAATCTTTTTTAATCTCATGTATTTTTAATAAAATCTTGTCATACCAACCATAGGTTATGTATGAAAAAAGCAGTCATAATTCTCTTACAGAAAAAAGAGACATCAATTTTACATATCACCTATCAAATTTGCTCATATAAAAGTCCGGTTTAGGAATATTACATATAGTATAAACAGCATTTACTATTTTTCATATTAATGTATATTTTAGTGGATAATACATTTTTTCTAAGTTAATGACTTTTCTAAGTGATTAACTTTCAGATAATATTGAAGTTCACATTAAAATAGTGGCAAAACCACAATTAAGTTTGCACCAACTTAATATAATGATATTATTCCATCTTGCTTTCTTAAGCTATCTGAAGCTATTTATATTATATTTAAACGCAAAGAGTTTGGACTTGGATTTTTAGAGATGAAATATATTTTCTTTAAAAAGTGGTAGTGGTGAAGGAACCAGGAAGCAAAATACGGTTTTCTAAACCACTTTTAAACTTCTGCTAAGTAAGGACATTATTTTAAAATTTACTTTATCCGCCACTATTTTATAAAAGAAAGTAACTCGTATCACACAAAGTAATTTAAAGGGCAGATTCTTGGACTACCAAAGGCAATATTTCTATAACGCAGGATAATTGCCACCAATTCTCTCACCCTTCCACAGACATAAAAATTTTTGTCTTACTTTTTCCTCCATCTTGTCGCCAAAACCAGCTCTAGTCTGAGAAACTGGCCACATGGGAACCAGAGGCATTATAATTGCCCGCAACAGAGGAGCGAACAAGAAAATAAACCCCAAAATTTTGCTTTTTATAAACCTACCCTACCCCTTCCCCTAAATTAAAGGATGCCTGTGTAATTTAGCTTGGCTATCCGACTATCCAGTCACAGTTAGCAATACTAGATTGTGTTTTAAGAGACAAACTTCCTTATATCTTCCTTGCAGGTAGCCTGAATTTTCTGTTGCCATTCAATTTTAAGTGGCCTCTATTAGCATCCCATACAGCACCTGGGCGGTAGAGGCCTGGTTGGCACCCCTAGGGCAAACGGAACAAAGAAGAGACATGTGGGCATCTAGGTGACAACTCTAAAAATCTCTCCCATTTTAGCTTTTATGTGTTAGCTTTCATTTTGGGAATCAAAGAAATGAATCCTTTGTCAGTGCGACAGGCCGTTGGATCAGACTGGTGCCCGCAAAAATTGAAAAATTCATTTTGGAATTTTTTTTCCCTGCGTAAAACTTTGCAGATAAATACTTGACTGTTCGCTTGTATTTAGTTTGAACTAAAACCATAATAGATAATTTCACTGATTTCCATAGTCAGGAAAAAAAACATAAGAATACCTATTCCTCCAGGCTTTTGGATAGTTTCTTTCTTCCCTATCCCAGAAAGAAATCAAACAGTGCGCCAACAATAATATATGTATTTTTAAATTTTTCCTTTTAGTTTTTCCGTGTGTGTGTGTTGTGTGGTGTGTGTGTGTGTGGTCGTGTAGTTTGAATATATAGTGCCATGGGGATTTTAAAATATTTTAAAGTAAACTGAAAAACTGTAATTTTTAAAAAAGTTCTCACATTCTATAGCCTTGATATCTTTGCTTCTCAAAATTCAAGATAAACTCATTTAATGGGCATAAAAATTTATATGATTTTTCTTGCTCAAATTTTAAAATAATATCAATACTAGTTACTACATAATGAAATTAATTTAAAACACCATGAAACATAGAATTTGTTATCCTTCATCTAACAGTCCAGGATCCAGACAAATTTGTGGGGCTATTAAAAGTTTCCTTATCTCAAGCAGAGCTTTGGCAAAACTGTTTCAAAAAATGCAAAGTAACAGCACAGATTTTCCACTTATATGAAATCATCTTACTTTTGTGGGTTTCAGTTAAGATCTTGATCTTAACATTTTTCATTCATTGTGGCATTATATAAGAGGCACATTTGTTCAGAGGAGAAGCATTTTTTTTCTTGTTAATATTTAACTTATAAAACTATGCCAAGAAATGATAGGGTCTTGAGAAACTGGTTAGAACTAAAGTATTTTAAGTTGAAGTTGGAAACAGCTGTCAAACGTGCATGTGTTATTGGGGGTGCAGTGTGTTCAGACTCTAATAATATGAATTGTGTGAATCCAGTACAGAGGTAGTGATGCTGATGCTTTTCTTACTCCCATGATAACATGATAAATATGGGATGGTGCCACTAGAAGCATTTTGCCACATATTTTGTAATATAATATCATGAGTTTTTAAAAAGATTTAGCGGAGTTTTAAGTAAAGAAGAAAAAAAAATAGCAGTGGCACTTAGTGCTCTTCAAAAATCTTTCCATCCAGAAAGAAAAAGCACTTTATAAACATTGAAGCTCATTAACCTTCACAAAATACTGGTTAGTTAGGTGGCAAATGTTACTCTCCCCAGGTCATAGACGAATGAACAGAAGCACCGAGAGGTTAACTGATTTTTCCAATTCACAAAGCAAGTCATGGCAAAAAAGGAGGTTACACAGAATTCTTGAGTATTGGTTCACATGGGACTCTACTCTCTGGACAAAATGATTTGTTGAATAAGCTCCTATTGATTATAACTTGCTGGATAATGTCATTTGACATTTGTCCAAATAATTTGCTCATACTATATAACTTCTAAAAGGAGGTTGTATTGTCTGTTTGACCCAAATACTACAATAATTTGGATCAATGCAGGTGAATAATTGATGGAAAAATTTTAGTCTGCTTTTATATTAATTAAGGTATAAAATATACGAATATTTGAAGGAATTAATATTTTGTGTTCAGCAATAAGTAAAATGAACTCCACCTTAACGTGCCTTCTTTTAGGGGTTTTCCAGTATCCTGAAGAGGGGAAAGTTATATGTATCTTTGTTCAGCTACTGTAATGCAAAACCAAAAAGATGTCTGATTTTTTAAAATTAGGGATTTCAAAAAGGTAGGAATTTAACTCTACTTAAAAAATTATTTGCTATGGTATTGGTAAAGTTAGGTGGGCAGTTCCTTTGATTATTTTGTTTCTCATTATATCTATTTTGAACTCTACATAATAAAATATTAAAGTATTTAGCACAGTGCTTGCCACATATAAAATAATTATTCTTAAAAGCAAAATATAAAAAAATGAAGAAATAACATATTTGAAAGTGTACATAAATTTGACCTGTTTTTCAAGTGATCTGGAATGTTATTGCATACCAAAAGCTATTCAGATAAAGTATTCCCAAGCTGAAAAATGTTAAAAGATGATCTCATATGCCAGTTTCCTTTTTAAAGGACAAAGCAGATAGGAGTAAAACAATTTGCTCAGTACTAAATAGGCAATACCTAGAAAATCTTACACCATTGTTTCTGGAAATTTGGGGATCCTATTGGTCATATAGTTTCAGACAACAACAGGCTATCAGAACAGATCCAATAACCTTGCTTGCCTTGGTTAAGGTGAAATTGTCATCAGTTTAATTATAGCCAAAATAATGAGAATATAGAAAAAAGAAAGGGACACAAGAAGGAGAAATGAGGGAATGAATAAAATAAGGAAGAAATAGAGGGGGTGAAAGAGGGATGGAGAAAGGAATCCAGTGAATAACAGTGGATGGCACAGAAAGTTCATTGAACTTAGGGATTTCTCTCTCTCTCTCTTTTTTTTTTTTTCCATTTTACAGCGAGCTTGTTTCTAGTTTTAGGACGGGATATGAATATGCTCCTATAAGGATTCAATAGGCTCAGATGTCACTTATTAGATTCTACAAAAAGAGTGTTTCAAACTTGTTGAGTAAAAGTGCAGGTTCCATTCTGTGATATGAAACAGCACATCACAAAGCATTTTCACACATAGCATGTTTCTACGGTTTTATTCGTTTGTTTATTTCTTTTTTAAAAAATTATTTTACTTTAAGTTCTGGATGCACGTGCAGAACATGCAGGTTTGTTCCATAGGTATATGTGTGCCATGGTGGTTTGCTGCACCTATTGACCCGTCCTCTAAGTTTCCTTCTCTTGCCCCAGATACCCAACAGGCCCTGGTGTGTGATGTTCCCCTGTGTCCATGTGTTGTCATTGTTCAACTCCCACTTATGAGTGAGAACATGCAGGTTTGGTTTTCTGTTCCTGTGCTAGTTTGCTGAGGATGATGGCTTCCAGCTTCATCCATGTCCCTGCAAAGCAGATGATCTCATTTCTTTTTATGTCTTTGTAGTATCCCATGGTATATATGTACCACATTTTCTTTATCCAGTCTATCATTGATGGGTATTTGTGTTGGTTCCATGACTTGCTATTGTAAATAGTGCTGCAATAAACATATGTGTACATGTCTCTTCATAGAAGAATGATTTATCATTCTTTGGGTATATACCCAGTAATGGGATCACTACTGAGTCACGTGGTATTTCTGGTTCTAGATCCTTGAGGAATCACCATGCGGTCTTCCACAATGGTTGAACTAACTTACATTCCCACCGACAGTGTAAAAGCATTCCTATTTCTTCACAGCTTATTATTTCTTGACTTTCAATAATCGTCATTCTGACTGGCATTTATTCTAGATTTTCTGGTTTGTATCTCATTGTGGTTTTGATTTGCATTTCTCTAATGATCAGTAATGTTGAGCTTTTTTTCATATGTTTGTTGGCCATGTAAATGTCTTCTTATGAGAAGTGTCTGTTCGTATCCTTTTCCCATTTTTGGACTGAGTTGTTTTTTTTCTCTTGTAAATTTGTTTAAGTTCCTTGTAGATTCTGTATATTAGACCTTTGTCAGATGGGTGGTATGGTACTGGGACCAAAATAGACATATAGACGAATGGAACAGAACAGAGACCTCAGAAATAACACCACACATCTACAACCATCTGATATTCATGAAACTGGACAAAAACAAGCAATTGGGAAAGGATCTCCCATTCAATAAATGGTGCTGGAAAAACTGGCTCGCCATATGCAGAAAACTGACACTGGACCCCTTCTTTACACCTTATAGAAAAATTAACTTAAGATGGATTAAAGACTTAAATGAAAAACCCCAAACCATAAGAACCCTAGAAGAAAACCTAGGCAATACCATTCAGGACACAGGCATGGGAAAAGACTTCATGATGAAAATGCCAAAAGCAATTGCAACAAAAGCCAAAATTTACAAATGGGATCTCATTAAACCAAAGAGCTTCTGCACAGCAAAAGAAACTATCATCAGAGTGAACAGGCAACCTACAGAATGGGATTTCATACCTTTTTTCTCCTGTCCTTCTTTCCATTACTTTAAGTATGTTTCTCATGATTTATCACTTGAGCTGTTGTAATTATATCTGATTTTTTTTTAACTTTTAAGTTCAGGGGTACATGTACAGGTTTGTTACATACATAAACCTGTGTCATGGGGTTTGTAGTACAGATTATTTTGTCACCCAGGTATTAAGCCTAGTCATCATTAGTTATTTTTCTTGATCTTCTCCCTCCTCCTACCCTCTACCCTCTCATAGGCCTCTGTGTCTGTTGTTCCCCTCTATGCATTCATGTGTTCTTATCATTTAACTCAAAATGATAAGTAAGACCATGTGGTATTTCTTTTTCTATTCCTCTGTAGTTTGCTAAGGATAATGGCCTCCAGCTTCATCCATGATGTTACAAGCAACACGATCTCAGTTTTTAATGGCTGCGTAGTATTCATTGATGTATATGTATCACATTTTCTTTATCCAGTCTACCATTGATGGGCATGTAGATTGATTCTATGTCTTTGCTATTGTGAATTCTGCTGCAATGAACAAACATGTGCATGTGTCCTTACAATGGCAAACAGAGATAGTTGGATTTCTACTCTATTTCAATGGCCTTTATTTCTTTATCTTGACTGATTGCTCTGGCTAGGGCTTTCAATACTATGTTGAATGTTGGGCATTCTTATTTTGTGCTGGTTTTCATGGTGAATGCTACCAGTTTTTGCCCATAATGTATAATGTTGGCTGTGGGTTTGTCATAAATGGCTCTTATTATTTTGAGGTATATTCTTTCAATTCCTAGTTTATTAAGAGTTTTTAACATAATGGGGTGTTGAGTTTTATTAAAAGTCATTTCTCATCTATTGAGATAATCATGTGATTTTTGTCTTTAGTTCTGTTTATGTGATGAAACATATTTATTGATTTGTGGGGATAAAGCCTACTTGGTCTTAGTGGATTAGCTTTTTGATGTGCTGCTGCACTTGGTTTGCAAGTATTTTGTTGAGAATTTTTGCACTGATGTTCATCAAAGATATTGGCCTGAAGTCTTCTTTTTGGTTGTGTCTCTGCCAGGTTTTGCAATAAAGATGAACCTGGCCTCATAGAATGAGTTAGAGAAGAATTCTTCTTCCTCAATTTTATGGAATACTTTCTATAGAAATGGTACCAACTCTTTCCTGTTCATCTGGTAGAATTTGACTGTGAATCTGTCTGGTCCCGGGCTTTTTGTTGTTGTTTTTGGTAGGCTATTTATTTCTGATTTAATTCACGGGCTCATTATTAGTCTGCTCAGGGATTCAATTTCTTCCTGGCTCAATCCTGGGAGTGGCATGTGTCCAGAAATCTATCCATTTCTTTTAGATTTTCTAGTCTGTGTACATAAAAGTGTTCATAGTAGTTTCTGATGGTTATTTTTATTTCTGTGAGGTCACCAGTAACATCCTCTTCATCATTTCTAATTTTGTTTATTTAGATCTTCTTCTTTCTTTTTTGTCTATATATTTAATAGTCTATATATTTTATTTTATCATTATTATTATTATTTTGAGAAAGAGTCTCACTCTGTTGCCCATGCTAGAGTGCACTGGCTCAATCTCAGCTCACTGCAACCTCTGCCTTCCGGGTTCAGGCAATTCTCCTGCCTCAGCCTCCCAAGTAGCTGGGATTACAGGCGTCTGCCACCACACCTGACTAATTTTGTATTTTAGTAGAGATAGGGTTTCACCAGTCTTGAACTCCTGACCTCAGATGATCTGCCTACCTTGGCCTCCCAAAGTGCTGGAATACAGGTGTGAGTCACCACACATGGCGTATATGTTTTATTATTTCTTTCAAAAAACCAACTCCTGGATTCACTTATATTTTGATTTTGTGTGTGTGTGTCTGTGTGTTTGACTCACTCTCCTTCAGTTGAGCTTCGGTCGTGGTTATTTCTTGTCTTTTCTAGCTTTGGAGTTGGTTTATTCTTGGTTCTCTAGTTATTTTAGTTGTGATGTTACATTGTTAAATTGAGATCTTTCTAACTTTTGATGTAGACATTTAGTGCGATAAATTCCACCCCCCCCCNTTGCCCATGCTAGAGTGCACTGGCTCAATCTCAGCTCACTGCAACCTCTGCCTTCCGGGTTCAGGCAATTCTCCTGCCTCAGCCTCCCAAGTAGCTGGGATTACAGGCGTCTGCCACCACACCTGACTAATTTTTGTATTTTTAGTAGAGATAGGGTTTCACCAGTCTTGAACTCCTGACCTCAGATGATCTGCCTACCTTGGCCTCCCAAAGTGCTGGAATACAGGTGTGAGTCACCACACATGGCGTATATGTTTTATTATTTCTTTCAAAAAACCAACTCCTGGATTCACTTATATTTTGATTTTGTGTGTGTGTGTCTGTGTGTTTGACTCACTCTCCTTCAGTTGAGCTTCGGTCGTGGTTATTTCTTGTCTTTTTCTAGCTTTGGAGTTGGTTTATTCTTGGTTCTCTAGTTATTTTAGTTGTGATGTTACATTGTTAAATTGAGATCTTTCTAACTTTTGATGTAGACATTTAGTGCGATAAATTCCACCCCCCCCCCCCCCTTTTTTTTTTTTTTTGAGATGGAGTCTCGCTCTGTCGCCCAGGCTGGAATGCAGTGACGCAATCTTGGCTCACTGCAAGCTCTGCCTCCCGGGTTCACGCCATTCTCCCACCTCAGCCTCCCGAGTAGCTGGGACTACAGGTGCCTGCCACCACGCCCAGCTAATTTTTTGTATTTTTAGAAGAGACTGGGTTTCACCGTGTTAGCCGGGATGGTCTTGATCTCCTGACCTTGTGATCCACCTGCCTCGGTCTCCCAAGGTGCTGGGATTACAGGTGTGAGCCACCGTGCCCAGCCATAAATTTCCCTTTTAACGCTGCCTTATCTGTATCCCAGAGATTCTTGTATGTTTTATCTTTGTTCTTATTAGTTCTGAAGAGCTTCTTGATTTTTACCTTAATTTCATTATTTACCCAAAAGTCATTCAGGAGCACGATATTCAATTTCCATGTAATTGTTTGGGTCTGAGTGAATTTCTTAGTGTTGACTTCTAATTTAATTGTTCTGTGGCTCAATGGAGTGGTCGTTATGATTTCAGTTCTTGTGCATTTGCTGAAGAGTGTTTATTATGTTTGATTATGTGGTCAGTTTTAGAGTATGTACCATGTGTCACTGAGAAGGATGTATATTCCATTGTTTTTGGGTGAAGAGTTTGGTAGATGTCTAAAAGGGTTCATTTGATCCAGTGCTGAGTTAGGTTCTGAATATCTTGGTTAATTTTCTGCCTCCATGATCTGTGTAATACTGTCAGTGGGGTGTTAACATCTCCCACTATTATTGTGTGACTATCTAAGTTTCTTCATTGGTCTCTAAGAATTTATAAATCTGGGTGCTCCTGTGTTGGGTGCATATGTATTTAGAATAAGTAGGTCTTCTTGTTGAATTGAACCCTTTACCATTATTCAATGCCCTTCTCTCTTTTGATCTTTGTTGGTTTAAAGTGTGTTTTGTCTTAAATTAGGATTACAACCCCTGCTTTTTCTATTTTCCATTTGCTTGGTAGATTTTTATTCATTCCTTTATTTTGAGCTTATAGGTGTCATTGTGTGTGAGATGGGTCTCTTGCAGAGAGCATGCAAATGGGTCTTGATTCTTCATCCTGTTTGCCACTCTGTGCCTTTTCACTGGGGCGTTTAGCCCATTTATATTCAAGTTTAGTATTGATATATGTGGATTTGATCCTGTCATCATGATGGTAGCTGATTATTATGTGGACTTGTTAGTGTACTTGCTTAACAGTGTCACTGGTTTGTGTACTTAAGTGTGTTTTTGTAGTGGTTGGTAATGGTCTTTTTTTCCCCATGTTTAGTGCTTCCTACAGGAGCTCTTGCAAGGTAGGTCAGGTAGTAATGAATTCCCTCAGCATTTGCTTGTCTGAAAAGGATCTTATTTCTCCTTCACTTATGAAGCTTAGTTTGGCTAGATATAAAATTCTGGGTTGAAATTTCTTTTCTTAAGAGTTGAATATACCCCTCTAATGTCTTCTGGCTTGTAGAGTTACAGCTGACAGGTCTGCTGTTAGTCTGATAGGCTTCCCTTTGTAGGTGACCTACACCTTTCTCTCCAGCTACTTTTAACATTTCTTTTTCATTTCCACTTTGGAGAATCTAATGATTATGTGTCTTAGGGATGGTCTTCTTGTGAAGTATCTTGACTGGGGTTCTCTCCATTTCCTGAATTTGAATGTCGGACTCTCTAGCTGTGTTGGGAGATTTCTCATGGATGATATCCTGAAGCATGTTTGCCAAGTTGGTTCCATTCTCCCTGTCTCTTTTAGGGATACCAATGAGTTGTAGATCCAGTCTCTTTACATAATACTGTATTTCTAGGAAGTTTTGTTTATTCCCTTTCATTCTTTTTTCTCTATTTTTGTCTGTCTTATTTTAGAAAGCCAATCTTCAAGCTTTGAGAGTCTTTCCTTTGCTTGGCCTATTCTGCTATTAATACTAGTGATTGCATTATTAAATTCTCTTATTTATTTATTTATTTGACACAGAGTCTTGCTCTGTCACCCAGGCTGGAGTACAGTGGCACAATCTCCGCTCACTGCAAGCTCCGCTTCCTGGGTTCATGCCATTCTCCTGCCTCAGCCTTCCGAGTAGCTGGGACTACAGGCACCCACCACCACACCCAGCTGATTTTTTGTATTTTTAGAACAGACGGGGTTTCACCATGTTAGCCAGGATGGTCTTGATCTCTTGACCTCATGCTCTACCTGTCTCGGCCTCTGAAAGTGCTGGGATTACAGGCATGAGCCACTGTGCCTGGCCCCTATCCAATTCTTGTTATGTGTTTTTCAGTGCTTTCAGGTCAGTTACATTCTTTTCAATACTAGCTATTTTTTTTTTTTTTCTGTCAGCTCCTTTGTGATTTTATTGTGATTCTTAACTTCCTTGAATTGGGTTTCAGTGTACTCCTGCATCTCAATAATCTTCATTATTATCCATATTCTGAGTTATATTTCCATAATTCAGCCTTCTCAGTCTGGTTCAGGACCCTTGTAGGAGAGGTGATGTGGTTTTTCGGAGGAAAGAATGTACTCTGCTTTTTGAATTGTCAGAATTCTTGTGTTTATTCTTTCTCATCTTTGTGAGCTGATGTTTCTTCAGTCTTTGAGGTTGCTGATCTTTGGATTTTTTTAATCCTATTGATGACTTTGGGGGTTTGATTGTGATATAAGGTGGATTCAGCTGACTGAATTTATTTCTGGAAGGTTTTAAGGGGCCAACACTCAGCTCCCAACTCCTGACTGTATACTATAACTCTGGAGGACTTGTACTGCATCTGAACTTTTTTCTCTGGTTTCTCGAGTTTAGGAATCCACTGCACTGGGGTGCCCAAGGTACTATCAGGCCTCTGGTCACTACACTACAACGGGTGGTTTAGTGAAAGCCTTTGACAGTGTGGTGGCAGCAGGTTTGGTCCTTGTTAGCATGTGCCAGCAGCAGCACGAGCAGCAGCATGGCAGGATGCAGGCTCATTTGTTGCAGCAGGGTGCTAGTGGGTGCCAGGGTGCCTGATTCCATGCAGGTATTCACCATAGTGGCAGGGGCAGCACAGCTGCAGGGATGGCTCTTTGGTGACTATGTGTGCCACCGTGCTGGTGGTGGTGTTAGCAAAAGGGCAGGATGCTGGCAGACAAAGATTTCTTTGCTCTTTCTGTGGGCCATAGGCAGGGGTGGTTACTCAGTGTAGGAACAAGTCCACTGTTCTCTATGCAGAGTTTCATTCTGGCAGCAGTGTTGGTTCAAGGGCAGGGCACTGGTTAAAGCAGGGCTAGCTTGCCCTTTGTCTGCCAAGGCTCCAACTGCAATGGCAGTCATACACGGGGAGCAGGGCAGACTATAATCCCACAGCAGCAGTGACAGGGCAGGGTGCATGTACACACGTGCATGCACTGGTGGAGCAAGGAAAGCAAAATCTGCCATGCACAAACCTGCAAGCAAAGCAATGTGGGGGTATGCCGTTGTCTTAGGGAAAGCTGAAATGTGAGAAGTGAACAAGTGAGTTGGTGTGTGGCCATGGGAGCTGCCCCACTAGAGCTCTTTGCAGGCGAAGGCATGGTCCAGCAGCGCAATAGCTATCATGTGGGCCTCCAGGGAACCCAAGGCTGCCCTGCAGCAGGCATGGCCAGTCCCAGCCTTGGGAGAGGCCAGGAGATCAAGGGGTGCTCAGATTGTACTGACCCCATTTGATGAGCAAGACCACCCTGCAGAGTTTAGTCCAACAGTTCTCCTAGGGCTAAAGTCTCCTGTGATAGCAATCAAGATTAGGAGTTATCCTTTCCTGGCCATGTTCTGCTACGCATGCTCTTGCACCAAAGTCTCTGAGTTCTGCATCACCTGGCTTGCTGCCTCTACTGCTTGTCTAAGCAGCTTTCTTTGCCAACTTGAGTGTTGTGGCTGAAGATCTCCTCCTGCTAGGATTACAGAGGCCTTTGACAAGAGTGGGTTGCTCCTTGCCTGTTCAATTCACTCACTCCCCTGGACTCATTGGGGGCCAGGACTGAATCCCAGTGCTCAGTAGTCTCAGGCAGGGTTCCCAGCTTCCTCCCCCTTCAGCCAAGCTTCTGTGTCTTCCCTTTGTCCACTCTTGGTGCCTTCCCTCTGAAGATCTGTTAGAAGTGCACCAGTCATTTCAGTCCCTTGGTGGCAGCTGTTCCACCTGTCTACATTTGGTTGGCCATCTTTCACCTTACCTTTAATTATGTGCGTGACTATTTTCACCTTCTATTTCCTCCAGCTACAATCTACCCAAGTGCCATTACTAGAATCATCGTTCTGGTTTTTTTTCTATTTTATTTTATTTTCAGAATCTCCATCTTGTTGCCCAGGCTGGAGTGCAGTGGCACAATCTCGACTCACTGCAACCTCTGCCTCCTGGGTTCAAGTGATTCTCCTTCCTCAGCCTCCTGAGTAGCCTGGATTACAGGTGTGTGCAACCATATCTGGCTAATTTTCTTGTATTTTTAGTAGAGACGGAGTTTTGCCATGTTGCCTACACTGGTCTCAAACGCCTGATCTCAGGTGATCCACTTGCCTTGACCTCCCAAAGTGCTGGGATTACTTCTGTAGTTCATTACTGGAGTCATCTTTCAATAGGTAATTCTGATTATATTAAGTCCCCTAATCACAAACTTTCAAAGGTTCTATGTTTTCCCCCAAATTAAGAAAGAAATTCTCACCTGAGAATCAAAAATCCTTTCCAGCATGACCACTACCTACTTTTCTAGCTGCATTTCTAATAATTCTACTTCTCTGCGTTGTAAGTTTTAATCAAACTTGCCTCTTCCCTTTTTGTGAACACGCCTCTGCTCTCTAGTCATGCATATATGCACCCGTACACATTCATACTTGGCATTTACCATTGTGGGTGCCTCGCCTAAGATGGATACGTTTTTTTTTTTTTTTTTTTTTTTGCCTTCTTTCCTGGCTTCTGTCTTTTCTTTTTTGTACTTTGTGGTCAGTTCTGCTTCTCAGTCCACAAAAGTGCTGGGGAGTTGTTTCATTAGCAAATATAGAACCAGGAACTATCTCTTTTATTGGTAATTTTGACTCTGTGTTTTCTGCTAGTCCTACTTCTGAAATAACTAGTGGCAGTGTTTCTCAGACTCTCTTTGCTTCCAGGAGTAGATTAAAGAGTTACATTTTAACCTCTGGGTTGCTTTATTTCAGTTGAGCTAGTTCTTAAGAAATTATAAAAGAGACCCAAACACAAGCAATTGGTCAGCATTCTTGGAACTAAGACCATAGATAGCTCTATATGGTAACCCTCTATGTGAGGGCACAATATTTGAGAAGCCCTTAATATTGATGTTTAAATAATAGTGTATTAAAGACAAAAAGATGAGATATGTAGGAATACTGGGTCTAAGAGTTGATCAAGTGTGTCACAGTTGTGAACTGCTTGAGATATACAATCTTCCTCTTGTAAAATGTCCTGTTAGTTAAAAGTGGTGAATATCTTCTTGTTTAAGGAAAGTATAATGCAAATTTTGCTTTTTTTCTTGGAATACCCATAAAGAAGAGAGTTGATCTGCTTGCCTTAGAGAGGCAAACGTATGTCAAATATTTTTAAAGATACTGATTTGTTGTCAGCTGAAAAGGAGTTAGAATAGGTGACCTGTGCTTTTTGAACAAAGACCAGGAGACACAATTGGATATGAAAATGCCCTCATGGTTTTCTACGTTTTCATATTGTCTTTTCAGACTGTAGTGATTTTTCTGTCATTACACTACTTTCAAAAGGCTGTACAATTTTACAAGTTTTCTCAAATGCTTCCATTGATATAACGTCTTTGTAATTCTCTCCAATTACTGTTTACCTCTTTTACTGTCACTTTTCTTAAGACATTCACCTTACTTTGGCATGTAAAATTCTGATGTTTTATGGCTGCTCCCTTTCCTCTGCTCTCTACACACAGACACTTGACTGAAGATTCTTTTGTTAAGTGCCTGTATTATTTTTCCTTCTTTTATCACACTGTCTTAACATAGTAGTTGCTTATATTGTAAGCCATCATTTTTGTCTGCCCAGAATTGAGTCGCTCTCTTCAAGTAATAGTATTTCAGATTTGTTTTATGGTGAAAGAGTTCTCCTTCATGGGGCTCAGTTCATGGAGTAATAAGGCAATAGGGTATATAATGTAAAATTGACTGAGTCAGCATACATAGAGGACAATGAGTATCCCTCCATTCTAGGCTAGGAATTCTGCGATGCTGATTATGTGGTAGCAAAACATTCATTAAATGGTCGGCTGTATCTTGGAACCTAGATAATACAATAATCAGGGCTGGAGTTTTAGGAATTTGGTAGAAAAACTTTCAGAGGCTTCTTCTCTTTGTGAACAAGCAAATCTATATGGATTAGAATCCAATAACATTAATCCTTGGAAAATTGAAAAAAAAAAAAAACCTAAAATCTATGCCTCAGCTATAGTTAGTTTCAGCAAAAGCAGAAAGATGAGAGTGAAAGTGTGATAATGCTGGGACATGAAGAAAGCCTCCCCAATATTTCCTGCTATTTTTCCTCTTCCAATCAAAGAACAATTGCCATCATTGTAGAGTCATAAATTTAAATGCACCAGGGTATAATGAAGCAGATTGACTATACCACCATATAATATGCTATATTTGGATATTGCTCTGAGAATAGTGGAAAGCAGAAAAAACTTAGTCTTTAGACACTGCTGGGCTCTAGATTCAAGGACCATGATTCTGCAGGATCTCTGTCTTTAGTCACTAGCTCATGGAACTCAATGAATCCAAATAGAAAGTAAGCCCACAAATGTTTAATAAATTACATTTGTCAAGAACATCTACTTTCATTTTCCTTTTCAAAATTATCTCCATGTGCTGTACTTCATGTGTTTTGAGTGGGACTGGCTCAGTTCTTGGTTTTCAGCTTGGATGCCCTGATTGACCCAGAACTGGTCAAAGTTCCACATCACCTTGACCACAGAAATTGGTTCACAGATGGACACTTGACTCAAAGTGGCCAGTGATCTCAGAGGTAAAAGCTTGTTTTATTTTGTGGTTGGCATAGGAGAGGAATTTAAATTTAGTTTCTGAGTGCCACTCATAGAAAATTCTGCTTGAAACAAAATCAACAGAGGAAAGTAGATATGAAAGACTGGGAAATGAAAAATGCAAGAACCAAATACATCATTTGAGTTCATAAACTAGCCGTACATGAAAACTCCATGCATGAACTTCTATATATGTGAGGTAATATATTTCCTTTTTTACTTAGGTCAGCTTGGGATGAAAAATTAATGGTAGGGTAGATTCTAATTTAAGATGGTTAGTATCTCCTGATGTAATTTTGTCCAATTCCTACTATAATGTTTAAGAAGGCATCAAAATTAGTAAACTTAAAATGATACTGAAAGCCAGTACTGAATGTTATTCTAATGCCAGAATTAGGGAAGAATTTCCACTAGCAGCAAGGCTGATATAACTGGATTGAAAACACCAATCATACTGCACTACAGGATAAAAACAAACCTCCTTACCTGAAAGTGAATGGAAATATTCTTCACTATTCCCACAATCAATTCTCTGTTCCCAAAATGCAAGCTCTGAGCCAACTTAAAAACTCCAGAAGCCCCTTCTACAACCTTCTGCCTCTATTTCTCTTTTCTCTTATTCCTCAACTCTATGTCTCTCTGCTGGTATATTATCTGTGAGTACATGCCCTACAAACAAAATTTATGATGAAAACTAGGAATTGGTTGTCAAACACAGGGTTCTAAGAAATTGGGTGAAAGAAGCTCTCATTTCAGGACATGGAAATTTCACTAGATGCATGCCTCCAAAGATTGGATTTGGAATGAGTTGTGTGTTTCTGCCTCACTTACAGCCTTATATCTAAGAAAGTTAAATATGTGCATAGAGAATGGATGCAAGTCAGTCTCCATATTCTATTGACTAACATATTTATGTGTATGTGGTTTTGATAATTTTTGAGGATTGAGCTAATTTATTTAATGAGAGCTGTCATAGTTTCAGAATAAATAAGAAATAATCCATCCAAAAATATATGTTTTACACATACTTGATTATAAGAATATGGCACTGACATTTGGAAGACTCAAAAGAGAAACAGACCTCATAAAATGAAATAACATGGGGATTGTAGAAAGATTTTATAGAATTGTTATAAAATCTGTAAAATATGAAACAAGGGTTTGTGTGATATGGTTTGGCTCTGTGTCCCCACCCAAATTTCATTTGAAACTGTAATTCCCACTTGTAGAGGGAGGGACCTGTAATTCCCAGATATTGAGGGAGGGAGGGAGGTGATTGGATCGTAGGGGCAATTTTCCCCTGCTGTTCACATGATCGTGAGTGAGTTCTCATGAGTTCTGATGATTTTATAAGTGTTTGGAAGTTCCTTCTTAGTTTTCTCTCTCCTGATGCCTTGCAAAGAAGGTGCCTTACATACCCCTCAACTTCTGCCATGATTGTAAGTTTCTTAAGGCCTCCTCAGCCATGCAGAACTGTGAGTCAAGGAAACCTCTTTTCTTTATAAATTACCTAGTCTCAGGTAATAAAGTAAAGATCTTTATTTTATCTCAGCAAAGATACTACTCAGTTAGTATCTTTATAGCAGTATAAAAACAAACTAATACACTGTGGTTCTTTGAAATAGAAAGAAAAAAACTGAATAAAAAGTTAGCAGAGTTTAAAAACAACATCATGATATGAAAACAATGTATACTGAAGTTAAGTAGGATTATATATAAACTAAAATTTTAATAGCAATATAATAGTATTATTGGAGCATTAAATAAGATTTCTGTTTTTATAAGTTTTGGCTGACCTTTCAATCATTGAAATCAGATTTTTTCTAAAACTTTCTTTTTATCTTTTAAATGCAGAGCTAA
>NW_016807340.1:1649642-1653507 GCF_001698545.2 Rhinopithecus bieti
TCATGTTGGGAGATCCACTGCTCTCTTCAAAGCTGTCAGACAGAGTCGTTCGCATCTGCACAGGCCTCTGCTGCTTCCCCTTTTGTTGTTTAGCTGTGCCCTGTCCCCAGAGGTGGAGTCTACAGACACAGGCAGGTTTCCTTGAGCTGCTGTGAGCTCCACCCAGTTCGAGCTTCCCAGTGGCTTTGTTTACCTACTTAAGCCTCAGCAATGGCGGGCACCCCTCCCCCAGCCTCGCTGCTGCCCTTTGGGTTAGATCACAGACTGCTGTGCTAGCAATGAGGGAGACTCCGTGGCCGTGGGACCCTCCCGGCCAGGTGTGGGTATAATCTCCTGGTGTGCCCGTTTGCTTAAAGCGCAGTATTGGGGTGGGAATTACCCAATTTTCTCGGTGTTGTGTGTCTCAGTTCGCCTGGCTAGGAAAAGGGATTCCCTTCCCCTTTGGCGCTTCCCAGGTGAGGCAATGCCTCGCCCTGCTTCAGCTCTCGCTGGTTGGGCTGCAGCAGCTGACCAGCACCAATTGTCTGGCACTCCCCAGTGAGATGACCCCAGTACCTCAGTTGGAAATGCAGAAATCACCGGTCTTCTGTGTCGCTCGCGCCAGGAGTTGGAGACTCACCAATAACAATTTCGCTTTGGAAGAGGCGGAGGAAATCCTGTTTTATTTTGTTATTAATTATTGCTGTTAATATCTTACTGTGCCTAATTTATAAATTATACTTTTTAACAGGTATGTATATGTAAGAAAAGACATAATATATCCAGTGTTCTGTACTATCTGTGGCATCAGGCATCCACTAGGAGTCTTGAAACATATCCCATGGATGAGGGAAAAGCATTGTATTATGTGAGAAAAGCAAACTTTTAAAAGAAATATATAGTGTAGGCTATTAAATCCAAGAATAAAATTTATAAAATGTTAGTAGTAGTTTTCTTTGGTAGTAGAATTAGCAATTATTTTTTTCTTTATAATTATCTTTGTTTTATACCTGGAGCATAAAATTACTTTTATAATCAGAAAAGAAAATTTTTCTCAAGAAAGAGAAGAAATGAATGTGACTGTCATTGTAGACTAATTCTAAATTATGTGAAAAGAGAAAGTAAGAATTGAGGAGATTTGAAGAGTTAAGAGTTTGAAGCAAGAATTTAGAGGTATATAAAAAGTTAAACTACATATTTGTGGGGCAAGAAAGATGAGAAGTTCAACTTAGATTTGCAGGTGAATTTTTCTCGACTTTTAAGTCTTTAGACTTCTCCCTAGAGCCTAACTTAAATGGAGAGAAAGCATGATTGGTTCCAATAGGATAATGAAATTTATAAAGTCTTATCTATTCCTTTTTTAAAATGCTATCACACTAAACACATGGGTACCTTCATGAGCTCATAACAGACCTTAAGCAGCAAAGAAAAATACAGAGCCCTACCCACAATATAATTTCAAATGGTGTTAAAACAAAACAAAACAAATAAAATAAAATGATTTTTTTTTACTAACTTCATCCTTTTGGGGGGATATCATATATTGAATTATTAGGGGAAAACATTCTGCCTTTGCTTTGCTAAAGCCTTAACAAGTATTTAGTGATCAAAACTACAATAACTTTGTGTTCTTTCCACAACCAAAATTTCTCTTACATGATTCATTTATTAGCATTAAGGTTTAAGTAACTGATCAAATAATACTTAAACTATGACTTACCACAGGTAATGTCAGTTAACAGTATTCAATATCTTAGACTAGTTTGAGTCATTGGTCAATAGGGAGTAATCTTGGAGAAGCTAAAGTTTTCTCGTAATGACTGTGTTTTGGCCTAAAGCTTATGAGCCACACAGAGCAAGCGGTACCTCTCCCACCCCTTCCCTTTTCATGTTGATATGAAGCCAGTGAAGTTTATGTATTCCTTCTGAAAAGAATCATCAAAGCCACTCCAAAGATAGAAACGAGGGGAGCAGTGATTGAGGGCTGACATAAAATAACTATGGTTACTCTCTGTTCCATGGGGCTGCTTCTTACTCTTCTCTCAGGCTAAATGTTTTTAAACTTTTATCCTGGCCATATTGTTTTTGATGGATGTTCGGCCAACATTCATGTCTTCTGCTAAGTATAGGACCTTGTGAAATTTACTTAATCTTTGTAAAAAAAAGAAATTAGATGAGATTTATTAAATTGTTTATTTAATCCTTCCACAAACTTTTATTTAGTGCTAAGTCCAAGGCACTTTACCAAGAGATGAGGTTATAAAGATAAATAGAACAAATCTCTGCCCTCATGGAGTTTACGGTTCAGTGGCTCATGATTTCAAAAATATTTGTATTCTACCACCTATTATTTCATTACCTTGTCTTCAAATACTTTAGAGAATGTGGAGAGAGAAGGTAGGGAGGCAAGTGAGGTACACATTGGAATTTTACACGAATCTCATCCTCACTTGTCAGAGTTCTTTACCTGATATCTGGGAATTACTAAAGCCAGGTCTGGCCAAAAGAGAGCTCTGTCTGCCTCCAGGGGTCAGTCTCTCCTTGAGAATCCTTCTGAGAATTGCCTAAAGCCATTTCCAAGGATAGCAGATGTTGCAGATGTTCAGGTATGAAGAAGCCTTCAAAAATGTTACTTGCATAGAGAAACCAGTTCTAAGTTTTCTTTCAGATGTGAATTGAATGTCAAGCAAGTACTTTCCTTTGATTGAGGTAGAGGGGTTTTTGAGGGTGTGTGTGATTTCTGTGTTTACACGCACTTTCATATGTCTTTGAAACCTAGACAAAGATTTTTGCCTTAGGCCACTAAGTGAGTGAATATCACAAAAGGGATTAGAATGCTGTACTTTAAAACATCAGGTCTTGTATTGGGTTATTAGATCATACTTTAATTCAAATAACATCACATATGTCCGGTTCAAGTCAGAATCATAAAGGCATATGACCGAAGGGGGAAAAATAATTGTCTTTAATTTGAACTGAATCTATTAGTATGGGTTGAGAGATAACTGCAAGCATGTACACTCAATGTGGTAACATTCTAGCCCTACTAAGATGCTGCTCAACAGCCACAGGTGTGTGCCTTCTAAGAGGTGCCTTCTGATTAGAAACCCCTTCCTTCATTCTACCTTGTCCTGGAAACTCATTTAGCAATTAGCAAAATGAAAGCATTCTCTTTCTGGAATTTTGACTTCAGAAGAGGGAATTTAATTTACAAAACTGCCTGCAACTAATTAAAATGAGTAGTCATGTTGATTTGAAATGGATTACCTCTGGGAAAATCACACTTCAGATCGTCAAAAGAGGGTTTACATCCTCATTCTGAAAAAACATTTCTCTCTGTTGTTCAGTAGACTGATGCTCTTTCAAATTAGTGGAATCTGAAACCTGAAGCCACACACAGAAGATGATTAATACTGAAAGGTTAGTGTCATACAGAGATGCTTTAATTTAGAATATTTAAAGGCTCATTTCTTATTCCATTCGCTCCCCAATTCTTTTGATTTTGAAAAATTATTTTAATTTTGTGATATATAGCCAATGAAATGAAATAAAATGGCGTTTTATATTATTTAAATTAGTTCTAGATGTAAAATAATTTTTAGCTCACCGAATATTTATGTGTACTGAACATTTTCATGAAGATTCTACACACTTAATCAATTTGGTGTTAGCTTCAACCTGATATCACTGTGTGTGTCACAACCAGAGGATGCACAGCAATAATGCTCCCAGGTTTCAAGCAAATCCCTATATGCCTGAATGCTATAGTATTTTAAAGCAACCAAACTTTTCAAGTTTAACTTGGAATTTCATTTTATTATGTGGAAATAATAAAAAGGTACTCCAGGCGGGGGTCGGTGGCTCAAGCCTGTAATCCCAGCACTTT
>NW_016807340.1:1653795-1739537 GCF_001698545.2 Rhinopithecus bieti
TCAAAAAAAAAAAAAAAAAGGACTCCATTTTCTTTCGTTAATTGACTTGAATTAATTTAGTCTAATTATAGTAAAATAGGCCTACTAACTTATTATCTTCAGAGAGTTGATAACAAGAAATGTTCACAACATGCCTATTTTTTACCGAGTACTCAAATTTTTTTAAGGAAGTCAATTAACTTCTGAATAAATAGGATCAGGAAATAATAAAAATGAAAGGAATTCTATATTCAAATAGAAATATCATTAACCTACTGCTCATAAATGCAATGGTAATCTAAACAAACAAAAAAAAATGTTCCCTCAAATTTGAATGTGGATAGATGACATAAAATTAAGTGAATCTCAACAATGCAAGAAAATGAATAAGGGCAGCATGTCATATTTTGGACTTATCATGTCAGTAGATTCAGAAAGAAATTCTAATTTAATTCTTCTCTTGGGAATACTAAGTTATACTATATGACCAAATTTATAACCTTTACACGACATGTTGAATTTCTGAAGAGACTTGAACTCTTGGAACCATAGAAAAGAGATACTACTGCTTAACTTTCTTAAATGATCAGAAATCTAATTTCTAATCACAAATGGCCAGTGCTTTTAAACAAAATTTCATTACATAATGATGTTTTAAAATCTCTAAAAATACTCTGAAGTGAAGGTAAAATATTAATTTATTTTTAATCTATATATTTGCATATATATTTTATTATGCCTTGTTTATAATGGATTGGAGCTGTTTAGGAATTGTATTATAAGAAAGATATCCAGAAATTATAAGTAGTATTAACATTTTGGAAACATTCACTATGATTCTTCTATTTAGATTATGCTACAAGGTATATGTAGTTTAAAAGAAAAATAAATGTACATCATATAGGAGTATGCCTGAAATAAAATATGCTAAGAAATAAAAAGTATTCAGAGAGAATGGATGTTGATAAAATGCATAGCAATATATGTTAGAAGTATGGGAGAAGAAATGTGGAGTATATCAGGAAGATGATTTAAAACTCCAATACATTTTGAACATACAGAAATGGGCCTACAAATCAAAACTGAAATTTTGTTTTCTGGCTATGTGTTGCTCCCATGAAAAACACTGATAGTTGACTTAGCTAATTTATGGGTTAACCTGGGTCATTCTTACTAATTTATCAAAAGCTTTAATGCTGTTAGCAATGCTTCTCTCTAATAATTTCTTAAGTTTGCCCCAGGATTCTTTCCTGGAAACTGTTAGTTTACCTCCCCCATTTTTTACGATATAATCCTCAATCTTTCACTCACTCGTGTGTTCCTAAGGTGGTGATCTGTGCCCCACTAAATCACTTCAATTTTCCTTAATGGGTAAGGATTAAGAGTTTCCAACTTGAACACACATTTAGATGCTTTTTAATGTATATTCTCTTATCACTTTCTATGCCAAGGGCAATGTGGAGTAAGTGACAGCCTTAACAATTAATATATTTTATGTCTTTGGAAATCACTATTAGGATAATTGGAAAAAGAGTTACAGTTGCTTGAGGCATAACCTATTAGAAGAAGCAAAATACCCACATCTGCCCCATAAAAAAGTCCCACAGATAATGCTATCAGACTACCAGATAAAGAGAGCACAGCTAATTCTTCTTGCTAGAAGTTTATCAAAACAAAGTTATACATCTTAGAATATGTCCCTGACTCAGAAGAGAGCATGGTCAGTAATTTCACTGAGCAACAAAACATATGCTACCATTCCTGGGAAAAAATTAGACTCACTTTACACTAACTATGCTTGATGACATCCATTCTGTTTGCTACAGCTCAATCCTAAAAATTAACAAGTCTAACATAAAATCTTTAACTTCATACCAAGACATATACCATAATCTTTTAACAATTTTTTTTCTGTAACAATCACAAATCAAAATAGAAAGGCCAGCTAATGAAGAGGAATGGCTATGAATGTGGGGTCAAGAGAGATCTGTGTTCAGACTCTGGTTTTACCACTACTTATTTCTGTCTTAGTTTGTTCATCTATAGGAAGGGGTTGATAATATCTGTTTTGCATATTAAGCCAAGTTTATCTGAAATAATGTATAAATGTGCCCAACACAATTTCTAAAACTTAAGGAATATTCATTCATTTCCACAACCCCTTATAAAGCAGCTCAACTTTGTATCTGAGAGGAAAGTAGTTTTTTTTTTTTTAAAAAAAGCAGGTAGACATGTATTTTAATACTTCTAATCATGATGGACCACTGGCAACCTTGAGGGATGCAGTTACAGTTACAGATAGCAAGAGGTCATTCTAGATCTGATTACTCTTGCATGGATCTACACTTGTCATGGTTAAGAACCATGGGCTCACCTAATCTAGGATAACCTGAGTGGCAGTAGGTCAGCGAGGTCTACATTGGGAATACGGATAGCTTTTCATAAAGTATTTTGTAAACCTTTTCTTTATTGGAACAACTTGGTTTTACCTGAACATGTATATATATAGATCATATTCCAATGGTAGTTTCCTAAAAGTGTTTCATCATCCATTTTTTCCTCTATACTTGGGTTCACAATGGTGTTTTCTAGACACTCACTTTCTTCTTGGAATGAAAATTGAAAGTTTAAAGGATTCAGTACAATCTGAAGTCTCAGGGAATTTCAGATTTCACTGAGGTTTATATCAAATAATTAATATGCTGAAGTGTGAAAAGTTTTTGGAACTATCCCTGGCAAATGGGACTGCTCTGTATTTCAAGAATAATTTGGGTACTGCTACTATCCTGACATGAAACACAGGGATAGCTCAGAACCTACAATTGAGCAAAAGTAGCAATTCTGGACACCCTACTAAAATCTCTTATCTGTAACTGAGAAGGCTTTGACCAAAACACAGTTCCTCAATTTGTGTTTTCTAAAATGTATGACAACCAAAATGTAAATGGTAGAAGAGAACACTTAAATGTTTCAAAGACTCAAGTATTTCTATTTAGGTAATGGGAAAATAATTTATATTATGCTGTTGTTAGGAATGCATAGGACAATCTCTAGGGTAACCACTACAAGAATGAAAACAAATTATTAGAAGCCACTGAAAAATTGGATGCTTTGTTATAGAGCATAGGAAGACCTGATACACAGATATACAAAAGACAAGTATGGAGTGTGTAGGACAAGAAATTATAAAGACATTAGAAGACTGATTTGAATAACATCTGTCAATAGGAAATTCTATGTGTCGAACAAAGTTTAAGAAGAAATTGAGAATAAGTTCTTTAGTTTTATAATTATTATAAAGGCAGAATAAAATAAAATTGGGTGGGCTGTGGTGTATAGGATAAAAAGCAGATATGCTGTGATAAAGTAACTGTAACTTAGTTTTATAGTCATAGAAACAAAAGGTTGAAGAGTGCATTGAAAATCATTTGACCCAAAATTAAATCTATGACTATTTGGTCTCTGCTTAAATACTTTAGTGCCAGGAAGCTCATCATGCTTGAGAGATCTCATACCATCATCCAACGTTCTGATGCTCACAAAATACTTTCTTGTTTTGCTTTTCTGAAACGTTCTCTCTTTGATTTTATTTATAGCGCACACACCTATTCAGAAGTATAATATCTTTCCATATGACTAAGAATATAATGTTCCAGCTTCTATCATCCTGTCATTTCTCCTTTCAATTCAGTATGCACTATGCCTCCACCAGGACATAACAGAATGTATTATAATGTCCTATTTACATTCTATCTGTGTAAGTAGGGTTTAAATTTGTTGAGGGCTAGGATGAGGTCTACATCCATATTGTTTGCTGTATATCCCTAGTACCTGACACAAATGTAATACACAGTAAATACTTAGTGAAAAACTTGCTTGGTACAGCAGCTGGAAGCTTTTTTCTAATAGCCAACTAATTGGAAGGTGTATCAGTTTGGGCCAACCAAGACAGATAAAACACAAGGTAATTATAACAAGAAAGCTTAATATACAGAATTATTAGCTATTAATATAATGGGATTGAAGCAACAAGGAATTGGTTAATACTAATAAAAGGGAACTGAAAAAATACAGAATTAGTAGAAAAAAGCAGCTGAGATGGAACATCCAAGAAAGGGCCTCCTGGTTTGCCTCTCAGAGCTGCAGTTCAGACTTGTGAGCACAGCCACGCTCACTGGGTGACAGAGAAGTCTTGTGGTGCCATGCCGGCAGAACTTGCAGAAAATTCTCCCTCTGGGGAGCTGAGGAAAGCTGCTCACAAGGTGTCTTTACCTTAGACACTCTGAAAAAAAAAAAAAAAAACATACAAAATCAGGAGGGAATGCTGGAAGATGCTACTGGGTTTCTGAGTGCTGCTGGCTGATATGCGCCTGCACCACAGGAGCTAGGCACTGAAGAAGCCGCGAGTGCTGTTAGATCCTGGTGTTGAAGAAACCAAGCATGTTGTAGAAGCCTGGAGAGAGAGAAAGAAAATCAGAACTGGGAAACAAAACCTTTACCTCCTGCAATGACTCCTCAGAGCCCTATATTGACAAAGCTTCCGTGCCAGATGAAAAAGGAAAGCATAATTAAAGGGCCCAGATTCATTCTCACTGAGCAGTCAAAACAGGTGAATTTGGGGCTGAGAAAAAATAAACCAATAAGTGGCATATCAAGCAAAAGTATTCCTGTCACTGCAGGATGCACTTCAGCTACTAACCAAAAGGTAGTCATTCAGGTACTGTGAAGCGTAGCCAGATATCTACCCAATTCTTTTATACTCTCTTAGTACTCAGTCATTTACATCAGTGATCCCTGGTTCTCTTCATAAAGTTTTAACATTTTTACTCAAAAAATAATTTAGAACATTCACTGCTCCCAAGTTCTTCACTTTTCTTCCCACTTTTTCATTGTCCTTGGAGATTATTCTTAGATCTCTTCTGATAGAGAATCTAACCAATTAGTGGTCACTGAGATTCATAAGGATTTCCAGAATTTATCACGCAACACATACAGAATGGTATAGAAAGACAGAACAATTCAATACAAGTCAACATGCAGTGTTTCTATGCCAATTAGCAGGATGTTTCTGCCACCCTAATGCATATCTGCCACTCAAGGATGGTGACAAGTAGTCATTTACCTGCTCTTGCTAAAACATCCTTTATGCTTTTCTATACTTCTGGAGGTCTGGCTTTACCTTCTGTGAGACAAACTACATGTAATTGATCAAAAGTTTGTCCAGGGATACAGAATTTTGTCTTTGCTTTCTGTATCTAGTTTCTCCCATCAATATTAATTTGGCATTTGTTTTAATTTTCTTCGATTTTGTGATTGCTTTTGAATAGATTTTCTCTATTCTACATAGATAAATATCACATTCATAAAAGTTCAGTTACAGATAGGGGCTTGACTATGTCCTCTTGCTTTAATTCAAGATATGCATAACTGATGCTTGCCTCTTCTATCACTAAGAATAACAGAATAGCATATCCAATATGAAATATAAGAACATTTACCTCTTCTTCTAAATCACCTTTATAAGAATGAAACATCAGATATTTTAAGTATCAGATATTTAAGTATGTGTTTTCACTTACAGTCTAGTGACCATTCTTAAAATTCTAAGAATCCTAATCAGAAAGAAACTTTTGAAAGCCCTATTAAAAAGTTCACATTGCATAGGAGTTAATAGGTGCTTTAATTATTGTCTGTTTCAGTTAAAGTATGGTCTGCATCACCTATCTATCCATCCATCATCTATCTATGTGTCTACCTATTAGATATCATCTATCTATGTATCATCTACCTATTATCTATCATCTATCTATATTACCACAGAAAATGTGAAAAATAGTTTTTCAGTGGTAAAATGAGTAATTCTTATGAAAATTATATTGGCTAACAATATTATACAGGCAATACTTCAACCAACCATATGCATAATAATGTATAGCAAATCATTATATTATTTTACCATTTGAAATAATAGTAAAATTATTCTTTTAAATTTATGTTCATGAAAGCATAATCATGAAAATCATTTTTAAAATGATTCAGAAACATGAGGCAGTAGGCAGAATTCTAAAATATCCCCCAAGATTCCAGCTCCTTATATACACACTCCATATATCTCTTCCCCATATAGGGGAATGAGGCCTGTAAATACAATAGAATATCACTCCTGTGATTAAGTTAAAAGGCAAAAGTGAATGGATTTTTAAGGTGTAATTAATGTCCCTAATAAATTGACTTCAAGTTAATTAAAAAGGAAATCCTGGGTGGACCTTACCCAATCAGGCAAGCCCTTTAAGATAGTTTTTCAAAGCAGCAGAGACATTCTCTCCTACACCATGAAGAAGCAAATTTCTGTGTTGTGAAAGCACTCTATGTCAGGGAACAGCAGGCAGTCTCTGGGACCTCAGGACCTCAGTCCTACAACCACAAGAAGTTGAACTCTGTCAACAACCTGTGAGCCTGTGAGAGGCGCTTGAGCCTCAGATGAGAGTGTGGCCTTGTTAATTGATTTCAACCTTGTGAGACCCTGAGCAGAGGACCTCATTAACTTATCCCAGGACTCCTGACTCAAATTCTAAGGTAATAAATTTGAGTTTTTTAAAGTTCCTAAGTGTGTTGTAATTTGTTACACAGCCATAGAATACTAACGTAGGTCACATTGCCAAATTTCCCATGTAAATTTCCTCCTTTCTTACATGAGATCATTAGTTTCGTCTTTGCTGAACAAACTGAAAATTACTAAATTGATGCTTTATAAAAACTCATGTAAAGACTTATGCAGACATAATTTGCTGGCATTTCATTCATTGCTGTACAACTATGTTTTTCAAATTAGGAATGTGTCTGGCATAAAAGTGAAAGCTGGTAGCCACATATATGTACAGGAGTAGAAAGAAAATTTGCACAAATTCTAAAATAAAACCTTTGGTCTTTAAAGAACTTCCTCACTGGTAGAAAGATTTGGGCCGTGAGCCTTCTTCCTTGCCTTTCAAGGAAGTTAAGTTTCTTAAAAAAATACTTCTCTGTGGATTTAGAAAGTTAGTGCAAAATAGATTAATCTTCACAAATGTTCATTTTAAATGCATTTTTAAAATATTTTAAAGAATTCCACCCTGTAGCTTTGTATGTTAAAAGCTGCCCAATTATCCTTATAATCAGCAAAGTGAGGCACTAAAAACTTTAGTGCTGATGAAAGACAAGCAACCAATTAAAATATTGGACATGGTGGGGAAAATACTTATTTTGCATTGTGAGTTCATGAACATATAAGGCAGAATTTATGTTGTTCGGAACATAAGCATAATTTGTAAAATCTTTTATGTCTTTGAGCTAAGACCCAGAGAATGTTTACTACTCAGCAAAAATTTCAAGTTATGTATTTGAGGATATATAATAACTTTTGAAACATACTTTTTGCATGTGAGAGGTAAAAGTTTATGAATTATATGATGGGACATTCTTACTAATTTGTTGCTTGCTATCTTTCTAAACAAGTTTTTATGTGTATACTATTAAATTCTTTCATATTCCTACTTGTCATTCTTTTATTTTCATTTTTTGTCACTTGTTACCTAAGGTAGTTTAATTTTGTTTTGCTACGTTTTTGTCAATATGCAGAGTTCTGTTGTCCTGAGAACAGCTGCAGTACAGTGAAACGGTTAAAAAATATTCAACTAATTAAGATTGTTTTAAAAATAGTTGTATTGTTAAAGTCTTTTAATTTATAATTTATATTCTTTGAAACTTAACCAGGCCTCTCAGCTAGTCTCTGAGGATAATAGTTTCATTCAGGGTAGCCTAACACTTATTGTCAGGTATATGTTTTGCTAATCAAATTTGCACTTCTAATCTAGAGGACTTGAGGGATAAATTTCTTACCCTTATTTTACTTAGCTTACAACCCCGTGGGTAAGAACAATTTTCATTATCTGAATTTTGCTCATCATTAAACTACAGCAGAAATAGTGAAGGGCAAGAAAGGAAATACTCTTTTGCTTATGCAAACATTATAACAAAAGAGTTACATTTAAGAAATCATAGTATGCTGGATATTACACATGGAATGCATACATTCTAAAAATAATTTATCCTATAGTTTAACATAGAAATCTAGAATGTATTATTTTCTATTTGTAGCCATTTGTTAAACAGAATACATGTCTTCCTAATTTGTGCATTTTTCATTAAACGTGTTATTTCCTGATTAAAATTTTTAATTAAATCATGTATGATCTAATTAATCTATTTTACTAATCCTGTTTTGAGTGCTAATGTTCAAATTGATGTAGTAATGACATCAAATTATTTTATAAACAACACCAAGGGCATTATAGATAATTTTTTTATAGACAAACTTCATGTCTATTGAATGCTCTCCCTAGTCAAAGACAATGCCCATGCAAATTGGTTCTTGCCGATCATATTCTATAAACACTTGTGAGAATTTAGGGCTAAAAATTCTGAACACATAATAACTAACTTTCCCTTTATTTTTACTTATTAAATATATGTAAACATACATTGTTTGATGTGTAAGAACATTTAATGTATAAGAACACAGTAGAATTTATACAACCTTGATTTCTATTCTAATTACTTAAGCCTTATATAATTTATTTAATTTTACTTTTACCTTCATTGCTATGCTTTTATAATTTTCCACAGCAGTTTTTCTCTTCCAACTTATTAATAATTTTCTAATTTTGACATTTCTTTTTCTTTTCTTTATTATTATTATTATTTTTTAGAAGGAGTCTCACTCTGTCACCTAGGCTGGAGTGCAGTAGCGGATCTCCACTCACTGCAATCTCTGCCTTCCAGTTTTAAGCAATTCTCTGGTCTCAGCCTCCCAAGTAGATGGGAGCTGGGATTACAGGCATGCAACCACTAGACCCGGCTAATATTTTTTCCTTTTTTTTTTTTTCTTTTCTTTCTTTTTTTTTTTTTTCAGTAGAGGCAAGGTTTCACCATGTTAGCCAGGCTGGTCTCCATCTCCTGACCTCAAGTGATCCACTCTCCTCAGCCTCCCAAATCTCCATTCTTTTTTCTTTCTTTACTGCTTTTTAAGTTTATTGAAAGTGATGCACTCTGTGGTCCTCAGCAATTTTTAATGCCTCTGCTTATTTCTGCTTATGTTCATTTTGGCTGTTAAATTGCATTATATTGCTCTAGGACAGATAATTTTTCTTTGATGACACTAAATAAGATTCTTTGTTTATTTTTTCAGCTGTTCTTTTATAATAATTTTAATAAAGATTGTGAAACAATTTCAGTCCAAGGAGGTTGCTGACCCAATGAGAACAATAGTGTGCCAAAAATGCTTTTGTCTGACCTCTCAGATGGGTGCTATCACTGAGAAGAGCTTTCATTTCAGTCAACATGACGGTGATAAAGTATGAGTGCTGTGGCTCTGAACTCCCTTTGGATAATGCTTCATGACATATGGAAAATGTTTCCTGACTTATGAAAACTAATATGGGGACAGAATTTACTAAAAGGTTCAGGTCACTTGGGTGAAGGAAGCATTAACACAATCCTTAAGTACAGTCTTTAAGTCAAATATCTGGCTCATGAAAGAAGTATATTTATTTCACCATTTCTGAGTTTGAAGAGCCTGTAGGGAAAATAAAGATATAATCATATTCCTGATAGTGAGTGGGGAAGTGTTTAAGTGAGTAATTTTATTTTCTTTAAAATAAGTGCGTATACTTAAAATGACAATAAATTTAATACTCTGCTTTTATAATTTTGGGGTTTTGTATAGTAAATGAAAAACTTTAATTTGGTTATCTCATTAGGTAAAAGTGTAATATGTTTTAAAATAAATGTCAATTGAAAAAATGAAATGGCTATTTGATTTGATAAATGCTGTACCACTAATATTGTTTAAAACAAGCTAAATAGCAACTCTAGGTGACTACAGTATGTCAGAAATTCAAGGCAGCTGCCACTAGAGAGTTGTAGTGCCTTATTTACCAACAAAGCAATCATTGTTTGGACAAAATATGTTCCTCCAGTCAGGAAAACTGACATGTTGAAAAACAAAACTAAATTTAAATTTATGTTACTAGTTTGCAGATACAGACCTTATCATTAAATTAATTGATTCTCATCACTGTCTGTAACTAACTTTATGCAAACTTCTCCCCAAATCATTGAGAATTAAATCCAAAGTTCCCTCAAATGACATCCCCAAATATTGGCTTATCTACAAAATTGTATTACTGAGGGCAACTTCAAGGCAGCAACAATGTGGCTAAAGTTCCAAACTCTTTTGAAATTGGAACCTTTTATTTTTTAAAGAAAACAACTTCATTCTTTTAGTTATTTCTAATTTTATTTTATGTATTTTCTCAGATACCCAGCCTAGCCAGCATTAACACTGATAGCATTTTGTGCACATTAATGAACAATGTTCAAGTTTTTGGCCCCTGATCTTCTTGATCAGCATATTCTGTCTCTATTATGGGCAAAGTTCCCCAGGCACATGCATCAATAAAATCTTTAATAGAAGATCATCTAAGTCATCTAAGAGGCCAAAAGAGAAACATCTCCTAATGAGTACTGGACCCCAGATGCCCCTAAACTTTATAATTCTTCTCAAATAAAAAGCCCCAGATCACTCCATGCAACAGCTGCTTATAAACAGCACAATCTTTTACACTACTCTGGTAGGTTTGCAATCTTGATCCCAGACTGGGGCAACCCAATGCAGGGGAATTCAATATCTATCTTCAGCACTGCATTGCCATGCTGGGTTTTAATTGATGATTATTAAAATAAAGGCTCAAAAATTGGTCATATCAATTTTTTGTTTCTCCTTCTTGTTTAAAAACTGTTTTTTTACTCATTACAGATATACACATATGTGTTTATATGTGTGGTATATGTGTATATTATATAAGTGTAGGTGTGTATATGATATATACAACATGCACACTAATGTATATGTGTATATGTGTTTGTATATATGTATAACATATGTGTATGTGTAATACATATACATATAAAAGGTGGAATATACCTTATATATATGTAAGTGATCTTTAGTAGAAAATCATCTAAGTCATCATATCTTAGAAGATCATCTAAGTTAGGAGCATATGCATATACACATGTATGTATATGGTATGTATATATGTGAATATATGTATGTATTTGTATATCCACACACTATATATGTATATTCCACCCTTTCTCCTTATACTCTCATAAAATATTTTGACTTTAAACTTTGTTTCCTTCTCTCCTGTATTTAGCCAATTTTTAAATTTTCCTTTTGAAGTCTGTCTTCAGAGAAATAAATAGATAAACAGATGGATAGATGATGTGATCTTCTGAATGTTTCTCCCTACATTGCAATTCACTAAGCAAAATTAGTCTTATTAGGTAAATTGATTTTTAGCATGGGGTATTACTTTCTCTGATAGTGTGTGATATCAGGGAAAAGAGCATAAACCATGGAATAATAAACTTGGAATTTCATTCCATCATTTCCTTGCTCTGTGACCTTAATTGCATTATGTAATCCCTCAGAGATGTATATGTTCAGTTTGTGAGATGGGTAGTAGAATCCCTTCTGTATACTTAATAGGGCCACTACAGAGAATAAATTAGAACAGTGCTTCTCACACTGAGCAGAAAGATCAGAAACTTATATATGTATGTATGTATATTTTTATTCCAGTACATTTGCAGACTATACTTTTGTAAAATACAATCAATAAAAGTAAGTTACTACAAAACTGAAGTGAAAATTGAAAAGAAAACTAAAATATATAAAATATATGTCATATTTTATCATTAGATTTGATTGGCCTAAAATTATTCTGTCAAATAATCTTAACAATTTGTAAGCATAGCATTTACTCCAATTTTTTCTAACGATTGTAATTTGGGAACTAAAAGCAAACCGTATAATTTTTTTTTCCTTTTAAACCATTCTTATTTTATTTCATAAAGGTATTTTCTGAAGCAAGTCTGTAGTTGCCTTTTTTATTTCTAAACAGGAACTTCTTTCTTCCACAAATAAAACCCTTTTTAAACATAAAAATGGACAAAAAAAAATAAAACAATTTTACTCTAAAGACAAGCTGTTAACTCTATTTCACATGCCAATTTGTTCTTAAATTTATCTGCCATTCAAGTTCTACATAAATAGAATATTAAAAAAAACAGCAAAGACAAACATCTATAAAATGGAACTCATAAAAATTCAATATATTTGTATTAGTCCATTCTCATGCTGCTAATGAAGACATACCCTAGACTGGGTAGTTTATAAAGGAAAGAGGTTCAATTGACTCACACTTCTACATGGCTGGGGAGGCCTCAGGAAACTTAGAGTCATGGCAGAAGGGGAAGCAAACACATCCTTCTTCACATGGCAGCAGGAGAGAGAATGAGTGTCTAGCAAAGAGGGGAAGCCCCTTATAAAACCATCAGATCTCATGAGAATTCACTATGATGAGAACTGGATGGGAGAAACCACCCTCATGATTCAATTATCTCTACCTAGTCCCTCCCACAACACATGGGGATTAGGAGAACTACAATTCAATATGAGATTACTATGGCAACACAGCCAAACCATGCCAGTATTCAATATGATAAAAGATCTTATTGTAAAGTAAGTTCTTTAAATTCTTGTCATTATCTTCCTGCCCCCAAAATGTCACCTTTTAACTACCTTGTTAAAAGGTAACTACCTTGTATCTTCTATTTCTGGTTTTCTATACAAGACTCCAATACACCTGGCTATTTTCAATTAGTATGATGATATATGAGAAAATTCAATCCACACGTTTTATTTTAAGCCTCAGGATCTGAGTATGAATCTGGATTTTAGATAATGCTTACATGCAAAATATTTTCTTAGAGGCATACGAGTACCTTATTGCAACAATACAAATTGTTACAGAAGTGAAGTGTGGGAAATTTTAATAGTACTGAAAGAAATCTAGGCAAAAGAACAATGCTGCTTTGTTAGGAAATATAACATGATATGTTAATAATAATATTCTAAAGGGAATCAATACCTTCAGTTAATTTTTTAAAAAACAGATATTTTGAAAACTATGGCCTGCTTCTATAAACCCAAATGCTACATACTAAGGTAGGTTAACATTTCAACTAGAAACTGTATTTGTCTTTATGAGTCTGTTTTGTGCTTCTTTTCACCTACGAGTATGACACTTTTACAGTCAACTCGGATGAAGCACAAAAAATAGTATTTACTTAGCACTTGAAATAATTCACAGATATATAAATTATTTTTTAATACTCTAATAGTTTTAAATGTGTGGAAACTGAGGTACTTCAAAGTCAAGTACAGTACCTCAAGTCTTCCAGTTTGTCCGGAGCAGGGCAGAATACTGAGCCCAGGTATCTGTCCAAAGAGATTTTCTTCAATGCTATGCCGTATTGTGTTTTATGTAATTAAAATGCTAACTTGGATCTATACAATTCATTTTTTCTAAAGAGTTCAGAGCATATTTCTATTATTCTCATCATCCTTTCTATTAAGATTTCAAGCGGCTTGAGTTTTCTATTAGGTAAGCAATAAAACTTAAATTAGGCTTACGTTAAAATGAAAACAAGGATAGAGATATGTAAAGTGATTTGTTCAAGGTCACACAGCAAATTGATGAAATAACTAGAATTAAAATATGTTTTATACTTTTCCTGTTTTAAACTTTTCATAAAATACCTCTTACTGGTTCTTTTCTCTTATGAAATCTGAACTATTACACAAAATGAAGAGATGATTTTAAAGGAATTGTTATATAACGTCCCAGGAAAGTTAAAATATGTACTGAATAGTATAGGGAAAGAAACACCCTTTCCCATCATTTGACAATCTAGGTTACAGGATGTTTTAAACTTCCAGTTAGGATGTCTCCAGGACCACACACAATCTGCCATGCATTACACATAGCAGATTGTTAATCAGTGCTTATAGAGTAAATACATACATGAATAAGTCTAGTAATAAAAAATGATATTTACACAAAATAAAATAAATTATCACATGTAAAAGAACTCCTTTATTCGTTCGTTTGTGTACAATACATAACAGGCAATAAATTAGTTACTCTGACTGCAAGGCTCATTTTATGATCTCAGTGAGCTTATGATCATGCCAAGGAAACACAAGTAAAAAGCTAAAAATCCAGCTTATTTCACAGAAGGTAAAATAATGTGACCTAGATGAGCACGGGTGCCCTAGTGGGCATCTATATACAGGGTCTTGAAGTAAGCCAAGCTTGGTGAATGTTATGCATTCCAGACAGAAGAAAGCACATGCATGACCCAGAAGAAGCAGCTAGTGGCAGTGATTCATTGTGAAGGGAACACAAAGTTCAAGAAAAAAAGAAAATGTAAATTTAGGACTCATGGATACACACACATTTAATCTTTTTCTACTTTAAAAGATTTGAAGAAAATTTTTAAAATGTCAACGGTAGCTCAGTTTGTGACAGATGCAGTGTGCTGGCATAGGGCACCATCCCTTTCATTTTTGGGTGGATAGCTCTAGAATCCAAGGGCTGGAAGGCTGAAAAGTTTATTAGCCAGATTTTTTTAAAGGTGGAACTCAAGATGCAAATTAGATTTCACCAATTTGAAGTTTGCACTTGTGTGCAATTTTGAAGACAAAAGGACCATTTTCCAGCTGCATCTTCCAGCTGCATCTTCTTGTGCTGCTAATAGCTGTGATTTTAAAGATACTGTTTTTCGTTCTGTTTTACTTTGCTGGGCATTTGTATTCTAGTCGTTAGCTCTATGTTTTTGTTTTGTTTTGTTTTGCACCAGGTCTTGCTCTGTCACCCAGCTGCAGGCTGGAGTGCAGTGGTGCGATAACTTTTCACTGCAGCCTTGACCTTCTGGACTCAAGTGGTCCTCCCACCTCAGCCTCCCAACACTGAGACTACAGGTGTATACCACCATGCCAGGCTAATTTTTAAAAGTTTTTGTAGAGATGGAGTTTCACCCTGTTGCCCAGGATGATCTCAAACTCCTCAACTCAAGGGATCCTCCCACCTCGGCCTCCCAAATTGCTGGGATTACAGGTGTTAGCCACCGTGCCCAGTCCCAGCTCAGTGAGTTTAAGAGGCATTTAGAGCAGGAATGTCAGGAACTCCCTGCAAATGGAGAGCAGCTGAGACCAAGCACTGTTGAACACAACAGCTCGCCTGGCAGCTTCCCTGTTCCCCACCTTCCCCATACTGTAGGATGACAGTGGTGTTCTGGGACCCTGGCAAAATTCCATTCCTCCAGCAATTGTAAGGGTACCCAATTCCCTGTATTAAATCTCTTTCCCATTTAAGTAGCTGTAATTGTTTATTTCTTACAGCAGAACCAGGCATATAGTTGGGCATATGGTTTCATGAAAACAAGAAAGAAATGAATCTATTACCATTCTGAAGGAAGTTTTGATGTATACATCTTAAACGTTGCTAGACATACTGCATTCTGGGCCAATTAGATGAGTCAAACTATGGGCTCCCAGAGGGAAAGGTTGGGGTCCTATTTACCTGTCATATCCCTCATTTTATGTGACATCTAACACATAATAATGGCTTCTCAGAAAATGACTGCTTATTGAATGAAATCAATCAAATGTGATTTCATCAATTTTTACTAATGTATTATTTTGTCTATAGTTTCATTTAAAAGTATTCTGTTAGGTATAAGTTAACTGTGACTGAGATTATCTAGGGCTTTTCATTTTAATGTTCAAGTTAACAGATTTTACCTCTAGAACATCTTGGCGATCTGTGTGACAAATTGACTAGTTAATTCTGTCATTTCAAGTTGTGATATAGACACTGAACAACAATTTCCACCCTACCCAAGGCAGCCATTCCAGCCAAACCCTGAAGGGGACTAAACTTCAGTAAGACACTTTTGGGACACTTTCATGTTGATTTACACGTAGTTAAATTTGACTTTCAAGAACACCTAATAATTATTATAAAGTCATTTTGTCAGAATGTTGGTGAAAATGATGGCATTTTGTCTTCCCTAGTTCTCCTTATTAACAAAATGAAGTAAAACTGTTTAGTAGGCTTTAATTTTGTTGTGTTATACATCCAAAATAATGAGGCTCTAACTCACTGCTAAAGAGTCTAACTGAAGTACAAACAGTTCAAGACAGTCATTCAGAATTATTTTTATTCTTTATTGATTATGATTATATCATACATAAAATATAACAACAATGTAATGCATACAACATAGCAAAGATTACATTATAATGAAGGCAGTATCATAAATGGATAGCAAACATGTAATTTTCTGTCAAAACCAGACTTTTATACATGATCCAAGATATAAATATCAAATTAAGGTCTAAATGATATCTACAGATTTACTCTCTGAGCTTCAAACTCTTTATACATTTACTCATAAGCAAAGTAATATAAATAGAAACAAGCCACTGCAGACTTTCCATGAGAAAGGGGCCTAAAAGACCTCCTCCAGTGTCCACTTTTCTCTTTCTAGCTCTCCCTCTATTTTCCACAAAATCTCAACTGATAGCTAGGATAGTCTTGACGTTTGTTTCCTCTGGGCATGTAACTAGAAGCAGCAGCAAAGCCACACCCTCTGGTAGGAGCTTCGCATTTGCTCTTCTGATTATGGCAGGCTCAAGAAATCAACTTTATCCTAGTCACAGCCAGTGGGTTGTTTTCCTCTGCACCTCCAGAGCATTTTGGCCTAGTACACTCTGTCTAATGGGAGGAAAAATATGTTGAAATATGTGGACACTTTTGGTGAAAAAGCATTAAGGGCAGTAATATGAAGGGAATTTAGAAAGTAGAAATTACTCATGCTTTCGGATCCTTTGATGTTTCTCACAGATTGAGACAGTGAGAGCAGACATTCCCATAGAGAATGGGTATGTTCTGGGATACTTCTTGAAGACTTGGGTACAATTGTTTAAGTCTTGCTTATCGGTTGGGGAGAATTATTTTATGATTCTGCCTTTTTATTGTTCTACCAATTCTGTTACTTATCCTGTCTTTCAGCAACATCTCCACCTCATATACCTTATTAATATTAACACATTACAGAATGACCCAAATTAATAAAAGGAAGTTTAAGCATGGCATTTCCAAGATGATATGATATAGCAATTCTATTGAGTCAGCTGAAGATTTTGACTCATGGAGTGATTTTTTTTGTTTGTATTGTGATTTGTACACATGTAGGGGACACAAGTGCAGATTTAACACATGAATATATTGCTTAGTGGTGGTCAGGGGTTTTAGCATAACCATGTCCCACAGAGTGTATATTGTGCCTATTAAGTAATTTCTCATCCCTCAATTCCCTGCCACCCTCCCACCTTTTGGAGTGTACCACTCTTTCTGTTCATTTTATTTAGCTCCCATTTTCAAGTGAGAACATGTGTTATTTGACTTTCTGTTTCTGAGTTATTTCACTTAAGATAATGGCCTCAGGGAGTGATGTTACAGCCCAGGATCTCTCTCTAGAGATAAAATGAGATTAACAACCAAATAGTAAGAGTGCGTGTGCATGTGTGTGTGTGTGTGTATAGTGAGAAGAAGAGCAGTGAGAGTGAACCATAAATTCAGCCTAGAGCCAAAAGATTGGGTTAGCATGTCAGAGGCAAGTCAGTGGTCAAAGACAAGAAAGTTTCCTTTAGTCAAATAAAACACGAAGACATAGAGGCATAGCAGGTAAGGAAACAGATCACAAGTACCAACAGGCCCTTGCGGAAAGCTACAATTGCATGTCAAATGGCTACTACAGATTGCTAGTAAGATAGTCCTATATCAGTACAGTTAGCTGAAAGGTAAAAAATGCATTTGCTTTGTCTCCGTGATATCAAAATATCTCTTTGTGAGTTTCCTATAAATTATAGTAAATGCCTTTTTAAACTACAGTTTCCCCAGACTGTTTCATATAAGTAAAATTTTAAAGGCTGAAAAAGTCTTGAAATTATGCCATTTTCTTAAAAAATCCCCTGGGTATTTTTTTGCTCCATAAATATTCATAGACACATAATTGTTTGGTCTGCTAACATTCATTCATGTTTGGTATAAGATGAAAATGCACATGAATAAACCAGAAATATCCCCTATTATGTCTTTAATATTTAGTGTTTGCTATATGCTTCAACCATACTTTAACACAAAATTAAGGTTTCTCTAATAAAGGGTCCAGATCTTATAGCAGGCCCACCTGTTTGTCAGATATTTTCATTTTATTTTCCTGATTCAGATGAAATGCTGTTTATGAGATTCAATTTCTAAAATAGCCTTTTGGCAAAAGGTTGGGACCATTTTTATATCTTATCTTCTGTCCATTGCAACATGTGTTATCCCACTGTATATGCAATTTATATATGCATTTGTTAGGTAGAATCCAGCAAAAGGAGGAAAAAAAGAGAAAGCTTTAAATGGGCGATTTTCAGGTCCATACTTTCCTCAGAAAGCAATATAGGGAGGAATGCCAGTCTCTTGGTGAGATTGCATTATGATCTAGTGACCCTGAAAATAGGGTCAGAAGGAGGTCTCCCTGCTAACTGGAAAACTAATCAATATAATTCAATATAAGGACTGGATGCCCCCATATCACATAACTTCTATCCTTTTCTGTTCCTCTTCACTATCAACCCTGAGACTCTAGCCTCTGCCACTTCATGCTTCTCCCACCATTACCCACACACCCATTGTCCTGCATTTAGGCAAGGGCTAACAGAAAAAAAAGTTGTATTATTGTCATTTTTGTGTAAAAGTAAACAACTTTCAATGGAGTGTCATTTAAATATTCAACTTGTTCAAAGTGAGATGCATTTGTTTGAAATAAAATTTATTTCACTTAACAACTTGGGAATGTAGCCTTTTGTATCTGGTAAAATAAATGTGTTAAATTTTATTTTCCCTAATAGATACATTTTATTGATTATACCAAAACCCAGTTATTTCAATTTGTAGGAGGTTAGCCCAGAAACTTCTCTGTGGACTGGTCTGCATTTGATTCAGCTCAGGTGCAGTGACTGAGGAGGAGAGCAAGACAAAGGGTAAAAGGTCACTGGTGACTAATTTTCTGAAAACTAGCAGCTTGTGTAAGTAATAGAACATTTATTGCCTTTCTATGTTGTCCCAGCAATGAGCTAGAAAATCCATAAGAATTCCCAGCCCTCACCTTTATTAAGGCATAGCCCTGGATTAGTTTAATGTGCAATTTAAAGTCACTGCCTGCCAATACTTTGCTTACTTTTCTTAAGTAGGACCATTTTCCACCCTTTCCCTCCAAGTCAAGTTGTCAGTCTGTCAAAAAGCAAAAAAAAAAAAAAAAAAAAAAACCAACAAACAGCAGACAAGTGTACTTTTCCTACTCTTTTTCCAATCTCAGTGATACATTTATTTTTTACATAGTACAGATCCTGATAAAATTATCAACCCCCAGTGAAGGTCTTTAATTTTCCTGATAAATTTCTTAAGCATGAAAAGTAAGGCTTGTTCCCTGGTGTCCATCCAGCTTCTTGCTGAGGTGTTCCTGGCCACAACATTTCAGTGCTTGTGAGACAATGAGGAATCCAAGGACCATTTTATTAAATATTTTAAAATACAATCACAACACCGAAGTAACTTTTAAGACTCAAAGTGTTTGTCAACTAAAAAAAACTTTCAAGTATTTAGGAAAAAATCAATCTTAATATAGTAACACCTTAGATAAACAGATAAGGAAGGGAACTAACATTATTTAGTGTTAAGCATTTTGTATATTTTGTCATCTAAATATCTTCACAAAATACACTCCACCATAATCTTTTTAAGAATGAGGAAACTGTAATTCAGAATAGTAAACTAACCAATGTTACAGAACTAAAAGAGATGGTAAGTTTTGCCATAACCGAAATATCCTTAATTCTTTTTATACAATTCTACACTGCCTTCCAGAAGCATGTTGTGAGACAAAAAATCCTTCAGGGCTTCTGACACTATGTTTTATATGTTCTAAACTCGATCTTTTGAAACCTCTTAAACATGTTTGAAAATGACAACTATGTTTTTTTTCTCTCTCTCTCTTTGCATTCTTAAACCAAGGATATTCTTTCCAAATAATTTGTCTAGTAAATAGTTTTAAAGAATATTTTAGTCCAGACTCAATGGAGTTTAATAATACACTCTGGTTAGCAGCTCCATCATGCTTTTCAGGCAGAACCCTGGCCGGTACAGGTTAGTATTGCTCACTTGTGCTTTCTCAGAGGTCAGGAGGAAGGGAAGCAGGATGAGACAAAGGATTGTCTCTTCTCTTTAAGGACATGACGTGGATGTTGCAGAGAACAAACCCCTTCACGTAGCTCAGGCCATCATTTGACCACAAAGCCGCACCCAGCCAGAGGAAAAGCTGAGTAAATGTATGTGCAATCTGGAAAGCCATTTGTCCTGCTCCACTTCTGTTACTCTAGATAATTAGAAGAATAAATCTAAGTCTCTGCCACAAATATATTCTGAAGGAATGAAAAATAAAACTCAAAAAGGAAACTTGATTCACCAAAAGGAAACTTATACCAAACTTATACCAAGAAGGAAACTTGATTCAATGAATAGATGGCAGTACTTATACATAAAGCCAAATAACTTTCTTTAAATAGGAAAGCTCGCTTTTCAAAGCCAGTATATTGAAGTATTTATTTAGCAAATATTATCTGGAGAAACAAAACAGAACAAAATAAATGATGCTAGACATAAATATTTGCTAATGGACCTCGACTTCCCTCTTGTACTGTAAAGGCAGGGACAATCAAACATATGACCAAAGGCTCCAGAGCAAACTAAAAGCAGCTGGTTCTAACTGGAAAGTGGATTGATGTTTCCTGCTTAACACTGGTCTTCATACAAATTTTGCATACATAATATATTTATTTTAATATAAAGTAATGTTTTCAGTTACTTAAACATCAGATTAAAACACACAAAAATTTCCATTTTGAGGAACAATATATACATTCCAAAAGGCAAATGTAAGGAAATTCAGGGGGCAGAAAGGTAATTAGTATGTATTTTGATGACTGACAAATTTCTGATCTTTGAGGCAATCACATAGCAGTAGATGAACAGATTATCAAAGATAAAATTCTAGAATTTTAATACAGTTAAAACAAAAAGCAATAAACTGAGGAAAATGTTTGCATTAACTGTGTCAGAAGACTACTGTAGAAAGACCATATTTAAATATATTAGAAAAATGCTGTTTCTAATAGGTAAATGGATATATCAAGAAATAGAAAATTCAATGAAATATAAATTGTAAACAAATATATTTTTAAAGGCTTATTCTCAATAGTAATAAAAAACAAGTATACTTTGTTTTATTGTGCTTCCTTTATTGCACTTTGCAAATATTTCGTTTCTTTCAAAGTGAAAGTTTGTGGCAACCCTGCATCAAGCAGGTCTATTGATGTCATTTTTCCGAACAGCTTCATGTGTCTGTGTCACATCTTGATAACTCTCACAATATTTCAAACTTTCTCATTATTATTATATCTGTTATGGTACTTTGTGATCAGTGATCTCTGATGTTACTGTTGTAATTATTTTTGGGTATTAAAACTATGCCCATGTAAGACAGTAAATTTAATTGATAAATATTGTATTTGTTCTGACTTCTCCACCAGCTAGCCATTCTCCAGTCTTTCTTCCTCTCCTCCCTCCTCAAAATTCCTTTAAATACAACATATTTAAATTAGGCCAGTTAATAACCCTACAATGGCCTCTAAGTGTTCAAGTGAAAGGAAGAGTCTCATGTCTCTCACTTAAAATCAAAAGCTAGCAATGATTAAACTTAATGAAGAAAGCATTTGGGAGGATAAGATACGCTGAAAGCTGGCCTCTTGTGCTAAACAGCTAGCCAAGTTGTGAATCCAAAGGAAGTTCTTAAATTAAAAGTGTTACTTCAGTGAACACATGAATGATAAGAAAGTGAAATGGCCTTATTACCGATATGCAGAAAGTTTTAGTGGTCTGGATAGATCAAACCAGCCACAACATTCCCTTAAGCCAAAGCCTAATCCAGAGCAAGGCCCTAACTTTCTTCAAGCCTATGAAGGCTGAGAGGGGTAGGGAAGCAGCAGAAGAAAGTTTGGAAGTTAGCAGAAGTTGGTTCATGCAGCATAGTGTTGAAAGTTGTGGCCAGGGCAATCAGGCAGGAGAAAGAAAGAAAGGGTATTCAATTAGGAAAAGAGGAAGTCAAATTGTCCCTGTTTGCAGATAACATGATTGTATATTAGAAAACCCCATTGTCTCAGCTCCAAATCTCCTTAAGCTGATAAGCAACTTTAGCAAAGTCTCAGGATACAAAATCAATGTGGAAAAATCACAAGCATTCCTATACACCAATAATAAATAGAGAGCTAAGTCATGAGTGAACTACCATTCACAGTAGCTTCAAAGAGAATAAAATACCTAGGAATCCAATTTGCAAGGGATGTGAAGGACCTCTTCAAGAAGAACTACAAACCAATGCTCAATGAAATAAAAGAGGACACAAACAAAAAGAAGAACATTTCATACTCATGGATAGGAAGAATCAATATTGTGAAAATGTGCATACTGTCCAAGGTAATTTATAGATTCAATGCCATCTCTATCAAGCTACCAATGAGTTTCTTCAAAGGAATTGGAAAAATCTTCTTTAAAATTTCATATGGAACAAAAAAAGAGCGCATTGCCAAGACAATCTTTAAGCCAAAACAACATAGTTGGGAGGCATCACGTACCTGACTTCAACTATACTACAAGGGCTACGTAACAAAACAGGGCATGGTTACTGGTACCAAAACAGGAGATATTAGACAATGGAACAGAACAGAAGCCCTCAGAAATAACCACACTACATCTCCAACCATCTGATCTTGGACCAACTGACAAAAAACAAAGGAAATGGGGAAAGGGATTCCCTATTTTAATAATGGTGCGCTGGGAAACTGGCTAGCCATAAGTAGGGAGCTGAAAACTGGAGGTCTTCCTTACACCTTATACAAAAATTTAATTCAAGATGGTTAAAGACTCAAGTTGACCTAAACCAAAAAAATCTGAAGAAACCTAGGGCAATACTGTTCAGAATAGGCTGGCAGGACTTCTGACTAAAACCACCAAAAGGCAATGGGCAAGGAATCAAATTGACAAAATGGGGATCTTAATTAAACTTAAAGAGCTTCTGTATGCAAAAGAAATATTATTCAGAGGTGGAACAGGCCAAACCTACAGAATGGGAGAAAATTTTTACCATCTACCCTTGGGACAAAGAGCTACAATATCAGGAAATCTACAAAGAACTTACAAATTTGCAAGAAAAATCAAAGAACACATCAAAAAAAGTGGGCAAAGGATATTGAGCAGGGAACTTCTCAAAAGAGAGATTTATGCAGGCCCAACAGACTCATGAAAAAATGTCATCATCACTAGCACAGATAAATACAAATCAAACCACAAGAAGATCATCTCATACCAGTTAGAATGGTTGATCATAAAAGTTCAGGAAATAACAGGTGCTGGAGAGGGGACCGTGGGGAGGAAATAGGAAAACACTTTTACACGTTGGTGGGACTGTTAACGAGTTTCAACTATTGTGGAGGACAGTGTGGTGATTTCCCTCAAAGGATTCTAGAGCTAGAAATTTAACGTGGAACCACCATTCCCATTACTCTGTATATATCCAAAGGATTATAAATCATGCTGCTATAAAGACACATGAACATGTATATTTGTTGTGGCACTATTCACATTAGCAAAGACTTGGAACCAATCCAAATGTCCATCAATGATAGACTGGATTAAGAAAATGTGGCACATATACACCACGGAATACTATGCAGCCATAAAAAAGGATGAGTTCATGTTCTTTGTAGAGACATGGATGAAGCTGGAAACCATCATTCTCAGCAAACTATTTCAAGAACAGAAAATGAAACACTGCATGTTCTCACTCACAGGTGGGAATTGAACAACGAGAACAGTTGGACACAGGGTGGGGAACATCACACACTGGGGCCTGTCATGGGGTGGGGGGAGGGCGGAGGGATAGGTATTAGGAGATATACCTAATGTAAATGATGAGCTAACATGTGTAGCACACCAACATGGCACATGTATACATATGTAACCTGCACATTGTGCACATGTACCCTAGAACAACGAAAAAAAAAGAAAAAAGACTTACTGACCCCCAACCACCCAGTAACAAGCTCTACAGACAAGATCAGCCACATAATTTGCAAAGCGCAATGCAAATGGAAATTCAGGACCTTTTGTTCAAAAGTCAGGAAAAAAATGTCAGTAAAATTAGTACAATACTAATTTTTTTCCTTTCTTCCAAAAATAAAAGTCACCGTGAGTGACCTGGCCCATGCCTGTTCCTCCAATAGCATCATATATGAAATAACTTTTGCTCTATATAAACATGGTGGACATGGAATACTGGCTTTCATTCAGCTTCTTGATCGTACCGAACTCTTTGGGTTCAGGGCCTTTGCACATGTCATTTCAATCCCTGGAAAGTTCTCCCTTTTTCTACACCTCCCTTAAATTACCCTTCAGCTGGTAATCTCTATTCATCTTTATGCCTTGACTTAGGTATTATTTTCTAATGAAGGAATTTCCAATCCCCTAAACTAGGCCAGTTTCCTCTATCATACTCTTTTGGTACACTGGGACCCTTTTCATCATAGCGCTCATCTCAACTTATGATAATATAGTTCTTTGTGTGATTATTTGATTTATAGCTGTCTCATCAACTGTACCATAAGCTCCAGGAGAGGTTTCTATGTTTTCCTCACCAGCATATTTCAGTGACTTAGTACAATGTCACTCATATAGTGGGGACTCAGTAATTATTTGTGGAGAAAAAAATTCAGTTGACCCTTGAACAGCATGTGGGTTAGAGGTGCTAAACTCCTGTTCAGAAAATCTGCATGTAACTTTTGACTTTCTAAAAACTTAACTAGTAATAGCGTACTGTTGACTAGAAGCTTACTGACAACGTAAGCTGTCGATTAACCCATATTTTGTATGTTATATATGTTATATAGTATATTCTTACAATAAAGTAAGTTAGAGAAAAGAAAATATTATTAAGAAAATCATAAGGAAGAGAAAATAGTACTGTACTGTATCGATCCTGTAAGTTTATGTTGTTTGTTTACAAGATAAATCATATGTCTGAAATGCTGAGAGATCACTTTTTCTGTGATAGGAAATTTACTGGAGAGATAAACTGCCGAGGGGCAGATTATTAGTGTCCCATACATTTTCAGTGGATACTTGCCACACTTGAACTCACCACAATAGCAACAAGAGGTGATCACTAAATTATTACAGTAGTACATATACTACAGTTGGTTTTATGCAGTTATGATTTCATACTGCATCTTCACATTTGTTTACATTTCTTTCTACCATGAATGGTGCTGTGCATAATCTGTATTTGTGTGCATAAACTTTGATACATTTTATCTTTTTATAATTTTTTTTGTATATTTTATGGCAGTGATAAAATAGACCAGTATCTACATATATTTTATGTTTTTAGGAGATACTTATCTTTACCCTATTTTTTTATATTTCTAGGCTACACAGTTCATCTTCCAGTTTTTAAATATTATTGAAAATCTCCAAAAATTTTCCAATAAACTCATTGAAAAAATTGCATGTGTAAGTGGACCCACCCAGGTCAAACTTGTGTTGTTCAAAGGACAACTGAAAATCTGTGTTGCTCAGATTTTCTGACTGTCCTAGATTCAGTCTGAGATAATGTGATCTAAGTAGAATACGCAGTGCAATAATTTGTGTTTGATTTTGTATTATGAAATACTCCTTTGTTTCAATGAGGAAATAAAGTGAAAGTTGGCATCGGAATAGGATGGAATAAAAACTGATATCAGGAGGATCACCCACAAAAGTAAAACACTTTGTTTACAACTTACTCAACTTTCCAGGACTGTTTGAGATGATGACTAAAAACAACATACTCTGAGGTTCACCAAAATTTCACTAAACTTCCTGACCTTGACATTGGCTGTTAGAGCTTAGTTGAAGGATCAGGATGCCATATATATACTGTGGAAGCCAGACAGAGAAACTCTTTCTAAATGTTTTTTATTAGCAAATATGTTCATACTCCATGGTGACATGGTGAGAAGCTTGGTTTGTTGGAGAAGAGGAATGTGGCTGGGTTGTACTCTGCAAGGCATACGGTTACTTGGTCAGAGTGCAGAGACAGGGGATTCTAGACCACAGAGAGCCAGGCACCAATGGTAAGGATTTTGAATTTTGCCCAAAGGTCCAAAAGACCATTGGAGGTTTTGAAGTACGAAAGTATGATGATAAAATCGACATTTAAAAAGGTCTTCGGCTGCTCTCTGATAATAAGCAAGAATCAATTCAAGGAGACATGTTGGGAGGCATTTTTAGCAATTAAGGTGAAAGATGATGGTAGCTAGGGCCAGTGTGGCCACAGTGAAAATGGAGAGAATTGGACAAAGTTAATAGGAAGATATCAAGAGTAAATCTCAGATTTCTACCTTGAGCCAGTGAGTAGATTAAGCAACTGACACCAGGTGCTGCTATGAAGCCAACTGGGGATGATCAGGTTTGCGAAAAAATTAACAGTAGATTTAGGGACAAGATACCTGTTAGACATCCAAGCAGATGGAAGTGGGAAGCACCTATGTAAGTGAGAGGGGAAGAGCAATCTAGGTTGAAGATACAAAGGTGAGTAACACCCATATATGAGCACGATTCAGAGTGGCAGAGCTGCCAAAGAGACTGGGAAGAAATGTCAATGTATTAGGAGGGAAGGTAAGAAAGTATGGTGTTACAAGCAGGGGATGATCATGTTTGGCAAATGTTGCTGAGTAAAAAGTAAAAAAGACAGAAAAATATTATATTCTTCTTATATCTGGTAATCTAGAAGTCATGGTTCATTTTCATTTGAATGACAATGTTTGGGAAGGGATGGATTAATTATTCTCAATAGAGTGTGCTGAATAATCCAGGCACACACTATAAAGTTATGGTCTTAAATCTGTCAGCCTATGTGCCATATTCAGCCTGCAATCATGTTTTCCTTGACATTTAATTTTAAAAATTTGTTGTCAATAGTTGAAAACCATATTTCACATAAAAATGCTCTTGAATAAAACCACAAGATCTGGTAACAATGAGTCTGTATTCCTGCATGGCAATAAGCCGGAGCTGAATAGCTCACCTCTTACCCTTTTGGAAGACTGCCTCTTCTCTCTAACTTACTACAGTCCCAGCCACGCCCTGTTGTTTTTCACCCCCACCTGCTTCATTTCCCTCCCTGGCCCAAGGACATTTATGTTCACTGTTGCTGCTTTAAAGATTCGTACTGCAGCAAGCTCATTCAGGGAGGAAGTATGAGTCCCCCTTTTTATGCTTCAAAATGCATAACGCAGATTGTTGTGTAGAATATGTGTGCAGTAAAGTTCTGCTAAATTACATTGACTCGGGTTTATAAAATTGAGGAGTATCAAAGAGGTGTCGTAAACTTAACATAAAGAATTTTTAAGAAAGCTTGGAGGATAGATTAACTTTACAATCTAGTCAAGGTTTGAGCTAGCCCTTTTAACTCTTATGTAAAGCTTTGTTAGTGACATTTGAATAGTACATTTTATTTGTTTATTGTTTTAATTTGCACTCACAGCTGATATGATTCATTATTTTAAAATAGTTTCAGCTTTTAAATAATACCTAGTTTGTAAAATTTGTCATTGGTGTATAATACTGGTCAATAATATTTTCAAATATTTTATCAAATACTCCTTATTGTCCTGATGTGCAACAGGGGTAAATGTAGTTACTTGAGGGAGTGAGATGGATTTTATCCTGGAGGACCGGAAGAACATGTGGTGCCAACATGCATTAGGGTAAAAGAGGGGACTTTTGTGCAGCTCGTCTTAGTAACGTAATTGATGGGAAGAAGACAGATTCCCTCTGCCAGTCTCCCACCACATATGTCCTGCATTTGTTCCTGCATTGTGGAAAAAACATGTATATTTATATCTCTTTCTCAAGTTCTTAGAGCACTGAAAGTTAAGGCCCATAATACTAGCTTAGTTCCTAGCACTATTTTAATACAAATTCTGTTCTCTTTTAATTTTTACCAATTAGTCCTTGTCATTCTTTTATAAAATACAGTCTTGGATGGCATCAGTAATTCCTACATTCATGTGAATCACATTGCCTTCTTTTTGACACCTAACAGAGATATACCACAACACTGACTACAGTGAAGAGTTCAGGGCAAATCCAGAAAACTAAGCCTGGGTACAGCAGGAAAGATGAGATTCCAGAAGACTTCAAATTGCAGAGCAGCAGAGAAAGAGACAGATGGGCAGTAAAGACAAAAGTGATTATTTCAAATTCCTGTCTGGGTTTGTATGCCCTCAGGCTAGAAAACCATCATCTAAAGTCTCTCCTGCTTTGTATTATTCATGATTAATCTGTTTCTTTCACATTGGAAAATTCAGATATATTTGTTTCCTTACTAGATCTGTTGTGGATTACAGCCTGTGTAAATGGACTAATTTCCTATTTTCTATAGAGACACCTACATTGTCCAATGTGATCTGAAAAGTGTGTGTGTGAGTTGTGTGTGTGTGTGCGATTTCACCAAAATAGGTGAAGAATAGGTGGAATTTTGGCAACCTACTCATGCTTCACAGAAAATTGCTTTGAGTTCAATTTTCTGCACATGTATGCCTATCAATTGTTCAGCCCTTATATTGAGAGAGATTTAAGAAACATACTAAACAGACAACTAAAACATTGCTCCAGAGCCACAATCAAACACAAATGTTATGACTTCATCACATATTAGGCTCCTAGAAAGCTGTAGTGAATTCTAGACTGAACTAAAAAAGAGCCCAGGAGTATAACAATAAAATATTATTAATTATATTTATCTTTATGTTCAAACTGATTTATCCCTGCTGATTCAAAGACTCAGACTGAAGACATTTCAAGTACTCTTTCTAAATGCAATGATACCTTTGATCCTCTTTCTTTTAATAAAGCACTCAATTATCCAAAATAATTTGTGGGAATTATTTAACAACCAAAAAATATGAAAAAAAGGTCTTAGTTATTTTAATGAACAGAACCACTAGGTGCCATCCTCCTGGAGCCACTTATTTTTTGAACTTCCCCTTGAGAAATTAAGCGAAAAGAAGACATGATTTGGCAAACAGAACCAGCGCACCCAGTTAAGACATTACACATTAGCCATGAATAATAATGATATTAGAAATACTGAAACAGGTCATTGTCAATAAAGAGAAAAATAATTTTCTATTATATTCTACTAATATATTTCTACTCTACTAGTTTCTACTAATATGGTTTCTACTTATAGTACAAAATTAATAATCCAGATTGATTGAAAACCATAAACGTGAATAATTCAAAACTTTAACAAAATTTGTAAGAAAAATGTTGATATATTTATCATATCAAGATGAAGAAAAATTTCTTGAGACAAAATGCAATCATAAAGAGAGATTGATAAACTTAACTACATTAAAATTGAAATCTTCCTTTGAAAAAATATAAACGAAGTTAAAAGATAAAATACAGAGTGAAAGATGTTTTAATCCATATAATCAACAAGGTTTAATTGAAAATATATAGATAATCTCTACAAACCAAAAGAAATACCCATATAATTATTTAAAATGGAAAAGAATATGAGCAGTTAATTCATGGAAAGAGAATCCTAAGTAGCTAATACATATATCAATCAGCCTCATTAATAGATTAAAAAGTGAAATTTAAGCCGGGCACGGTGGCTCATGCCTGTAATCCCAGCACTTTGGGAGGCTGAGACGGGTGGATCACGAGGTCAGGAGATCGAGACCATCCTGGCCAACACGGTGAAACCCCGTCTCTACTAAAATACAAAAAATTAGCCGGGCATGGTGGCAGGTGCCTGTAGTCCCAGCTACTCGGGAGGCTGAGGCAGGAGAATGGCGTGAACCCGGGAGGCGGAGCTTGCAGTGAGCCGAGATCGTGCCGCTGCACTCCAGCCTGGGCGACAGAGCCAGACTCTGTCTCAAAAAAAAAAAAAAAAAAAAAAGTGAAATTTAATCAACATGATAGCTACTAGACTCAAAAGTCTGAACATATGAAATATCATTGAAGATGTAGAAAAACATGTATTCTCATACCCAGTGGAATAAAAATTGTTACAACAAATTCATAGAATCGTTTTATAGTGTCTGGTGAAGCTAAAGATGTGCATCTCTTAAGATACAGCAAGGCCACACTTAAGTATACAGCCTATAGTTTCACTCTTTTAACTATACACAAGGAAACACACACGAAAATGTTTATAGTGACCTAACCTAAAATTGGAAGAAACTAAATCAGCTGGAGAACTGATTAGTAAATATTGGTATATTTACATGACTAAATGCTTTTCAGTAGTAAAATGAGTGGATTCTAAGAATCAAAAGATTAATTTCACAAACATAGTATTGAATGATTAAGTTGTGAATGTTTTTAAAAATAATAGTAGATATTATTTATGGATTTAAACACTTACAGTCAAAATTTCAAAAGCATGCAGGGAACTAACACAACTTTATTATACTAATTATCTTCAGAGAAAAGTGAGAAAAGGAGTACAAAAGGGAGTTAAAGTTTTCTGTAATATTTTATTTATTAATTTAAAAAATTTAAATAAAATTAACCATTTGTAATAGTAACAAGGCATAGGTAAAGAGTGTTAGTACTATATTATCTCTATAACTTTCTTTATGTACCACAGAATACAAATATTAACAAATGTTAATGTTAAGTAGCATTTGTTAATGTTAACAAATGTTAATGCGAAGTCAAGGTATGACATGTGAGAGTCTGTGACAGTACTCATCATATTTCAGTCTTACGTATCTTCTTAGGACATTATCAAATCCACAAGCTTAGGACTGTTTCTTGCTCAGTGCTTTTCACAATGTCTGTGAACTTATTGCCTCATTAATTGCTATTGAATAACTATCACAGTTTTATTATAATATAAATAGAAGTAATAAATTACATGTAAAATTAATAATTTAGTGATCAAGATTAAAATAAATCATTTACAAAAAAGAATTGTTTCTTTACATTCAGCTTTCCCTCTTCCCTCGGCCCCCACCTCAAATGTAGGATGTTATTTCATTATGCTGACTTTCTGATTGTGTCAGAAGACCTCACAAAATATCATGTATTCAATAGACACATGTAAATGAGTTTTGCAATGCATTTTGTAGTCATGGATGTAAATGAATAAGTAAGCATTTAAATTGCATTTTATATTTTATTTATATTATCTTGAGCATGGATATAAAGAAGCCCTGAAGTCATTTTATTCTTAATTTCTATATGTAAATAATAGTGAGTCATGGCTGTGTGCTCTGCTCTGAATGATAGCATTCACCCAAAATTCATGTCAAAACCTACTCACCAGTGTGATGGTGGTAGATGAAGAAGGCTTATGAAACTGATTAGGTCATGAGACTGGAACCCTCATGAAGCGGATTAGGAATTTTACAAAACAGACTGAAGGGTGCTCATTTGTCTCATTCACTAAGTGAGGGCAAATATGTTTATTGCAGCACCACTTACAACACCAAAGACATGGAACCAACCCAAATGCCCATCAGTGATAGACTGGATAAAGAAAATGTAGCACATAGACACCTTGGAATACTATGTAGTCAGAAAAAAGAATGAGTTCATTTCCTCTGCAGGGACATGGATGAAGCTGGAAACCAACATCCTCAGCAAGCTAACACAGGAACAGAAAACCACACACTGCATGTTCTCACTCATAAGTGGGAGTTGAACAATGACAACACATGGACACAGAGAGGGGAACATCACACACCTGGGACCTGTTGAGGGGTAGGGGTCGAGGAGAGGGAGAGCATTAGGACAAATACCTAATGCTTGCAGGGCTTAAAACCTAGATGATGGGTTGATAAGTGCAGCAAACCACCATAGCACATGTATACCTATGTAACAAACCTGCACATTCTGCACATGTATCCCAGAATTTAAGTAAAATTTAAAAATGAAACAAAAAACAAGGAACCATCTATAAGTCAGGAAATGGGCCTCAGCAGACACTGACTGCTGATGCTTTGATTTTGAGCTTCCCAGCCTCCAAAACTGTGAGACATAAATTTTTTGTTGCTAATAAACTACTCAGTTTATATTTTACTATAGCAGACAGAAAAGACTAAGACACAACAAAAAAATCACTTATATCAGATACCACTTTCATATTTTACATTTCATGTGCTTTTCTTGTGAAAAGCACCTCTACTTATATCTCAATTTTTATTACAATGAGACAAGCATTTTGTTATGTCTTCAGAAGCTAGTTTTAAAAATTTTAATATGAAGAGATTGGCCTTGATTACCAAGACTTAAAGCACAAACAACATCATTCCAGAAAATAAAAAATTAAAAAGTTCTTATGTAAATATTTGATGCTCCGCTATGCACACATCAAGAATTTAAACTGTCTGATAAAGTCATTCTACAGTTTGAAGTATACTCCCACCCACCGCTCCGTGTGGCTCACTGTGAGTTGTTGTCATTGGCCTTGTTAACTCCAAGATGTTTGAATAAGGCTCAAGCATTTAGATCCAAGCATGGATCACCAACATTGTTGGATAGTCTAAGTGTAGAGTGAGTGAGCTATGTTCTCACAGTTTGTGTCATAATATGATTTTTATAAACATACTTCAGTGGAAAATCAGATTTTAAAATAATGTTGTCACAAGATTGGAAATGTGACTTCCAAGTAGTGAACTATTTTCTTCAAGTATTAAATAAATTACAAATATGTGAAATTAATTCATTTAAAGCTACACATATATAAATAGAAAGAAGGAGAGCACCCTCTTCTCAGACAGTGACATAGCTTTTCTGCGTCCTTGTGATTCACAGGAGCAGGTTGATAAATCATTGGCCCATGTTTAGTTTCTGGTAGTGATAGAAAAGCTTTTACTGGACTAATATTCCAACAAATAAAAAGCTCTGGGAAAACTATACTCTGAAGGTAACAAAATCAGGCAGAAACTGTTCTATCTACCCCTTATAAAAACAAAATCACATAAGATAAGACACAGGATGTCTATGGCTTTTTCTCTGAGAGCACTTTGTGATGCACAAAGAACAAAGCAGAACTTAAAAGACAGTCACAGTTTTTTATTTTAATTTTGTTGGTACATAGTAAGTGTTCATATTTATGAGGTACATGAGATATTTTGATACAGCTATCCAATATGAAATAATCACATCGGTGTAAATGAGGTATCCATCATCTCAAGCATTTATCCTTTGGTTATAAACAATCCAATTATACAGTTTGTTTTTGGATGTACGATTAAATTATTATTGACTATAGTTGCTTTGTTGTGCAACCAAATAGTACTTCTTATTTATTATTCTATTTCTTATTCTAATTATTTTTTGTACCAATTAAATATCCCCACAGACCGGATCACTACCCTTCTCATCTCTAGTAATTATCTTTCTACTCTCTACCTCCATGAGTTCAATTGTTTTAATTTTTAGCTCCCACAAATAACTGAGAATAGCAAAGTTTGTCTTTTTATTCCTGGCTTATTTCATATAACATAATGATCTCCAGTTTTATCCATGTTATTGGAAATGACAGGATCTCATTATTTTTATAGATAAATAGTACTCTATGGTGTATATGTACCACATTTTCCTTATCCAATCATCTGTGGAGGCACGCTTAGGTTGCTTCCAAATCTTGGGTACTGTGAATAATGCTGCAATAAACATGGGAGTGCAGATAGCTCTTTTATATGCTGATTTCCTTTCTTTTGAGTGTATACCTGGCAGTGGGATTGTGGATTGTATGGTAGTTCTATTTTTAGTTTTTTGAGGAGCTTTCATAATATTCTTCATAGTGGTTGTATTAATTTCATTTCCCACTAACAAATTGTTGTGTACAAGGGTTTCCTTTTCTCCAGTCCTTGCCAGCATTTGCTATTGCCCATTTTTGGATATAAGCCATTTTAACTGGGGGTGAGATGATATCTCAATGTAGTTTTGATTTGCATTTCTCTGATGATCAATGATGTTGAGCACCTTTTCACAATTTTTTTCCATTTATTTGTATTCTTTTAAGATATGTCTATTCAGATCTTTTGCCCATTATGTAATCAGACTATTAGATGTTTTCCTATAGGGTTGTTTAAGCTCCTTATAAATTCTGGTTATTAATCCCTTGTCAGATGTGTAGTTTACAAATATTTTCTCTCATTCTGTGTGTTGTCTCTTCACTTTGTTGACTGTATCCTTTGCTATGTAGAAGCTTTTCAACTTGATATGATCCTATGTGTCCAGTTTTGCTTTGGTTGCCTGTGCTTGTAAAGTATTACTTAAGAAATCTTTGCCCAGACCAGTGTCCTGGAGAGTTTCTCCAATGTTTTCTTGTAGTCTTTTAATAGTTTGAGGACTAATAGTTTTCTTGTGGAGTCTTTAGAATTTTCCAGACATAAGATCATATCATCAGCAAACAAGTATAAATTGAATTATTCATTTCCATTTTGTATACCCTTTATCACTTTCTCTTGTCTGATTGCTCTAGCTATGACTTCCAGTACTATGTTAAATAACAGTAGTGACAGTGGGCATCCTTGTCATGTTCCAGATCTTAGAGAAAAGGTTTTTCAATTTTTCCACATTCTGTATAATACTAGCTGTGGGACTGTCATATATGGCTTTTATTATGTTGAGGTATTATCCTTCTATACTCAGTTTTTTTGAGTATCAAAAACATAAAGAGATGTTGAATGTCATCAAATGGTTTTCAGCATCACTTGAAATATGATTATTTCAAAATCATATTAAAATATGATTATTTCAAAATCATATTAAAATATGATTATTTTTCAATAATATTCAAAAATAATGATTATTTCAAGTGATGCTAAACAGTTTTATCCTTCATTCTGTTCATATGATGTATCATGTTGATTGATTTGCGCATGTTGAACCATCTTTGCATGCCAGAGAAAAATCCTACTTGATCAAGATGAATGATCTTTCCAATGTTTTGATGGATTTGGTTTGCTATAATTTTGTTGACAATTTTTGCATCAATATTCATGGGAGAGAATGGCCTGAGGTTTGCTTTCTTTGATGCGTCCTTATCTGGTTTTGGTATTAGAGTAATATTGGCCTTATAGGATGAGTTTGGAAGTATTCTCCCTTCTCTATTTTTTTGAATAATGTAAGTAGGATTGGTACTAGTTCTTCTTGAAATGTTTGGTAGAATTTGGAAGTGAAGTCATCGAGTCTTGGGCTTTTCTTTACTGGAAATTTTTTTTATTATGCCATTGATCTGATTAGTTGTTATTTTTCTGTTTAGGTTTCAGATTTCTTCCTGGTTCAGTCTTGGCAGATCTTATGTATTCTGGAATTTGTCAATTTCTTCTAGATTCTCTAATTAAATGGCATGTAGTTACTCATAGTAGCCATGAGTGAGTCTTTGAATTTCTTTTCCTTTTTTTTTTTTTTTTTTTTTTTGAGATGGAGTTTCACTCTTGTTGTCCAGGCTGGAGTGTGCAATGGTGAGAACTCAGCTCACTGCAACTTCCACTTCTTGGGTTCAAGTGATTCTCCTGCCTCAGCCTCCCAAGTAGATGGGATCATAGGCACCCACAATCACACCTGGCTAATTTTGTATTTTTAGTAGAGATGGGGTTTCACCATGTTGGTCAGGCTGGTTTTGAATTCCTGACCTCAGGTGATCCACCCACCTTGGCCTCCCAAGGTGCTGGGATTACAGGCATGAGCCACCGTGCCTGGCCTGATCCGTTGAATTTCTGTAGTATCAGTTTTAATGTCTCCTTTTTATTTCTGATTTTATTTATTTGCATTTTTTCTTTTCTTTCAATTGCATTTGTTCCTGCTCTGATTTCATTTTTTCTTTTCTTCTGCTAATTTGGGGGTTGCTTGGCTCTCATTTTTCTAGTTGTTTAGGATACATCATTAAATTATTCATTTGAAATTTTTCCTCTTTGTAGCCTGTTAGAGCTGTAAACTTCTTAGTACTGCTTTTGGTGTATCTGATAGGTTTTGGTATGTCATGTTTCCATTATTTGTTTCAAGAAAATTTTCAATTTTTTAGAAGTGTTTTCATTAACTCACTGGTCATTTGGGAGCACATTCTTTAATTTCCATGCATTTGTATAGTTTTCAAAATTTTTCTTATTAATTTCCAGTTTTACTCCATTGTTGTTAGAGAAAATGCTTGATATTATTTCAGGTTTTGTATGTTTTATGTCTTGTTTTGTGACCTAACATATGGTCTGTCCTTCAGAATGATTCATATGTGTTCTGCAGCTCTTGGATGAAATATTCTGTAAATATTTATGAGGCTCATTTTTGTCTATAGTGCAGATTAAGTCTGGTGTTGCTTTGTTGATTCTCTGTCTAGAAAATCTGTCCAATGCTGAAAGTGGGGTGTTGAATTCTCCACTTATTATTTTACTGGGGCCTATCTCTGTCTTCAGCTCTAATAGTATTATATATTATTAATATTATATATATACAATTATATATAGGTGCTCCAGTTTTGGGTGCATATATATCTAAAATTGTTATTTCCTCTGGCTGAATTGACCCCTTTTCATTATCATTTGTCTGTTCTGGTAATTTTTGCCTTGAGATCCGTTTTATCTGAAATAAGCATAGTGACTCCTGCTCTTTTTTTGGTGTCCATTGGTATGGAATATCTTTTTTCATCTCTTTATTTTTAATCTACATGGGTCTTTATAGGTGAATTGTGTTTACTGTAGGCAGCAGATCAATGGGTCTTGCTATTTCATCCATTCAGCCAGTCTATGCCTTTTGATTGGAGAGTTTAGTCACCTTACATTCAATGTTATTACTGATAAGTAAGAATTTACTCTTACCAATTTGCTATTTGTCTTCTGTTGTTTTGTGATCTTCTCTTTCTTACTTCATTCCATCCTCTCTTCCTCTAGCGAAGGTGATTTTATCTTGTGATATAATTTAGTTTCTTGATGTTTATTTTCTGTGTATCCATTGAATATTTTTTGGTTTGAAGTTACCATGAGGCTTGCAAATACTATTTTATAACCCATTATTTTAACCTGATAATAAGTCAACACTATTTACATAAACAAGCAAAATCAAACTAATAAAACTCTGTGTCTTAACTTTGTTCCCTCACTTTTAACTTTTGATGTTTCTATTTGTATCTTATGGTACTTTCTGTATCAAGCTGTTGTAGTTATTACTTTTAATTGGTTAATTGTTTAGCCTTTTTACTTAGAATAAAAACAGTTTACACAGTCACAGTATCACAATATTCTGTTTTTCTGTGTTCACAGTACTCACTATTACCTGCAAGTTTTCTCCCTTCATTTGATTATGTATTGCTGATTAATGTCTTTTTCTTTTTGGTTGATGTACTCCTTTTAGCATTTTTTTGTAAGACAGGTCTGGTATTGATGAAATCTCTCAGCTTTTGTTTGTCTGGGAAAGGCTTTATTTCTCCTTCAAGTTTGAAAGATATTTTCACTAAATAATACTATTATAAGGTAAAAGTTATTTTCCTTCAGCACTTTTAAGTATGTCATGCTACTATCTCCTGGCCTGTAAGGTTTCCACTCAGAAGTCTGCTGCCAGATGTATTGGAGCTCCTTTGTAGCATGAATCATTCTCTTGGTTATATTTATCTGATAGAATTCTGAATTCCTTCTCTGTGTTATCTTGAATTGGAGGGATGGAGAACAGGTGGCATCAGCAATTTAAGGCTGTCTTTCCCACCCTCTTCAGTGCTCCTTTCAATGATGCAAGGTTAAAACCAAATATCGTGATTGCTCACCTGATTTTTGGTTCTTATAAAGGTGGTTTTTCATGTAGATAATTATTTAATTGATGTTCCTGCTGGGGAACAATTGGTGAAGGCTTCTATTCGGTCATCTTGCTTCACCCTTTCTCAAAAGTGACAGTTTTATTGGCCATATAGGTGAGAAGAAACGTTTGTAACTGCAAAAGGCAGTTAGAAATTGAGGAAATAATTTCTGGGTAGCAGGGAGTAACAGATGAGAAAGCCCCAAAATAATGTAAGTATAACTGTGGTATGGTTTGAATGTATCCCCAGATCAATGTATTGAAGAGTTAATCACCAATGCAACAGTATTGAGAGGTGACACCTTTGAGGTGACTAGGTCATAAGGGCTTACAGATAGATTAATGCCATTATTTGGGCAGTGGGTTTATTATCATGGCAGAAGGTTTCTGATATAAGAACGAATTTGATCTTCTTCCCACCCTCCAGAGTGTGCTCTTTTTGCATTCTGCTTTCCACTGTAAGATGATGCAGCAAGAAGCCCTTTATCAGTAAGAGGTGCCAGGTCCTTGATCTTGGACTTTGCAGAATATAGAATTATAAGAAGCAAATCTCTCTCTTTACAGATATGCAGTCTTGGGTATTCTGTTATAGCAGCAAAATTGGACCTAAATAGAATCCTCAAACTCATGGCTGACTCCTAAATCATGCATGCTTGGGCAAGAATCCATTAAGTCCAGGGGAACTAACCAGATTTTTCAGCAGCTACACATGCCAGGAAACAGAGTTTGAAGTTTGAATTCTGCCAAGTGAGAGATTTGTTAAGCACATTGTACTGTCTGTTGAAAGCTCAGAAGTGCTACCCTAGTCTAGTTTACCCTAGAAATAGACTAAATCCTAGGAATAGCAAATTTCCCCCAGGACTATGTTCAAAACCAAAAGACCCAAATTAGTAAAGCATAAAACCAAGCTATCAACTAGATCAAGGCTATATGCCAGTAATTTTACTGCCCATTAAGGCAAAATTCTTCAGAGAAAGAGAACATAATCAAGATTCTCTACAATGTGTCAAACAAAGTGTCATGTACACCATGTCAAAAATTTTGCTAGATATGGGAAGAAACACAAAGACCAGTATATACACAAAGACAAGTATAGTTCTTTTGAAGCATAGTCAAAAAAGATCAGTTAACAAAAAGAGACCTACAAACATCTTAATTGCTGTGATAGACATGTAAATATTTTAAAACATATTTGATGAATATTCTATAAAATCTAGAGAACAAAATGAGTAAAATTTGGCAAAAGATGGGAGGATGGTCAGGATATGTTTGGAAAGTATAATGATAAACCAAATGAAAATTATTAAACTGAAAAATACAATATATGAAATAAGAAAATCATTATATGAGATTGACAGCAGATTGAAAGAGAAGAACAGAGGAAATAATCAACTTGAGGACATATTAACAAATATCATGCAAACTAGGCTATGGAGAGATAAAAGACTATTAAACCCTGACTTACAGAGTAATGCAAAATTTTTTCTAGTACTTTGTGTAACTGGTGTACTAGCAGGTGGAATAATGTCCATAAGTACAGAAAAAGCATTTGAAAAAATATCTAAATGCTCAACTATAAAACAGTATTTAACAAACTAGATATAGAAAGGAACTTCTTCAATGAGTAAAAGGGGCATTTTCAAAGAATTTACAGCTGATATGCTACTTAATGTTAGACTATTCATTAAAAGGTACCAAAGGATATCCACTCTTACCACTTTTATTCAACATTTTATCAGAGATACTAACCAGTGCTATAGGCAACAAAAGAGGTTAAAAGCATAAAATTGGATGAAGAAGAAGTTTGGACACAGTGGCTCATGCCTGTAATTCCAAAACTTTGGGAGGCCTAGGTAGGCAGATCACTTGAAGTCAGGAGTTTGAAAGTAGCCTGGCCAACATGGTGAAACCCTGTCTATAGTAAAAATACAGAAATTAGCTGGGTGTGGTGGTGAGCACCTGTAATTGCAGCTACTCAGAAGGCTGAGGAGGGAGAATCACTTTAACCTGGGACGGGGAGGTTGCAGTGAGCCAAGATTGCACCACTGCACTCCAGCCAGGGCAACGGAGTGAGACTCCATCTCAAAATAGTGATAATAATAATAATAATAATAATAATAAGAAGAAGAAGAAGAAGAAGAATGCATACTGCTTACTGTTTGTATTTTCACACAGCATGGTTGATTATATAAAAAACTCAGGTATCTTTTAAAAAATCTACTAGAACTGATACATAATTTAGTAAGTTTGCAGTATTTAAGTCAATATGTGTACATATTTTAATTCTAGCAACAAATAATTGGAAAATAAAATTTTAAAATTTATTGTATACCAGCATTAAAGATATAAAATAGGGATATAGTAAACACTAATGGGTAAGACTTGTATACTAGAACAACAAAATTTTGGAGAAAAGTAAAACATCCAAATAAAATAGAGGGCTATAACATATTATTAATTGGAATATTCAATATTATTAAGATGTCAATCTTTTCCAAAATTATCTGCAAATTCAAAATATTTTAATAAAATAGCAATTTTTTTTTGTTTAAAAATGGCAATCTGATTATAAAATTTATATGAAAATGCAGAAGGACATAAATAGCTCCAAAAACTTTGACAACGAAGAGCAAACTTGTAAAGTTATACAGCGTAGAAGATTTACTTTAAGTTACAGTAACCCACAGAGCATGGCATTGACCTAAGAAGAGACAAGCAGATCAGTGGAACAGTTATAAAAATGTCTAGACATAGACCCACACATATATCATCAATTCAGCTTCACTCATATTAATCTAATAGGAAAATGATAGTAATTTTAACAAGTGGTGCTGGAAACTCAGAATATGTTTGTAGGAAGAAAAAAGGGACCATAATGGTATTGTTCCATACCTTTCTTAAAAATTATTTTGAGGTAGATCAGAAACCTAAACATTAAAGCTAAACTATAAATCTTCTAGAAAAAAAAAAACAGGAAAGAATATCTTAAAGAAGTATTGAGGTGCCAAATGTTTTGCAACTTGGGGTGCCAAATATTTCTTAAGACATAATAATGGTATTTATTAAAAAATTGATACATTATACTTTTTTGAAATAAAAGAATCTAAACTCTTCAAAAAACATAATGAGGGATATGAAATGGCAAACCACAGATTTGGGGAAAATAGTTTCAATGCTTACATTCAACAATTACTTCTATGCAGAATTTATAAAGCGCTTTTACTGTTTAATGATTATAAACATCCAGTTATTATTAATAAAAGACATTAACAGACCTTTCTCTCAAGAGGATATACAAATAGCCAAAAAGCACTTGAAAAGACTCTCAACATAAGTAACCGTCAGTTAAATGCAAATTAAAATCACAATGAGAATGACTAAAATAAAAAATAGTGACAATATCATATGTTCATCAGGATGGAGAGCAACTGGAATTCTCAAACATCATGAAAGGAAATATAAAATGACACAACCACTTTGGAAAAAGATATGACTTTTAAAATAGAAATAAGTATACATCTAGTGATGTATTTTATAAGATGTATACTTATTTTAATAAGTAAGAATAAAATAAGATGTATACATATTTTTAAAAAAGCACAAAAGGAATGAAAGTTTTCATCTGTTAAAAAACTTCTGCCAGAATGTTCACAACAGTATTGTTTATAATTTAAGCACTGTAAACAGCTGAAAAGCCCACGAAAAAGGGAATGAATTAGTAAGTTGTGCTCTATCCATATGTTGCAATATATTCACCAATAAAGAGGAATGGAGTACTGGACCACAAAAGAATATAACAAATTTCACATATTAAGTGAAAGGAGACAGACACAAAAATTACATTCTTCCAGTCATATGAAGTTCTAAAACAGGCAAAACTAAGCTATGATGATAGAAATCAGAGGAGTAATGTCCAGATGCAGCATGTGAGGATTAACTGGAAATCCCTGGAGGGTATCAACTGGTCTGATGTAAATGTTCCATATCTTAAAAGGAATGGAGATCTTATGAGTGCACACAGTTATCAAAACTTGATGAAATAAACACTTAAATTCCGGGCATTTTATTGAATTTGAATTTTACCAGATTTAAAAAATTAAATTAAAAATAAAATAACACTGGCTCAAGCACTCCATTTCACTGCTTTGTGAACCAATCCTAACTTACTTTTACAGTTTCAAGTAAATATAAGTACAAAGAGTTTAAAGAGTCTAGAAGTTCAAAGTTCTGAAAGTAACAGAAGTTCATAAGAAGTTACTCCATTATATCCAAAACCCAGTGGGGGGTTTTCTGATATAATGTGTTTTATAATGACTTAATTTTTTTCCTAAAAGATCCACTTTGAACCTATAATGTTTGCACCTGAGAAAGAATGAAAATAGTGAGAATATCCACTCTTTTCAAATAGGATTTGAATAATTAACTCAAGACAGATTAAAAACTTAAATGTAAGGCCCGAAACTATAAAATATCCTAGAAGAAAACCTGTAAAAATCTCTTCTGGACATTGGCCAAGGCAAAGAACTGATGATTAAGACCTCAAAAGCAATTGTGAGAAAACAAAAACTGACAAACGGGACCTAATTAAACTAAAAAGCTTATGCACAGCAGAAGAAACAGCCATCAGAGTAAACAGATGACCTACAGAAAAGGAAAAAATATCTGCAAACTATCCATCTGACAAAGAACTGGTATCCAAAATCTACAAGAAATTCAAACAATTCAACAAGAAAAAACAAACATTCCCATTAATAAGTGGACAAAAAATGGCAGATATTCTCAAAAGGAGACACACAAGTAACCAACAACTATATTTAAAAAATGCTAATCATCACTCATAATCAGAGAAATGCAAATTAAAACCATAATGAGATACCATCTCACACTAGTCAGAGTAGCTATTACTACAAATTCAGGAAACAACATATTGGTGAGGATGTAGAGAAAAGGGAATGTTTATATGCTGTTGGAGGGATGCAAATTACTACAGCCCCTGTGGAAAACTGTATGGAGATTTCTCAAAGAGCAAAAAAGTAGAAGTATGATTCAATCCAGCAATCCCACCACTGAGTATAATAATTATGTTAAAAAGATGGAGATTGGCCAAGATGGCTGACTAGAAGCAGCTAGTGTGCATGCCTCTCATGGAGAGAAATGAAAGGGGTGAGTAAATACAACACCTTCAACTGAAACATCCAGGTACTCACATTGGAACTCAACAAAAAGCAGCCTGACTTATGAGGAATAAACAAAATAAGACAGGACAACAGCCCACCCAAGACCAACATGGAGCCATGGGAACCTCCCCTGACCAGGGAAGCAGTGAGTGAATGTGTGACCCCAGGAAACCATGCTTCTCCCATGGATATTTGCAACTCTCGGGTCAGGAGATCTCCTTGTAAACCCACTACACCAGGGCCTTCAAAATCTGAGAGACATAGCTATGTTGTGGAGTCTCTGCAGAATAGCCACTCAGGCACACGTGGACAATCTGGAGCCTTGGACACTCAGGCTTTCTGGCAAAAGTAGCTACAGCTCCAAAAATGTTGGAGGTTCGATGCTTGTACATATCCCTCCAAAAAAGGCTGAATCCAGGGGACAGTGACAGCCTGCCCCACTTCCATGACACCTCACAGGATATGACCCATTGGCTTGGAATTCTAGCCAGCCACCAATAGCAACATCGTGCCTCCCAGAGAAGATTTTCCCAGGGAGAGGGGTGGGCCACCATCTTTGCTGTTTAGGTGCCTTAGCCACTCCAGCTTTCAGGCTTTGCAGAGTCCAAGCTGACCGGGGAAGGAAGGGATCACCCAGCACAGCACAGCTTCTCAATCAAAATGTGGCCAGACTGCTGCTTTAGGCAGGTGCCTGATCCCACTCTTCCTCACTGGGTGGAACCTGTCAACTGGGACTTCCAGCCATATCTGCTAGTGTTCTTCAGCTGACAGAGAGTTGAATTTCCCCAGGGGGAAAGGCAGGCGACCATCTTTGCTATTTGGGCAACTTAGCTGTTCCAGCCCTCAGACTTTGGAGAGTCTCAGGAAACAAGAGGTGGAAGGGGTCCTCCAGCACAGCACAGCTGTTCCAGCAAAACATGTCCAGACTGGTTCTTTAAGTGGGTACCTGATTCCACTACTCACTGGTCAGGGCCTCCCAAATGGGGCTTCCAGCTACCCCTGCTGGTGTTCTTTGACCAATAGAAGTTTGTAACCTCCCTGGAACAGAGCTTCCAGAGGGAGGGTCAGGCCACCATCTTTGCTGTTTGGGTAACTTAACTGTTCCAGCCTTCAGGCTTTGGAGTATTCAAGGTGACCAAGAGCGGAAGTGGAACCCCAGCACAGCACAGCTGCTCTACCAAAGCATGACCAGACTGCTTTTAAAAGCAGGTCCCCTATTCCATTCCTTCTCACAAGGCAGGACTTCCCTACTGGGGTCTCTAGTCTTCTCCTACAGGTGGCTTTGGGATGGCAACAGGCCCATACCTCCCTGGGACAAACCTCCCAGAGGGAGGGGCAGGATGCTGTCTTTGCTTTTTGCAGCCTTCACTGGTGATATCTCCAGGTACTAGAAAATCTGAGGCAACTAGAGACTGGAGCAGGCCCCCAGCATATCACAGCAGCCCTATGGAAAATTGGCTAGACTATTACATGGGTGACCATTCCCAAATCTCTTCACTGAACAGTTTCTCCAGGCCTGGACCTCCATCTACCCTCTGCCAGAGTTATCAAGCCAGTTGCAACTCATCAACTGCCTGGACAGAACCTCTAGGGGCAACTGAAAGCCTCTTTGTCACTACCTCTGAATTGGAACTGCCATCGCCACCCTCAGTCTGAAGGGGCAAAGACCTTAAGTGCCTTATCTAACTTCCAACAAGCTGCACTTGACACAAGGAAAGGAGGCCAGCCTGTCTCCCACTGGTCCCACACATACCCAGTGCTCATCATCAGACAGGGAACCCCTGTCTTGGGCCCACAGCACAGACCCTCTATCCTTGGCTGATTACACTGAACAATTGTTGACATGCATCTCTCTGGGGTGGAGCCCCCAGGAGACAAGCAGACAACACTTGGCTATGACCTTTACTATGGTCCCTTCCTCTACTGCCTCCAAGTTTGGGAAGGACAAAAACACTGAGATCTCCCCAGAGCAGCAATGGGCAGCCTAGAAGTGCCAAGTCATAACCTACAGCCAGCACTCAAGGGAGAGAGGATCTCACACTTCCAGAGCGTTGAGAGGGAACATGACTGCAATTGTGGTGAAACATAGGGGAGACACACAACTAAACAAGAGTCTACCAACTGACCAATAAGCCTATGTGCCACTTGCTGGATCACACCACAAAACTTCAACATCAAAAATACCTCACTAACTTACCCCTGTCTGAAACCAGAGACAAGAAGTCAGCTTCAAATAAAGACCCTGCACAAAGCTTGGCCCAGTGAAACATCCATAAAAGAAGTCTATTGAATGTACTCAATCTACACTGCAGTTAAAGGAAGACCCACATGCAGAGATGAGAAAGAATCAACACAAGAACTCAGGTAACTCAAATGGACAGAGTGTCATATGTTCTCCAAACAACTGCACCAGTTCTCCAAAAAGAGGTCTTAAGCAGATTGAACTGACTGGAATGACAGAAATAGAATTCAGAATATGGATAAGAACAAAGATAATCAAGATTCAGTAGAATGGCAAAACCTAATCCCAAGAAAATAAAAATCACAATAAAGCAATACGGGAGCAGAAGGATGAAATAGCCAGTATAAAAAAGAACCTAATGAGTCTGACAGAGCTGAATAACAGAATATAAGAATTTCAAAATACAATCACAAATGTTAACAGCAGAATAAACCAAGCTGAGGGAAGAATCTCAGAACTTGAAGACTAGTTCTCTGAAATAAGACAGTCAGACAAAAATAAATAAAAAAGAATGAACAAAACCTCCAGGAAGTCTGGGATTATGTAGAGTCAAAATCTATGAATTGTTGGCATCCATGAAAGGGAGGTAGAGAAATTGAACAACAAAACATATTTCAGGATATTATCTTTGAAAACTTCCCCAACCTTCCTAGAGAGAACAACAGTAAAATTCAGAAAATATAGAGAACTCTTACAAGTTTCTACACAAGAAGATCATCCTCAAGACACATAATCATCAGATTTTCCAAAATCAAAATGAAAAACAATGTTAAAGACAGCTAGATAGAAAAGGAAGGTCACCTATAAAGGAAACCCCATCAGGCTGACAGCAGACCTCTCAGTTGAAATCCTACAAGCCAGAAGAGATTGTGGGCCAATATTCAACATTCTTAAAGAAAATAGTCTTCCCCCAAGCATTTCATATCCACACATACTAAGCTTCCTAAGTGAAAACAAAAATAAGATCCTTTTCAGATAAGCAAATGTTGAGGGAATTAATTACCACTGAACCTGCTTTACGAGAGATCTTGAAAGGAGCACTAAATATAGAAAGGAAAGTGCTAATAAAAGTCACACTTAGATACACAGACCAGTGTCACTGTAAAGGAACCACACAAACAAGCCAGCATAATAACCAGCTAACAGCACAATGACAGGATCAAATCCACACGTATCAGTATTAACCTTGAATGTAAATGGGCTAAATGCCTCATTTAAAAGGCACAGAATATCAAGCTGGATAAAAAAGCAACGCCCAATGGCATGCTGTCTTCAAGAGACTCATTTCATGTGTAATGACATTCGTAGGCTCAAAATAAAGGGGTGGAGGAAAATCTACCAAGCAGATGAAAAATAGAAAGAAAGCAGGGATTGCAATCCTAATTTCAGACAAAACAGATTTCAAACAAACAGGATCAAAAAAGACAAAGAAGGCCGTTACATAACTGTAATGGGTTTAATTCTACAAGAAGACCCAACTATCTTAAATATATATGCACCCAACACAGGAGCACCCAGTTTATAAAGCAAATTCTTAGAGACCTACAAAAGTACATAGAGCCTCACACAATAATAATGGGAGATTTAAACACTTCACTGACAATATTAGACAGATCATCAAGGCAGAAAATGAATAAAGATGTTCAGGACCTAAACTCAGCATTGGATGAAATGGATTTGGTAGACCTTTACGGAACTTTCCATCCCCAAACAACAGTATATACATTTTTCTCATCTCCACATGGCACATACTCTAAAATCAACAGCATAATTAGACATAAAACAATTCTCAACAAATGCAAAAGAACTGAAATTATACCAAACACACTCTCGAACTGCAACATAGTAAAAATCCAGAAAATAAGTATGTTGAATATACTCAGTCTACACTGCAGTTAAACAAAAACCCACACCCAGAGATGAGAAAGAATCAATGCAAGAACTTGGGTAACTCAAATGGCCAGAGTGTCATATATCCTCTAAATAACTGCACCAGTTCTCCAAAAAGAGGTCTTAACCAGTGTTAAGACTGTGAAAATCACTCAAAATCATGCAATTACATAAAAATTAAACAACATGCTTCTGAATTTGGGGGAAAATAATGAAATTAAGACAGAAATCAATAAGTTATTTAAAAATAATGGGAACAAACATAGAACCTACCAGAATATCTGGGACACAGCTAAGACAATGTTAAGAAGGAAATTCATAATACTAAATACCCACATAGAAAAGTTAGAAAGATCTCAAATTAACAATCTAACTTCACAACTAAAAAAATTAGAGAAACTCAAACAAATAAATCCCAAAACTAGCAGAAGACAAGAAATAACACAAATCAGAACTGAATGGAAGGAAATTGAGACAGGAGAAACCATTTAAAAGATCAACAAAACTAAAAGTTTGTTTTTTTTGAAAAAATTAATCAAACACATAGAAAACTAGCTAGACTAATAAATAAGAGAGAAGATCCAAATAAAACAATAAGAAATGACAAAGGGGATGTTACCACTGATCCCTCAGAAGTAGAAATAACCACAAACTACTATAAAAACTTCTAGGCACACAAACTAAAATGTAGAAGAAATTGATAAATTTCAAGACACATACCCCCTCCAAAGACTGAGTCAAGAAGAAATTGAATCTCTTAACAGACTAATAATGAGTCCCCAAATTAAATCAGGAATGAATAGCCTACCAATAACAACAACAACAACAACGACAACAGCAACAACAACAATGAAAAAGCCCAAGACCAGAGACATTCACAGCCAAATTCTACTAGATGTACAGAGAAGACCTGGTACCATTTCCACAGAAACTATTTCATAGAATTGAGGAAGAGGTACTCTTCTGTAACTCATTCTATGAGGCCAGCATTGTCTTGATACCAAAACCTGGCAGAGACACACACAAAAGAAAACTTCAGACCAATACCTTTGATGAACATCAATGCAAAAAAATCCTCAACAAAATACTTGCTAAACAAATCCAGCAACACATCAAAAAGTTAATCCACCTTGATCAAGTAGGCTTCATTGCTGGGACGCAAGGTTTGTTCAACATAAGCAAATCAATAAATGTGATTCATCACATAAACAGAACTAAAGACAAAAACCATGCAATTATCTCCATAGATGCAGAAAAGGCTTTCAATAAAATTCAACACTGCTTTATGTTAAAAACTCTCAGTAAACTAGATATTGAAGGAATGTACTGCAAAATAATAAGAACTATATATGACAAAACCACAGCGAACATTATCATGAATGGGCAAAAGCTGGAAGCATTTCCCTTGAAAACCAGCACAAGACAAGAATGCCCTCTCTCACCACGTCTATTCAACATAGTATTGGAAGTTCTAGCCAGAGCAATCAGGCAAGACAAAGAAATAAAGAGCATCCAAATAGAAGGAGAGGAAGTCAAACTATTTCTGTTTGCAGGCAACATGATTCTATATCTAGAAAACCCCATAGTCTCAGCCCCAAAGCTCATCCAGCTGATAAACAACTTCAGGAAAGTTGCAAGATACAAAAATCAATGTGCAAAAGTTACTAGCATTCTTATACCACAACAGTCAAACCGAGAGCCAAATCAGAAAGGTAATCTCATTCACAATTGCCACACAAAGAATAAAATACCTAGAAATACAGCTAACCAGAGAGGTCAAATATATCTACAATGAGAATTACAAAACACTCCTCAGAGAAATAAGAGAAGACAGAAATAAGTGGAGAAATATCCCATGGTCATGGATAGGAAGAATCAATATCATTATACTACCTGTACTTCCCAAAGTAATGTACAGATTCAATGCTATTCATTTCAAACTACCAACAACATTGTTCACAGAATTAGAAAAAAACAATTTTAAAATTCGTATGGAACCAAAAGAAAGCCTGACTAGCCAAGGCAATCCTAAGCAAAAAGCTCCAAGCTGAAGGCATCACGTTACCTGACTTCAAACTATACTACAAGGGTATAGTAACCAAAACAGCATGGAACTGGCACAAAAAAAGACACATAGGCCAATGGAACAGAATAGAAAGTGCATAAATAAGGCCACACATCTACAGTCATCTAATCTTCAACAAAGCTGACAAAAACAAGCAATGGGGAAAAGACTGCCTATTCAGTAAATGGTGCTGGGATAATTGCCTAGCCATATGCAGAAAGTTGAAACTGGGTCCCGTCCTTATGCCATATACAAAAATCAACTCAAGATGTATTAAAGACTTAAATGTAAAACCCAAAACTATAAAAACCCTGGAAGATAACCTAGGCGATACCTTCCTGGACCTAGGAACAGGCAAAGAAATCATGACAAAAACACTAAAGCAATCACAATAATAGCAAAATTGACAAATGGGATCTAATTAAACTTAAGAGCTGCTGCACAGCAAAAGAAACTATCAACAGAGTAGACAGACAACCTACAGAATAGGAGAAAATTTTGGCAAACTATGCATCTGACAAAGGTCTATCCACCATCTATAAGGAACTTAAACAAATTTACAAGAAAAAAATGCAACCTTATTAAAAAGTGGCCAAAGGACATGAACAGACACTGCTGAAACGAAGACATGTATGCAGCCAATAAGCATATGAAAAAAAGCTCAGTATCACTGATCATTAGATAAATGCAAATCAAAAGCACATGTCACACAACTCAGAATGGCTATGATTAAAAAGTCAAAAAATAACAAGTGCTGGTGAGGTTGCCAAGAAAAGGGAACACTTATACACTGTTGGTGGGACTGTAAATTAGTTCAACCATTGTGGAAAGCAGTATGGCAATTCCTCAAAGAGCTAAAAGCAGAACTAGCATTTGACCCAGCAATCCCATTACTGGGTGTATACCCAGGAGAATATAAATTATTCTACCATAAAGACACATGCATGCAAATACTGCACGTTTTTACTTATAAGTGGGAGCTAAGTGATAAGAACTTTTGAACACAAAGAAGGAAACAACTGACACTGGGGTCTACTTGAGTGGGGAGGGTGGGAAAAGGGAGAGGAGCAGAAAAGATAATATCGGGAACCGGGCTTAATATCTGGGTCATGAAATAATCGGCACAACAAACCCTGTGACATGTGTTTACCTATGTAACAAACCTTCACATGTACCCCCCAAACCTGAAAGAAGACACCTGCACTTGTTTGTTCATTGCAGCAGTATTCACAATAGCATAGTCATGAAATCAACCTCAGTGTCTGCCAATGGATGATTAGATAAAAGAAATATACATATATATTATGGAATACTATGCAGCCATAAAAAATGAAATCAAGTTTTTTTACAGCAACATGGATGAAACTGGAGGTCATTATCTTGAGTGAAATAACTCAGAAACAGAAAGTCAGATACCACATATTCTCACTTATAAGTGGAAGCTAAACAATGTGTACACATGAACAGAGAGTGGAATAAGGGACAGTGGAGACTCCAAAAGTTGTGAAGGTTGGGGCAGGGTGAGGAATGAGAAATTACTTATTGGGTACCATGTATATTTTTTGGGTGACGTTTACACTGAAAGCCCAGACTTCATCACTATGAGATATATCCATGTAAAAAAAACTGTATTTGTGTCCTTAAATCTATGATAATTAACAAAACAAAATAAAATGTTAAAAGTAAAATGTGTATGCTTAATACCCTTGTAATGTTAACTATATATACATTATTTAACATAAATTCTGAATCACTAATAAATTATTGTTTATAAAAGCAATCTTTTTGTCAGTTTATTTTTCACTAGCTGTTCAACAAACACATACTGTTATGGGTTGAATTGTGTTGTGAAGTCCTCTACCCCAGTACCTCAGAATGTGACCTTATTTGGAAATAAGATTCTTGAAGATGAAATTAGTTAAGATAAGATCATATTGGAACTGGGTGGGCCCCATTCCAATACGACTGCTATAGTCAGTATGACTGATGTCCTTTTCAGAAGACGGCCATGTGAAGATAGAGACACACAGAAAGAACGTCATGTCATAATGAAGGCGAAGCTTATAGTTATGCAGCTGAAAGCTAAGCAATGCCAAGGAAGCTAGGAAGAGCAAGAAAGGATTTCTCTACAGGTTTCAGAGGACGCAGGACCCTGCCAACACCTTGATCGCATAATTCTAGTTTCCAGAACTGTGGAACAATATATTTCTGTTGTTTTAAGCCACTCAATTAGTGATACTTTATTATGGCAGCTCTAGCAACTAACATACATACCATATTTCGATCTCATCTTAATTTTGTAAATATGAGCAGTCGACTTTTCCAACAATTATTATAATAGCAATAACAATCAACAACAAGCAGAATAATAGTTGATTTGCTACTATTTAGTTTTTCCAAGGTTGTCAGTTTTCTTCCCCTCAAAAGTGGAATCTTCATTTCAGTTTTAGATACTCTAGAAATGCACTATTCAACATGGTAGCCACTTGTCACATATGGCTATGGAGCACTAGAAATGTGGCTAGTTCAAAGTGAGATGTGGTTTCGATATAAAATACATACTAAATTTTGAAGACTTAGTAAGAAAAAAATGCATGTAAAATATCTCATTAATTTTGTTTCTGTTGATTACATTTTGAAATAACAATATATTGAGTACATTGAGTTAAATAAAAATTTTAGCATCATCAACTAATGTAGCTCCTAGAAATTTTTAAATTTCCTGTGTGGCTGATATATTTCTGTTGGACAGTGCAGCTCTTGACCCAACAAGAGAATGTTGCATAATGTAGTAGAAAAAGCTCTAACCTGGAAAGGAGGAAACTTTAGTTTCAGGGCTGATTATTCTGACTCTACTGGATATTTGAATTTGGGCCAATCATGTCACTTTTCTACACATGGCCCCAACATCTGAAAAATAAGATTGTGCTATTTAATTTCTAATGTAATTTCACTTTCTAAACATTTATCTTAATATAAGTAAATGTGTTGTCTCAAGTCATGCTGTTGCTCTTTTTCTGAATCTAGTTATATATATATTTTATATCATAATATGTATTATACCATAATATTTTATATATAACATTTTATATTACATAAATTATAGTGTGTGTATGTGTATGTATATGGTGCACCATTGTATGTAGAAGCATGTATAACCCATATGGGGCTATAGGTGTTTCTATATTCAGAATTGCTTGACATTTTGAATGGTAATACAGGCAGAAATTTTATATTACAAACACTCCCAGTGAAGGCAAGGGCAGTGATCCTTAATCAAATGCATATGTTTTCTATAAAAAATTATTTGTTATGTGACATAATTAAATACCATATATGTCCTCATGTCAGTTTAGGATAGATTTGCTGCCAAATGAGATTTCTGTAAACTTAAAAACAAAATTTTTGTCAGCTTATCAGGATTGTGGATAAGGATTGGGGACAAATTATAAACAATTCAATGACAAGTCAGTCAAATTTCCTCAAGAATATTATTTCACACAGTAGATTTTGGATTAGGCTTTCACTTTTCTATTGTTTGGTTTTTACAATAGCATGACTTCTGATCATAGATCATATTAAAACTTGAAAAATGCATTCTTCTTTGTGTTGTCTCAGCATATTAATTGTTAGATATGATACAAGTTTACTTATCCTTTTTTTTTTGGTAGGGGAGAGCTCACATGCATTAAGCAAACCCAAATTTTCTCTTTCCATAAAGCGTTTATTTTCGAAATATGGAAATGTGTAAGGTCAAACAGATCTCTCAAACATTTAATTTTAATCATCCACTTTTGCCTATTTTAATTGCTTAGAAAACTCTTCAGTTAACTGTTTTTTAGCTCTGCACAATCTTGTGATGGTAATGTTATGAACTTGTGACCATCGAATGGAATCAGCCATTTGGCAAATCTACTTATGATCTGTTTTCACAACGTGGAACTTATTTCCCACCACCTTTCTTGTTCAGGTTTGCATTGAAGCTTCCCTCCCCTTGGGCATGAGTAACAGTGTTATGACACTGGCTTCAATAAGCAACTTTTTTGGTGTCTAATCATGTGCAAATGTGTTAAAATTGGTAGTTTTTAGCAAACAGTTATGGAACATATTACCGTAAGGCATTTGTTCATGGCGTGACGATGATTGGCCCTTGGCCACTTAAATGTTTTATTTAATAATGTGGGAATTTCGATGTGTTTTCCTTTCATTATTTTTAACTTGAAAACAGAAACAGAGAACCCCTTCTTTAAAGTTAAAACTTTACCGCCTACAGTCTGTCAAAAGCAATACAAGCATCTGGATTTTGGAGAGGGGCTTTTTGTAAGATGTTAATTTAATATACTGGCATATTTCATGCATGCTTTTTATATTTTATATGCTTGAAGCTATCTTTACAGTGACCACCCAGGAATAATAGACTTATTTTCGAGATGGCATACTGAGCAGCAAAAAACTCTGTCCAAATAATAGTGCAAATATTGGATTCAGACAAATATCATTCCACTTAACACAGTGCTTAAATGCCAGATAATCATTGTTGCACACTAAAGTAGAAGACAGAGGTTTTTAAGATCAAGCTTTGCTTTCCCACAACCGACGCTAATTTTTACTTCAGCGTCTCCATATGATCTCACAGAGATGGTTTTCCATGAAATATGTTCTGCAAATACTGAGTAAAGTGAATTATCAAATAATTGTTGAAAATAATGCTGTAATTTTTAAAACTAGAATTTGTATCAAAAGGTAATAGTGTAATATTCTGCAAGATAGCTATATGGCAGACAGCTATATGCATTAATGTATTCTGAGATCAGAGAATAAAAATATTTCTTATTTTCAACATAGCTCTGCACTGCTATTTAATATCCATAAACACATCTCTCAGTCTGACTTCAAAGACCTTCCATGAGACTGAGCACTTAGCTAAGTTTAGAATTAGCTTCAGCTCTTACTATTAAAAATAAATAATGATTAAATATAGCAAACTTAACTTGTTTCAATATGCACATTAAACTTAGTTTCAAATTTTGAAAGCTCTCTGTTAAAAAAGAAGACTTGTTTTCAGTGTATAACTTATACGCAGAATAAATCTGTTGTGATGGTCTGCACATTCATTTACAGAATTTAAGCCATCAGTCCAAGAGGAATAAATGGGAAATAAAACCTTTCTACAAGGGCTATTTTGTTTCAAGACTAAAGTGTTTAGAGGTCTTGATCCAATTCAATGTGTGTGTGTGTGTGTGTGTGTGTGTGTGTGTGTGTGTGTGTGTGTGTTTCTAGGGGAAGACATTGACAAGATGTGTTGTGATTTTTCAGACTGTAGAAGCTGAACACATCCAGAACTCCACATGCAGATCAGCTGTTGGTAACTTCGGTACACATTACTTAACATTCTTGACAATTGTCCATTGAGGCCAAGTTCAGGTGACTAATAATCCCTGCAGAGAGCTGCTACCCAAGGTTGGAGGAACCACTTAGCATTATCTATAGGTAACTACCTCAGAGCTTCAGTTTCTACATAGAGAACTGTCTATGCTAAATATAATTGGCTGTCTCTGCTAAATGTAAGATATAACCAACTTAGCATACACATTCTGAGACATAGTTTAAACATTCAAGCTCATGGAAATTTTTAAGTTAAACTTTTATAGTTATTATTATTATTATTTTACCAGAAATGTTTTATTTTATTTTATTTTTGAGACGGCGTCTTGTTCTTGTCGCCCAGACTGGAGTGCAATGGCAGGATCTCAGCTCACTGCAATGGCACAATCTCAGCTCACTGCAACCTCCGCCTCCCAGGTTCAAGCGATTTGCCTGCCTCAGCCTCCCGAGTAGCTGGGATTACAGGCACCCGCCATAACGCCTAGCTAATTTTTGTATTTTTAGTCGAGACAGGGTTTCACCAAGTTGGTCAGGCTGATCTCGAACTCCTGACCTCATGATCTACCTGCCTTGGCCTCTCAAAGTGCTGGGATTACAGGCGTAAGCCACCGCGCCTGGTCTCAGAAATGTTTTAAATATTATGGAAGATGCTACTCAATTTAGAACAAATTCTTGACTGATGTCTGATGTTTATCAAATATGCATTTCATTATTCAATAAATTATTATTAAAATATATACTAATTTTAGGAAATTTGAGTATATAAAATAAGTGTGATGAAATAAAACAAAATTACTCATTCCTGTCACGCAGATTAAATAATATTTGGTATATTATAAAACAAAACATCATATAAATATACAAAATGGAAACTACTCTTTATTCATAATGTGTATTTCATAATATACATATATACCAATATACCAATATTCATAATATACATATATACCAATGTGGTATATATGTATGTGTGTATGCATATGTATGTAAATATGTATATAAATGTATATGTAAGTATGCCTCTATATAACAGGGCTAATGAACTTCTAATGTAAACAATGTGCTTCTTTTCTTAGGAATCCCTAGTTCTTAGTTGCTGTAGTTCGAATATGTCTCCCAAAAAGCATATACTGCAAACTTAATTCTCAATGAAGAGTGTTATATGATGGCAAGTTTAAGAAATGATTAGGTGTTGTATGATGGAAAGTTTAAGAAATGATTAGGCTATGAGGGCTTATAATTAATGATGCTGTTGCAAGAGTGGGTTTGTTATAATAGGAATGAGTTTCTTATAAAAGAATGAGTTTGCTCCCCTTTTGTCTGTCTCTCTCTCACTCTCTCTTTGCCCTTCCACATTAGAAGGATGAAGCAAAAAGGCCCTCACCAGATGCCGGCCCCTTGATCTTGGATTCCCCAGTCTCCAGAATGGTGAATCAGTAAATTTCTATTCATTTAAAATTGCCCAGTCTGTGCTCTTCTGTTGTAGCAGCACAAAGCAGACTAAGACACAAGTTGTTGTACTGCTTTGCTATCAAGAGTAGTACCTATCTGTATAGGGAGTATACATTACTAAGGTCAATCTGTGAGCTTTAATGCCCACAGGAATAGAGAATGCCCCTTCTAGAGTGGAAGAGAAACTGTAAAGTCCACCTCTTCTGGTCTAGGGAAGTATGGAAAGAAGAAATGAGGAAAGAGGAAATTAGAGCTAGTATCCACTTTCTAATCCCAATATAAGGAAAGATGTAAGTTGCTAGAAGAGGCAAAACTTCAGTTTGGTATCAAAACCAACAAGATGACTAGTAGCATGACATTGGCAGAGGGAGGTGAGCCTGACACAGGATTTCTGCCTTCTTTGAACTTTAGAAGGTTAGCTGGTACCCAGAAATACCAATTAGCTTTCTTGAAGGAACACAAAATTGTTAGGTTGGCTTGGCATTAGTGGAGCCAAGGAGCATAATGATCAGGGACTTTGAGACTAGATGTGAGTGTCCAGGGTCTTTAAGTTGAATGGTTGGTATCAGCATAAAACCTGGAGAGTAAAGATGGAGTCCCTCTTTAATAAACACAAGTACAACGGCAGAAAGAAAAGAGCTACACAAATTAGCACACATCAAAGACCACTTGGAAAATGAGACTTTTCCTCTCAACAGCCAGAAAAGCATTAAATCTCCCAGTCATCCTCTTGTCATTCAGAGAAAATCAGTGGGCATGAGCATGGAGGAAGTATAAGGAAATTCAAAAAAACAAAAGCATTTACCACAAAGATACCATATCTTTTGATGATATTAAATAAGATAAATTAAAATAAAATACAGTTGACCCTTGAATGAGAGATGGCTTTGAACTGTGTAGGTCCACTTATAAGTGGATTGTTTTCAATGGAAGTTATACCTAGTGTGCCTGCCTCTAACTCCCCTTCTGCCTTTTCCACCTCTTCTGTCTCTGCCACCCCTGAGACAGCATGACCAACCCCTCCCCTTCCTGCTCCTTCTGAGCCCACTCAACATGAAGATGATGAGAAGGAAGATTTTAATGATGATCCACTTCTACTTAATGAATAGTAAATATATTTTCTCTTTCTTTGAATTTTCTTAGTATTTTCTTTTCTCTAGCTTACTTTAAGAATACACTATATAATACACATAACATACAGAATATGTGTTAATCTACTATGTTATCAGCAAGGCTTCTTATCCACACTACGCTATTAGTAGTTAAGTTTTGAGGGAGTCCAAAGTTGTACACAGATTTTTTTTTTTTTTACTGCAAAGGGGGTTGGCACCCCTAAACTCCACATTGTTCAAGGGTCAGCTGTACTGTTACTGGCAACTTAACTTATCCCTACATTTATTTCCTACAGCTCAGCAGCAGAGGAAATAGGAAAATAGATCAGTTATATAAAATAAAGTTATTTCCCATCTATGTAGCAAAGTATAATTATGTCACCCTGATGCAGATATGTATATCTCTCAGTCGTCTGTGTTTGTGTGGATGAGAAACAAATATAACTCACTATTTTCAATTTATAAAATATCACAGTCTTTCTATGCTAATAGCTTTATGTCTGTATAATAATATATTAAATGTACCATAAACTTAATCAGTCCTCTTTTATTATGCATTTATATTGTTTACTTTTTTGTTTTGTAAATGTGCACATTCTAAAATAGCATTTTTCAAAAGCAAAATGAGGTGGTGTTTTTCACAATATGAAAGGATTAGATGCTTAAAATCTCCTTATTTAAAATAATGATTAATCTTTTAGCATTGTGATACAAATACAGATTGTCACAGGACCCCATATTTATATCGACCTTCAACTGCTTGCTCAGGAATGCCTGGAAAAAAACATCCTCTCAGAACGTTAGAAAATAGTTTCATTGGACAGGGCCTAGAATAGACATAGATAACCTTCTACTTCACCATAATAGCAGAAATACTGTCACATTAAAGATGTATTTTAGCAATAAAGAGGATGGGAAATTGAAAATAAGATGCAAGTAATTACCAGAAAAATAAAAGAGTAGTATATGTAAAGATGAAAGTGGAGGATTTGCTATTGGTGCCTTTGAGAATAATTAGGATAATTTTTAGATCATACTTCCAATAGCTAAAATAATGGGGAAATAAATGATTCAGGGAAAACTTATTTATACACACAGAATTTCTGTGCTTCAGTTTGAAAGAGGAGATGCCTTTTGTCCAAGTATATTTTTGTCATTTTCTTCTACTACATTGCGTATCAACTGTCCTAATTTACCCCAGAGATAGTCAGTGGCCACATGGGAAGCATTGCTTTGATACATGCACTTTAATTCTCATTAAAGCAAGTGTAAGTTTGGTTACGGCACATCGCTTTGAAAGCAGTTGGGATGGTGAGGGACAATGAGAGAGTGTGTAAAAGAAACAACTGGTTCATATTCTGGGAACACTGCCAGCATTTGATTCAAAACCAGAACAAGTGCTGGCTGTCAGCTGAATCTGTGCTTAAAATAAAAGAAGGCCCATAAGAGCCTAGATTAACAGAAAGAAGGAACAATCTAATGCTGAAATCTTAGTACAAGTAGCTGAAGATGGTGGGTGCTATCCCTACATTTTTTGTGGCTTTAAATTTGATTGCAGTTGATTTAGCTGATAAAATAGGATATAAGATTCCCATATCCCAAGTGTCTTATGAAATATTTAATTAATGGTATTTATGAAAACTGTGAATTTATGAAAACCAAAAAAGATCACAAAGACAATTATAATAAAATATGTAAAGCAAGTTCAGAAATAGGTGCCAAGCCATGTTTCATGTTACCTTACAGCATATGAAACTGATGAATTATAGGTGGCCAGTAACAACATATTTAAATTTTCCCATAACTTCATTAATTCTGATGTTTGAAATTTAAGACATGAGCTGAGCTCAAGTTCCTGTGTATACTCTTCATTAAAAAATCAGTCTGTTATACCAATTAGCTTCACTATACACCTGTAAAGGGAATAATTAATTCATATAAGATGAACAATTGTTTTAAATATTTTACATAGCAGATATATAAAAATTGAGATAATTACAAATCATTATATGGCTACAATGAAAACAGGCATAGGAGAATATCTGCTTGACCATAGCTTGCTAGATCCTTTTGGGTTGTTAGGTATACATATTTGGAAATAGTAGTTACGCATTTCTTTACAAACATTATATAATGTTCCTTGATTCAGGTGGTCTCCCTCACCTGATTCCAGCTAGTGAAGTTTTACTATGTAAGCCATTCTGCATTATTTGATTTCACAGGCCTTCAAAGGTACAGTGAGGAGAAATCACCTTGAGCCCTTTATTACCAAAAAAAAGCAATGAGAAGAGTCAACCCTTCTTATTCTTTAGGGACATATTAGTTGATTCACATATTCAATGATCCAAACTAGCTTGTGGGTGGCTGGGAAATCCCACACAATTCGGCCATGACAAAGTTGACCAAAATGCAGAATTGCTTTGTACTGTTCTGCTTTAAATAAATACAGATAATTAAATAAACCTTTGCAGCAGTAGAATAAAACATAAATCCAAACTTTACCCAGCCAAAGGCTGTCTTGGCCACCAGCCAGAAGCCAGAGGGCCAGAGCTAATTTGCATAAAATTGAACAGATTGCTGCAGCTGCCGTCCTTATTAATACCAAGGCGTAATCATAATCAGGAGACATTCCATCCGCAGCAGAGTCACCTCCTGTGCAGTGCCACCCATTGCTTTGTGGGACCTATAGTCACTGATATGTGATCCCACTTTAAAGGAAAAAACTATTTATAAAAAAAGATGAAAAACAATTTTTTTCAATTATTAAAAAGAAAAAAACTCTAGCCCATTTGCTGAGTAGACTCATCAAATGGTTTTTCCTTTAACTTAATACAAAACATTACAGATATTTCTGTACTTCGTCTCTACTTGGGTAAAATCAGTGTGTGGATGTAAGTAAAGTCATGGATTTCAAATTTTCTTCAAAGAAATTATGATGAACTTCTTGCAACCTAATTTTTGACACGTCTGCAAAGTATTATTTATGATACAGTGACTGCTACCAGTTGCTGATGATGTCACACTTGGCTTTTTACATTCTGTCACCCTGATTTCAACTCCAGGAAACTCTACACGGCAGTGAAATGCAGAAAGATGTCAAAAAGCATGTGCTATGACTTATCACGCCCAAAACATGCTGAGAACACAGACACTATGTAATGCCTGATAGAGTGCTTTTGCATCAGGATATCAACAGCTCTCTCTTTGTCAGTAGTACTAAATGAATTGGAAGATTGCTGTTCTACAGTTTCTCAGTCAGGAGGGCTGTCAGCAGCTTCACGAAGGCCATCTGGGGAAAACAAACTCTTGGCCCATATAAAGATGACGTAACGTACAAGGAGCACTGGCAAAGATGGAGTGGATTATATTAAAAACCTATCATATTTATTTGTTAGCTAACTGCGGGTGACAGCATTGGAGTGTACAATAAAAAGCTTTTATGGTGCTCTGAAAATCCTGAGTTTACTGCACAGGAATACATATTGAGCTCATCTACCGGTCTGGAACACAGTGGAATTAAAGTGTTGTTCTTCTCTGATCATTACTACGCATTTATATATATAAACATTTAAAACCCTAAATGCCCATTTAGCACCAAATCTTGCAAGTAAGGTTTAAGATTGGGCCTACACCCATTTCCTTATCCCTGTTATTTTAGTATGATTGACTGTGTTGAGAATTATATATTCATCACCACAGAATTCCCAGTGTGCAGAGAGCTATATCTATATGCTAATCCCTAAACCAAGGATTAGGGATTTCTTTTTTTTTTTCAGTCATGCTCAGATAAATGATTAAAATATAATATATAATCCATATCCTGTTAGACGGAAATAAAATATATAATTTTTTCTTTTCCACTCAACATGATTAATTTTATGTCCTCTATCATCTACAAATAATTCTTAACCCTACATCTACCATTTAAATTTTACTTTTTACATTTCATATGCTTGTTTTTATTTTAGTGTTGGAATTTCTGCATGAATGTCATGGAAATATATCAAATGTAGAATTATTTCTTGAAACTCTACCTTGAGTTCACATGATATCTCTTGTCTTCTAAGTTTTTTCCTGAATTTCTACATTTAAGCCTGTCTGAAATTCTATGGTCCTTACTCTGGCATTTAAATGGTGCAAATCCCATGTCTCCATTTATGTTTATTTTCAGGAAACTTGCTCATTTCTCTTCGATGCCTTTCTAAATTTATGACACCTGTCTCTGGCTGTGTCTTCTTCTGAAACCCACTACTGAGCTTTACCTTTAAAACTGTTAAAGAACTATAAGCTGTCCTTGTACTTCTGGCTTTCCCCTTCCCAGTTGCCTGGGGTAGAACAATACATTATAGTTTTAGCTTAGACCCTAAGGCTTCTCGGCCCATCACTAGTCCTCTGGTTCCCAAAGGGAAGCCCCTCAGGATATCTATGAGAAAGAATCTGTGAAAGAATGAGATCAAGCAACAATTAATTCACGGTGCTACTATTGTAAGTTCTGTTGTGATAAGAAAAAAAAAGGTGTTAAAATGCTCGCCATTTGTCAATGTGTCTTCATTCACTAATTTCATTCTGATTTTTGTTTTTGTTGTTTGTTTTATGTTCTAATTCTCTCTTTGGAACTACCTGTGGTTGACATGATGAGACAAGCCTGGGGATCATTCGCATTCAGGACAGGTTTCCACTTTGAGACATTTTAAGTGTAAATCCAAATAAAGGAAGAGTCATGTAAGAAGATTAGGCCCACCATTAATGCAGGCAAAAAGAATCCCATTGGTTCAAACATGTCCTATGGTAGTTTTCCACATAAGGGTTTAAACCTAATCTGATCCAGTGACAAGTAACTACTGTAGCTAGCTTTGTTTTTGTGCATGTATCTACAACAGAAAATTCAAAGATGTGATGGAAATTATGCCAAACAGTCTACAGGGATTAAAGAATTTGGCAATTCTTATACGAGCAATATTTATCAGAGCTAGATAGTCTCTTGATCAGCACAAGATCAAGATGGTGTTTTGATTAGGTCTTCCCTGAAACACCATCTACTCTTCTCCACATCAGCCAATCTAAAAAACTTACAAGAATGAGTTCTAGTACCCCAGACACTAGGGTGCAGTCATTCTCACCTTCTACGCTTTCTAGTTGTATAGATTCCCTTTCCGAAATTTGATTATTACCTAATTTTCTTTCATCTAGATTATTGCAGTAGACTCCTAAGTATTCTAGCCTTCTGTTTTTTTAATGAATACTTCAACTTTTCACTAATAATAGGATATTCTACCTAAAATACATTTTTCCATTTGCTAGGTCAAAAATGTTTGCTATCTCCTACTATCTACAATGTAAAGTTTGAAATATGTAGGATAGTAGTCAAACAGTGTATATCTGATTTTAGCCTACTTTTCCAGCACCAACTTGTCTTTCTTGTGACCTATGTTCTAAAGTTCAGCAAATGGGGCTATTTTCTATTACCTCAACATAATTCCATGTCTCTACATTTTTTTTTTTTTTGCACTTGCTCCACCCTCAGTCTATTATCTGCCTCCTTTGTATAGGTGTGAAAATACATTAAATATAAACATCACTCAGTGAAGGTTTTATATATTTCTCCCTGACTTTGTGATTAATAATTCTCTTATGTACTAAGTTTAGAGCCCATGTTTATGGGGAAGATTTGTGCTGAAAATTATCTAGTATAAACCCTCATTCTGCAAGTGAGGAAGTATTTTGGAAAGACAGAGTTGTTGAGATAAAACAAGTCACAGTTTATTCCACTCATATGCATTTATCATCGTTTATCATAAAGTCAAATAACTATAAAGTTAAAATTCACATTAATGTTCATTCCTACATTTCACTGACTCATTAGTCCTCACTACATGGCTTCAGGGCTTCGTGCAACTCCCATTCCACAAAGTCTCTCCGCTCATCTGTGAGAGTTCACAGCTTGGTCTTCTTGTGCCCTGTGGCACTGCCACACTTTCAATTGCTACTATTCTGTTCTTCTGTTAAGTTCTTGCAGCATGTGTGCTATGTTGGCTTGTTAACTGGGTCTGTTATAACTCTTCACTGAGAAAGCCATGCGTAGGACTTCACCACTGCATGGACCCTATCCCGTTTGAGCTCACTGAATGGACAGAATCATATAGTATTCAAGGTAAAAGAAAATAACTGGAATAAACTTACTCTCTTTAATTTTGCATCACTCTCTTTATCTTTCCACCTGTGCCCAATAACAGCATCATGTTTTCCTAAACTTTCTGTCTCTCCTGAAAATATTTTCTTAGTTCTCTTGTTTTTTTTTTTTTTTTTTCATGTTCACAGGGACTCAAAACCAACCCTTGGTATCAACAGGAAAATATATGTCAATGAGTTTTTTATTATTTTGTTTTCCTCTGTGCGTCAGGAATGTATACATTAATGTTTTGTTTCACTCCCCCCTTCAGTCAAAAAATAAAGTTCACAAGCACATTAATTCATACAAACACCTAGCACATTGCAGCTGGATGTGTTTTTCTTGAACAACAATTGTTTTGTGTATTTATCTATTCCACAAGGCTGCCAGCTAAGTATGGGCCACGGTCATGTCACATTTACCTCCATATTTCCCAAGGCACTTTGAACAGGGACTGGCACATAACTGGAGCCCAACAAATATTTTTGCTTGCATGAGGAATAAGTGAAAGAATAATAAAGATTCTGAGGGTGAGGTATCTAATATAAAGTATGGGATTATCTCACAGAAATAATCCAATATATTGAATTAAACAGTTTCACAGGCAACCACACAAAATGCTAGAGCCTCCCCTGCAAAAATGGCGACTATATTGATTCAGTGGTAAGCAACCTAGACTAACATTTTCAATTACTTTGATTTTTTTTCCTTGATTTAACCATGACTTGATAAGTCCCAATCCTTGTCTGTGTAAAATGAATCCTAAATATGAAATATAATATTTGTTCTTTGGGGATGTAGTCTCAGGTCTTGAAATATCCTGAAATCCATTTCCTCCATATATCATTTGACTTGATTTCTTTTATCTTTTAATGTGTTTTCCCTTTCTTTTATGTGACTTCTTTCTTTTAGCATAACTTGTGGTTCTTTCTGCATCATGAACAAAGTATTGCTTTTCAAGTCCATGATTTAAAATGTATTTTACAAGAAAGCTATTTTAAGTGGCTATAGTTTATAGTTATAGATTTGCACCTGCTTGCCCATAAACTGCCTTGAAAGAAATAAGTAAATCTTTAGAAAGCTCTTTTCTCAGTCCTCACTTTAAATGAGGGCAAGAACTTGGTAAGTATTGTGCGGCTCACTGAACCTCCATCAATGCCAAGATGAGCCTCTGGCTCAAGTCTACATCTCCTATTAAAAAGGTGAACTGTAAAGTAAATTCTAATCCTTATAATTTAAGCCCTTATTTGTTCCACATGAACTAACTTCCAGATTGTTACTGAAACAAATTTTCTTTTATTTGTGTATTCAAATAAGCATGATTCACTTAAAAAGCAGTCCCACTGAACCGCATTTGCATATCCTAATTAGTTTAGCATGTTCATTTTCCATTCACATATTTTTCAAATAAATGCTTTTGAAGAATAGTAAAACTTAACTAACATCTGAGACTGCAAGTTCACAAAAAAAGAAAAAAAAGAAAGAGCTGACATACACACTAGCTAAAAAAAGGCAAAGATTTCAATGTGTGGCACAGAGGATGTGGATTTGATTCCTGTTTCATAATGGAGGTTGGAACTGTGTTGAGTATGTACCAGGATGTGGGTGGCTTCAGGACCAACTCATCCATGTATTTGTATAACCAACAAAGGGTGGAAATTAAGTACCATTGTAATTTTTAAGAGTTGATCAATTTTGAAAAATATTTTAACTCTAAAATAAGCTAAAGTTAAATAGTTAGGATACATTAACAAGAAATTTCTAGGGAAGAAAGCTATCCGTAAAAAAAAAAAAACGTTAATTCTGACATTTAGAAATACAGCTATACATTATATATCTTATGGAAATACATGCCATTGATTTAGTCTACATGGAACATGGTCTGAGATTGGCTTTCAAGAAAGGGGGCAAAAGGGGATAAAAACTTCTGTGTTACAGTTACATGCAATACACAATTATCTTCCTAAATTCATTTCTAAAACCCACTCATTCCTACAAATTAAAAGAACACAAAATAGAATGATGTCAGTTATATTTTTTTCAGTTCTGTTACATAGTTTCCAGTTGCTGAACTACTTATATTCTTATGTGAGTGTTCACTCATAATTTTGGAAATTGATATTGTTTAAGCCCACCCACCCAGCCACTCTTATAACTTCCCTTTAACTTGTAAAAAGACAGGAAACAGAAACTCCTTTTCAGTCCAGTCCAGGTCATGGATTAAATCTAGGGATCTCGTGTTCATATATTTATTTCCATTCACTATCACTAGGTCTTTGGATTTTAGTAATTGTTTAATGCATCTATCTGATCTGAAATAATTAAGAAAACTTTCATAATACTGATTGCAGAAAGCAGTAGTCATTAGAAGGCTATACTGTATTATTCCTCATTTAAAAGGTAGTAGTAGGAAAATTATTGTAATATTTTCACAAAGGCTACTTTGTATTGGAATTTTCATTATCTATTAGCTCTCTTTAAATGGAAACATAGTCAACAAATGAAGTCAACAAATGTTATCTGTTATTAAAAGTACATATTATATAGTGTCTGGGTTTTAAGGATGAACAGTTCTGAGTTACAAAGCCCTGGAGTCTCCTTTCTCACTAGGATACTTTGCTATACCACTTCCAAGGCTACACATGCTATTGACTACATTTGGAAGAGCAATTCTAAAGAGCAAGAATAATCTTGGCTTTGGGAAACAAAGAAAGTTTCAGATTGGGGAAATTCACTTTCCCATTAGGATGAGGATAAACTGATTATGCCCAACACTAAGAGGAAATCATCTTGAGTTACAGATTCATAAATAAGCCATGTAGTACATATTCAGTGAAACTCATTTTCTTCATGTTGAAAATCAAACCTATCTACACAGTATGCTAAGTAATCTTTTTTCTTGCTTGTACAAGTCCATTCTCACATTTTATTTTATGTATTAAAATGTTAACAAAGAAAAAAAGAGATACCCCAAACTTCAACAAAACCACGAGTTTTAGTATGGAATGGATGACACATGTTTAAAATGGTGTCATAGCCACACATTTCTTCTTTTATTTGCATTTCCTAGAACTAGAAGAATGTTAAAAAAAAAAATCTGTGAGTTGGCTAAGAGGGTACAAATGGAAGGGTATCTGTGCTCCAGCTGAAAAAAGTATAATCGGTGTCATGTTGAAGATTATTTCCAACTCTCCGTTGCTTTCTTGTATGAGAAATGAAGTCGAGGTGCTTGGCAGTTCTTGTCAACAATATGTCGAGGCAGTGATTGTACGATGCTGTGGCAGCAGAGCTTTTAAACAGAAACACCAGAACCTGCGAAGTATGTGTCTGTGATTAGTACCTGATGCTATGCACAGTGGATGTCCAGCCTCATGCTTTTAATGGAGTATCTTTATAAAACCTAACAGTACTCCATCCTCTGTTAATCACATTAATGTTGAAAAGATCATATGGCTGCCATTAATTCTTCAGCATGAAAAACTTTGTTTCTTCCCTTTCCAAATCCACCAACACAAACTCATGAAATGTCATTTTTGCCTAGCTGTAGACATAAACTCTCACAACAAACATAAATAACATATGCATAAATGAAGGTCATAATAGAAATGCTTACAGCTCCTTTATTCAAAATAGAAGGAAGTATGCCACTTTGCTACCACAACTAGAATCATTTCAGAAAGATTATAAATGTTAAGAAGGCAAACTATAATCTCTAATAGTAGCTTCCCTTTAATTTATTTTCCAAATGAATACCAGATGCACTCTTTCCATTCTACTCCCAAACATACATACACTATTAGCGCAGTTGTTGTTTTAAGAACATGTGCTTCTGTTCTGAGAAGAGCTTATCCAGTTATACCAGGTCCACAATGTGCTTACTTGATCGGCAATCTTGACTATCTTTCCTAATAAATCATGTAGTTCCAAAGGAAAACTCTGTTACCTGGTAAGGTCATTTGTGGAAAGACTAACTGATGTGTAACACAAGGTGAAAACTCAAGGTAAAAACTGATTTATGATCAATGGTTTGACTGGATATGTGTATGTGTTGGGGTGGTAGATTAGAGTACTCTGTATGTGTTTTTTACATATCATATTTAGCACTTAATAATTGTGTAGTATTTATGCAAACACCCATAAGGAATAAGGAAGGATATGAATGTCAGGATATTAACAAGGCAGAATTATTCATTTTAATTAAAGACAGTGCTTTTGTCCATGTTAATGAAGTAGCACACAAAGTTCTAGTGAATACAAACCTTAAACAGAAAGCAGACATAACTATACTCAGGGAATGTACAATTTATCAGAAGCAGCAAACATATACAAGAATGATTATTAGAAGTCATCTTTTGCTCTTTGGACTGTCTATTCAAAGCCAACTCTGTGTCTGTCAATAGAAAATGCCTGGACCTGTAGACTTGACCTTCATCGGTGACTTCATCTGCTTTTCCACTTTAGATTCTTTGTTTTAGTGTCTTATTTTCACATATTTTGTGAGATATTTTAAATCATCTTAAAATCAAGGTATAAAACCAAAACTTAAATATATATGGGGGATTATTAACTATAAAACTCTTATAATTAAATCTATGTTTTAGGAAGATAATTCTGGCAGGACAGGGGTGTGTGGATTAGAACAGGGAGACAGGGGACTTTGGGATGCTAATGTCATGGTGCGGATGAAACGCAATGAGGACTTCACATTGAACAAGGACAGTAACACTTGAATGGAAGGGATACATTTGAGAGACATTTAGGAAGCAGTTTCTACAGGGTTTTTTTTACTGAACATTTGTACATAGAATATGAGGAGGAAACAGGAAAAATAAAAGATTCCTCCTCAGTTTCTTGTCTAAGTGACTTGGCAAATATTAGTCAATTATAGTTTTAGGACAGACAGGGAACACTAGAGGAGAAGTCACAGGATGAGGGAAGGTAGTAAGATAATGGGTTATTTTTAGATGTTGGAATGTGAGTGATTTCAGGACAATTAGGCAGAAGTGTCTAATAGACAGTTGGAAATCCAGATTGTTAGGTTAGGAGCATACGTAAGGAAAAGAATAGAGGTTTCTTTTAGCAGAGAAGAAAAAGAAACTCACAAACAGTACTCTGGAAACAACAGTAGCATTTTAGGGCTAGACAGAGTAAGAAGAGACAGTTAAAAAGTTTGGGAAAAAGTTGTAAGTAAATTGAGCAATGAAAGATGTCAATGGAGACAGAATTTCAAAATTGGGCTCCTAAACAGTGTGAACCATGTTTTCTTTTTATCTCCAATGGTTACCCCAGGGCTGAGAGAGTAATAGAAGCTTAGACTATTTGATGAATGATTTTTTTAAGAAGAGAATTTTAAAAAAACAGTGTTTGGTGAGAAAATGATTTTAAAGGAAACGTTGAGTTTGCATAATGTAACTGGCACTCTTTGTAAGAACAATTTGGAAGAATGGGAGAGGGTTATAATGTAAAGAGAGAACATATGCAGAAAGGGAAAGGTGAGGACAGCTTCGGCTGAGTGACAAGGGTGAGACACCTGATGGGTAATTAAGCAATGCCGTAGTGCTTTTTAGGATAGCGAGGTTGATATACCAAATGGAGGAAGGGTCAGATGGGAGCAACTTCAAAGGGGAGTCACAGGTCTGGAGAATCGGGTTGGAGAGTAAGGGGAACTTGATGAGTGGGAGTGACACGCATAGAAAAAGTGCTGAACTTGCAATCTGTAAGCCCATATTCCTAATCTGGACATGCTAACAAAAGAAGCCTCAGGAAAGCAATCTTTCTGAGCTCATCTGTAAAATAAGGAGCTTGGTTAGAAGGGAAGTTCTTGCTCTGGGGAAGCCAGATGATGTTATATGCTCTTTCAGCCCTAAATCTTTATGGTTCTTGGACTCTATGGTTTGTGAGGAGGGGTAAGCATTACATAGAGAGCCTTTGGATAAACCAGAGGAATTAAGAAAATTTCTATTTGACCCACATGAAAGGATCACATCTGGATTTCAATCACGACGTGGGAATAAAGAAAAAGTAATACATCTGTCAGATGCAGCGGACAAAAATAAAAGGCATCAGAAGAGCCTTCAGCTCTATTTCCTACCCCTTTTGCTGAGACAGAACTCCAGGGATATCCCCTCAAGGGCACCTTTGCATCCGAAGCTAGCCGGCTGCAAAGTTACTTGATCCTGATTGGCCAATGGCTTCATTGTTCCGCCAAGGCTTCTGCTAGAGGATTAGAGGTTCAGTTGGGTCTCAGGGCAGCCTTTAAACCGGTCCCAACCTGACCAGGGATTGGTCCACCATGGTACCCTTCCCACCCTCTCCTCCTCACTCCTTGCTCTAGTGGTTTGAAAGAAGGTTCTGGTCTTCAAGTTTCCTTCTTCCCCCATATTCTTACCTCAGATGAAGAAATGCCATGCCGGTGGCTTATTTACACATCAGACGTATTAATTATAAGTAGAGATCTTATTATTGGCTCAATTAATCTATCCTGCCTAGGGAGACCAAGTTTAGTAAGACCAAAAATTAAAACATTTTGCAGCAGAGTTTTGTGATTAATACAATATGTTAAACTTTTGCTTTTTTTTTTTTTTTTTTTAAGTGAAGTCGTTTCACTTCATATAAAACAGACACTTACGATCTCTTCCTTATCTTCCAATGTGAGATAATCATACACAGCTTTTGGAAATCTCCTTTTCAAGGGGAGGCTCACCAGACAATGGTGTGATGTGGCCTAAGGCACCAGAAACAGTGACTAGAAGCTAGAGTACTTGCACCTTGGAGTTCAACAGGATAAAATGGCTATATGTTCAAAGACATAAAGAAGACTGGATTGATGGGTGGACGATGGAATTGCCCAAATGATGGCAACATAAGGCAGAATCTTTTATGTTTTAAATGTATTTATCTTTTAAGATCTTCCTTTGAAATGAAGTAAATTGTAACAAGAATACCTGGAGGTGATTGTTTCACACTTTAAATGTGTGTGTACACCTTTTAAATTTTTAAAAGGTGTGTACACACTTTTGATTAAGTGGTATAAATTGTATCTGTGAGTCACCTCAATTATATACTTTGTATCTAAGAATTTTCTTGTACTACAAAATGTATTATTTATTGGATAATTGTGGTAAATTATACCGTGGAAAATGAAGAAAATTTAGAGTTAGAACAGCATTTCTCAAACTTGTTTTCACTACTGCTTCCTAAGGAGTGTTTGGACATTTTTTCAAATATCCTTCTTTAGGACATTTTAATAACACAGAAATGCTGTATGTCTGTTTATGTATGTCATATATTTTTGCTCCCCCCAAAAACAATTTTTCAGTCTTTAGGATATCATCCCTGTTGAAAATGCAGGGAGTGGAGAGGAAGTCAGAACCTTGGGACATAGCTTTTGATATGTAAGTAATTCCTCCTCTAAACTTGTGGGAGTCGCCTACTTAACAACTCAAGAGATAAAATTATAACCCATCTGGAGTGTGCTGAATATTCTGTCTTGCTGGAGAGCTTTTACATGTTATTAGTGCAAAATGTGAAACTTTTATTTATTTATTTATTTATTTATTTATTTATTTATTTACTTTTTATTTATTTTCAGGTGGAGTCTCGCTCTGTCACCCAGGCTGGAGAGTGGTACGATCTCAGCTCACTGTAACATCAGCCTCCCGGGTTCAAGCGAGTCTCCTGCCTCGCCTCCTGAGTATCTGGGACTACAGGCGCGCACCACCATGCCTGGCTAATTTTTGTATTTTTAGTAGAGATGGGGTTTCACCGTGTTGGCCAGGATGATCTCGATCTCCTGACCTCATGATACACCCGCCTTGGCCTCCCAAAGTGCTAGGATTACAGGCGTGGGCCACTGCGCATGGCCTAGTGCAGATGATAAAACTATTGATCCAGATACTCTATTGATTGCCGTGATAGACCTAACTCCTTACTTCCTCCCATTCTGTACCTACTTGAAAGAGAGAGACGAAGACTCCTTCAGCTTGAAAGAAAGACGTCCAGCTGGAGGATGAGGTAAATAACAGAAAGAAAGCTGTTGTCCTCTCTGAGAAGCTCCATATAGAATGCAAATATTTCCTATTGAATCCTTGCTAGGAATATCCACAAATTCCAAATTCCTAGGTCCAAATGATCAAGTTGTTATATGTGTATTAACGGATTTTTATTTTTTTTTTTAAGTGTTGTTTGGACCAGTCTATGTGCTGGAGATTCAGAGAGAATGTTGTGAGGCAGTTGCCCTGCGGGTACAGATGTAAAAACACAGCACTTTAGCAAAGTGATAAGGACTAAAAGAGAGGTGAGAACCTGCCCATAGAGCTGCACAGAGTATGAGGTGACATTTGAGCTATTTCTGCCAGAAGACACAGAATTAGGATAAGAGAGATGTATACATGCTTATAAGAGTAACAGAAAACAAATCTAATCGAAAAAGAAAGGTCGTAACCTTTAATATGTAGCATACAATGGAGCAACATAAGTGGGAGAAAAATAATTACCTACTAGGATTCAGGAACATTGGTTCCAATTTGGTTTTGCCTCTTTAAGTGGGATTTTTGGCTACTCACTTATCTTTACTGAAGTCAATTTCTTTATCTGTAAAATGAAAAAGATAATATAATCCTCATTAGACTGGTTTAAACATTGAGAATTTCAAGGAGGTAATTAATGTAGATTACTGATGGAGATTTAAATTCATATCTGTTGATATGTGTGCATACACTTCCATGTCTATTTTTTTAAAAGACAGTATCATTGATGGTGACCCAATGTATTGGACTAAGCTGGCAACAGTCAATGTTCTTTTTGTGAGGACCACCATATTCACAGACTCTCTTGCCATGCAGAAAGAAGTATAGATGTTTCAGATCTTTGTGCAAGACTCATGATTTATCTCATGATTTACTGAGAATTCATCTTCAAATGAAGCTTTTCTTTCAAGCCACTACTTGTTAAGGCAGACTTTAAACATGTGCTCTGGATCAAAGTGTGGCCAATGTTAGCCACTACAGTAAGAATTAAGCTCTGCTCTCCTTTTGTTTCACATAACAAGCTGTGTTAACTGCTACAGAAAAATCAGGAATCCCCAAGTTCTAATTGGCTATTTTGTTACTTCCTTGCCTGTTTATGCTCATAAGCCATCTGTCAGCTTGAATTGTGTAGGCACTTGCCATTGTGCCTATAATCATGAATTGTTCACTTGTTTAGAATTACTGAGAATTCAACTTTAGGTTCATTCAATTCCTGACCTCTCTGTAGAGTATCACATCTAGGGCCCAGTTGAGATGAAGCAGCAACAAATAAAGCATTTTAAAAGACACAGCATAAGCCACAATTATCAAAATGAGTCCAGTGTAAGTCATGCTTATAGTGTTATTTTAGTCCTGTAAATAAGAGTAGTGGCTTCACTTTAAAAACCCAAAGGCAAAAGCTATGTAAACATGAAATTAATTCTTACACATTTTTTCTCCTTTGTTATTTGGAAGCTGGCAGAGGCCATAATGCATGGACTTTCCTGGAATAAGATAGTTGTTGAATTTGCCCCAATGTGAAATACTAGTTTAGAATCTCAAAGAAGAAAGAGTAAGCCAATGTATTTTTCTATAAATGTTCTTCAGTAACCGTACACAGTTAAGATGGTGACTAAGACAACTCCATAAGGCCAGCATTATTCTTTTTCATTAAACAAATCAACTTTTTTGATAAATTGTAGTATAAAAGCTAAAAGACTTGAGAAGGCAAACATGAAATAAAGTAATATGAAAGTTAACATCACAGTCAACATGCTCTTTCCCCCTTTCCTGTATATAATATTTAATTATTTAAATGCACTTCTAATTAGAAAAAAGTAGTTGGAAACATTACTTTCAATAATTATTCAATGTGTATTTTTAAAGTATGCTACTCTACGCTAAAAACAATTTGAGGTAGCTTACAAAATAATGTACAGCCTAACAGGGTTAAGAAATAAAGATATCAGGAAAAAGGAAAAATAGTGGTAGAAGAATTAAATGAATCAAAAGGAAAGGTTATTAATGAAAACATACTTACACATTTCTGTATATTTGCCTGTGAGCTACCTATAGACCAAAACAAAGATTAAAACATGATGAGTTGCAAAGTTCACAGATTCCATGGGCTTAAATGGGACAATTGATCTAGAGAGTATCTTTTCTCAGGGCTGAGGCTATAAATATGTCACTGAGTAAAGTACAGGTTTTAAGTATAATAAATTTCTATAACAAGTAGGGCACATTAAAAATGTTATAGATTCATCAAGAGATAAATCTATAGTCCCCAATATGCCAAAACATAATGAATTAAAAATAGTTCTATGGGTACATAAAAAAGAGTAGTTAGATTCATGATGATCCATCTTAATCAAAAGATGAAATGTCTAGAACACAGTATGGTGAGGAGAGTAGCAGGAGGTGGTTTTGCTCTCTTTAGGGAGTGGTGTTTTTATAGTTAAATTATATTTTCAAACAAAACCTTGCAAGACCTTTTTGTTTTCTGTAGCAAAAGATCTTAACTAACATAATTATGGAGGTAAAAATTATATTTTAGTAGTGATGTTGTGACAATAACTTAATTATGTATTGTAACTATATTTAGTGGTAAGGCATGATAACAATAACTTTTCTTTTCTAATTTTTTTTTTTTTTTGAGACAGAGTCTCGCTCTGTTGCCCAGGCTGAAATGCACGGCCATGATCTTGGCTCATTGCAACCTCAGTCTCATGGGTTCAAGTGATTCTCAGCCTCCCAAGTAGCTGGGACTACAGGTGCCCACCACCATGCCTGGCTAATTTTTTGTATTTTTAGTAGAGATGGGGTTTCACTGCGTTAGCCAGGATGGTCTCCATCTCCTGACCTCATGATCTGCCCATCTTGGCCTCCCAAAGTACTGGGATTACAGGCATGAGCCGCTGCACCTGGCCCAACAGTAACTTTTTTCAGTTAAAACAAAAGACTTATTGTCAACAAATTATTTTAAAAATATTTTATGGATAGATATTTTTCTTTAAATGTAATTTATTTTGTACTTTCCCATGTTCAGTTTCTACCTCTAACCATTTGTTATGTCTAGTGATGTAAGTGTGGTTTAAAAAATGTGATGGAATAATAATTTTCAATATTATTTTCATTTAATATGTTCTTCTTTGCCTTCCCCCTTGTCTACCACATTTAATTTTTTTTGTTCCTTTAGGATTTATTCCCTCAGGGAGGGAAAACAACAGACCAGAAAGCAGAAATAATTTTGAATTCACTCTTTAAATTTTCCAACCTTTAAAAGCATTATTTTATTCCCTCAGGCAAATAAAACAAATCAAAACATGAAATAAACAAACTAAACAACACAAAAACTAAACAATACTCAGTAAATAGAGGAGTGCCTCTAAGGGAAAAGTAGAAGGTTAATGGAGGAAAAAAAAATTATTCTGATGTATGCCATACATTGTAAATATTACATGTAATAAAGAGAGTGAAGTAGGCACAAACTGAATACTTTAACCCAGGGGTCCCCAATCCCTGGGCCATGGACAGGTATTGGTCCATGGCCTGTTGGAACTGAGCTGCATGGCAGTAGGTGAGTGGGGGGCAAGCCAGCAAAGCTTCTTCTGTATTGACAGCCGCTCCTTATCACTTGCATTACCGCCTGAGCTACACCTCCTATCACATCAGTGGTGACATTAGATTCTCATAGGATTATGAACTCTATTGTCAACTGCACATGTGAAAGATCTAGGCTGCACACTCCTAATGAAAATCTAATGCCTGATGATCTGTCACTGTCTCCCATTACCCCCAGATGAGACTGTCTAGTATAGCTCAGGGCTCCCACTCATTCTACATTGTGGCAAGCCATATAATTATTTCATTATATATTACAGTGTAATAGTAATAGAAATAAAGTGCACAATAAATGTTATGCACTTGAATCATTGAGTCATCTTCAAACCACCCCTGACCTTTCCCCATTGCAGAGAAAATTGTCGTCCACGAAACTGGTTCCTGGTGTCATAAAAGTTGGGGACTGCTGCTTTAACCCCTTCCCACTTCTGTAATTTTAGGATGAAGTTATCTGACCAAACTATTAGATATACCAGTCAAGGTATTTTCAATAACAAATAATAAATTCTAAAAGCCAGCTCTTAGGTCTAATCAGACTATAAAGTCTATGAAACCTCTTTGCACATGATAGTGGTTAAGTTGTGGGGACACTGGTTCTACTTAATTCAGACAGCCTTACAATGTATCAGATCACATAACTATCTTATTTAACTTATGAATGTGGAAAAGTATGTGACTAATAATCACAATTGAACAAAAGTGTAGTAAGACTTTTCAAAGAAACTGATATTTCTGTTCACACCAGATTTTAGCCAAAATTGGAAACTTAAATTTGGCATCTGTAGTGCTCATATTCAGTGATAAGACCAGTTGTTTTAACATGACTTTTGATAACATTTTTCAACTCAGAAATCAATTCTGGATGAATAACTTCTTTCTAATATGTAACTTCAAATTATTTCTGTATTTAACTTTCCTTGTGGGAACAAATAATGTGTAACACTATAAACATGTAGTATTAAAATCTGTTCCCAATAATTTAAGACAGTATCGTTCTAAAAACTCGAGAGCATTTGCTTTAGGGAATTTGCTTTTTCTTTCAAAGGCAAAATGGATTAAAAAATATATCTAACACAGTGTAGAAAATAAGAAGGCAAAATTCAAAGAATAGTTTTATGAAAAGAAAACTTAAACAGAGAAGGCAAAATCCAAAGAAAAGTTTTATGAAAAGAATGTGGATATCAACTTATCTTGTGTTTACCATTTAAACTTTAAATATATTGCCAATGATTTTTATGTTTAGGGGGCCAGTCTCAGTCTGTCACCCAGGCTGGAGTGCAGTGGCATGATCTTGGCTTACTGCAACCTTCTCCAGTGGTATCTTGGCTCACTGCAGTCGAGTTCAAGTGATTCTCATGCCTCAGCCTCCTGAGTAACTGGGATTACAGGAGTGTGCCACCACACCCAGCTAATTTTTGTATTTTTACTAGAGATGCAGTTTCACCATGTTGGTCAGACTGGTCTGAATTCCTGACCTAAAGTGATCCACCCACCTCAGCCTCCCAGAGTGTTGGGATTAGAGGCGAGAGCCACCTTGCCAGGCCTGAATATAGTGTCAACTTTATGAAGGTTTTTACTATCAGGATATGTAGTATATTCTAAATCCAGAGTTTAAGGTACAGTTTTAATGAGTTTTTAAAAAGCGAATTATTTCACTCTTACAATGCTCAAATTGGCCTTCATAATGTACAAGTTAAGGTATTAAAACACTTTTTCTTGCAGTGATTTTCCTTGAGGACAATTTAGAAAAGACAATTATGATTATTATAATCTTATCAAAGATAATTCTCTTTTCTCTGTAATTATATATAATATGCAATATAATGCATAATTATATAGATATATAATATGAACTTACATGTAATGTATAACATGTAATAATCTATATTATAAACTAAATATGTATATAAAATAAATATTAGTCTATATCATAATCTGATTTGTTCATGAACAAAGTTTCCCTTTAAGTATTTCATCTTTTTGTTTTTTTTTTTTTGAGATGGAGTCTTACTCTGTCGTCCAGGTGGAGTGCAGTGGTGCAACCTCAGCTCACTGCAACATCTGCCTCCCAGGTTCAAGCAGTTCCCTGCCTCAGCTTCCCAAGAAGCTGGGATTACAGGCACATGCCACCACGCCTGGCTAATTTTTGTATTTTCAGTAGAGATGGGGTTTCACCATATTGTCCAGGCTGGTCTTGAACTCTGGACTTTGTGATTCACCCTCCTCAGCCTCCCAAAGTGCTGGGATTACAGGCGTGAGCTACCGCGCCCGGTCAGTATTTCATCAATTTAAATGTCTATTTAATGTTGCATGTAGTTCTACAGGAAGACATTTTGTTTGGTTAACCCAGCTTTTTTTAAACTTTATTTTGTCAAAAATTTTTTGTTTCATGGAACTGCTTTTAATGTTCTACAGAATTAGCATTTAGTTGGAATACACATTGGGTAATGCTGATGTTAAAACCCTGCAGTTAAACACTTGGAAGGTTTTCTAGGATCTTTAATTAACTAAGGCTTACCTTTGATGGTATTTAAAATGGTAAAAACAGATAGTTAATAATGTTATAGTGCTGAGTAATCATTTACTGGGGTATATTAAAATCTAGACATGTAACAGTGGGCAAATTGCTTTTTAAGTTCTTTTCTATTATAATATTCTGTAATTTGCCTTGGTCCTCGATGCTACAAATGAAAATCATTGTTTTAAAGGATCATAGTCTCCTCAAGGATTACATGTTGAGACAGATTTGTTTACTGGGAGATTCAGAATTTTAATCACTTTTTGATAGGTAAAAAATCAAATTGTATAATTTATGAGTAACTGTTATTAAATTAAGATTAAAATATTATTTGCCCAGACTCTGAGTTTGCCTAAAATACACAACCATGGAACAATTTAGAATTTGATCTTGTTGTAAATATGTATTTTTTTTTCTACTTCAAAACCAATTAAGTAATTTTGGAAATCACAAATAGCTCTAAAATGAATTTACTTTGAAATCTGAGATTTTTCCATATGTCTTGTATGTAAAATAGAGGAGCTCCCTGGGTAATTAAGGTAAACTATTTTTTTGAAGCCATAACCATTGAAAAAAATACTTTTGAGAGGCTTCAGGAAATTTGGCACTGCACATTTGGAATTGTGTATGTATTTCCATGACCATAAATTATTGTAAATACTGTTGTAGATTGTTATATGTGTGAATTCGTTTACTTTTATGGTTTTAGATTGATTGAAAATAAGACAGATATTTGGATCTTTTACCTTTACTTTTATTTTTTAAAACAAAAGCCAATATAAATGACGAGGTTGAAAATATTTGGACTATATAAATACCGTGGAAAGCAGTGTAATTTTCATGCTTTTGAAGATCTAGTAACATTTCATGGCTAGTTCAATATTATTTAGGTTCTCAAATGAGTAATTTAAAGGATTTTCAATATTATTTTCAATATTATTTAGGTTCTCAAATGAGTAATTTAAAGGATTACATTTCCTGTTATGACAATTTTGGTCTTGCATTCCTTAGTTTGTTCTGTTTAAATGTGTAACCTCTATATTGCACTGTTTAGCTTATATGGTCAAAACTATGTCAGGGTTATCTGATATTGATGCTCTAATTGTATAAACAACATTTACTCTTTACAAATTATTTCGTTTAACTTAATTTTCCCTATATCCAAGTAGATAAATATTATTTCCTCTCCGCCCATACATTCTTCTTGGTTATGCTCCCCTTCAAAGAGACTAATCAACTGTACACTCTTTTCATAGAAATCTTCACTTCCCTCGGTAATATATAGGTACTTCTAGGTTGAGAGGAAATAACTGTTCAAAAGTGAAAAACTATAGCTCTACACGATCAATTTCTGTTTTATTTCCAGATCAGATGACTTGTATGGAAGTCACATTTTCATTATCTTTTTCCCCTGTTAATCTCATGTAGAATTCCATTTCAGCCTCATGTTTCTTAAATGGAATGAGCAGGTAGGGTTATATTAGCAATCTGCAGACTTGCACATGTGCCTTGTAGGTAATATTTCTAAAAAAAATGAAAACATTCTGCTCCGTAGAGGGATTTACAGAATTATTAGTGTTCACATCACAACTACTTCCTTCCCCCAAAATGTCATATTGTTATAATTTTATGTTGTTCCAAGAACCTTGTTTTAAGTGTGAGTGCTATGCACAAAATAATCCAATATGTAACATTTAAAATATTATGACATTTTTGTTACTTAGAAGTGAGATGTTTGAAAAGGACATTCCCATATCATATATCTTCTTCCTCTGTGCCCCTTCTTCCCTTGTGTCCCTTTGAGCAAACCTCCATATGTAATGTTAGTTACAGTATTTGATAGTAGTCAGTCAATTGAATAGAACTAATTTCTTACCTTATATACTCAGAAGAATACTTAATAATTAATGTTTTAGATATTTTCTCTATCCAAATACCAGATGGTAGTGGAAGATAGCATTGCTATGTTGTGAGAATTACATAGTACTGTAAGCAAAAAGGCTTATTCTAAAATCCTGGCTGTATTACTTATTTACCATGTGATCTTAAGCAAGTGCTGAACCTCTTAAGCATATTTTTTCTCATCTAAAATAAACTTAAAATATGGCATTGGAAGTCTTCAGTAAATAGAAAGCAACTGAATACCTATTTCATGTTTTTTGAGAATATTAAATGTTTTAATGCATATGAAATACAAATTAGAATGTTGGTTAAATAGCAAGTACTTTTAATATGGTAACCATTAATTAACAGCATTTCTCTATTGCTTGAAATCTTCAACATATATCCAAAATATAAATATAAATTTCTTTTATAGAGTTGATTTATCCCATGTTGGTAATTATCAAATTATGCACTAACAGAATACTGATAGTTCTTGACCTGAATTGAATGAAAATTGAATAACAAAAGTCTTATCTCAATTTGCAAACAACATAAAAGCATTAGAACTTCTCTATTATTCTTTTGTGCACATTTCACTGTCAAACCTATTCTATCGATTAGTGCTAAATTGTTAGCAATATCTAGTAGAGAAGTAAAATAATGAAAAAGCGGTAAATACTAATAGGAAAATTGCAGAACATTTGAATATTCTTAGTTACAGATTTTCCTTCTGTTTAGACATAGTTTCTTTAATTTTATATTCACAATTATAGCAACCATATTTTACTCCTAGTTCATTCCACAGGGTTATGCACATTTCATATATTCTTCTATTCAATACCTAAAACAAAACAATATCTGGAATATAGTAGGTACTCAATATATACCCATTGAATAAATAAATAAGTGGCTAAATGGTTTTAAGAACTATACTTTCCTAATATTTGTGGGCCTGCCTGAGATGCAATATAAATGGTAAGTTAGCAGATGTACTGTCATGACAGATGGGGAGACCTACCCTTATAGTTCACTAGTTGCAAATATTCTGCATTTCTTACAAGGGAGGTGTAAAGCAGAACCTTTAACAAGTTGAGTTTTAGAGTCATTGAGAATGAGATTAATGTCTAGCCTTGCTTGCCCTGGCTGAATGGGGTTAATATTACCACTTTATAGAATCTGAAGAGTAAATGAGCTGATTTATTCCAAGTTACCTACACTGGTATTAGCATAAATTAAGAACACTTAATAGCAGCCATTATTACTATTGTTATTGTTCATTAAACATTATAGACCCACCTGATTAGCTTTATGTATTTACTTGGTTTACCACAGACATTTTACTCAACAAAAATATGACATACTAAAATAAAAGTCTAAATTGTGACAGTAAAGTGAAAAAAGTTATCAGCATATATAACAACATCCACTGGACAGTGAGCCTGAAATGCATGACTTCCATAATGCTTGTGATGCTTTTACAAATGAACTTGTGCTTTGAGTTGCAGAGTTATGACATCTTCTGGAATTCAGTTCTAACATTTAGAGTGGCAGAGCTGTTTGAATTATTTCATATCTCTTCTCAATAATCTTGTTAGTTCAATATTTTATTTCTTTCATTTTGGCACACATTTGAATATAAGTAAATAAAAGTTGAAAGAAAAGAGGTAATTTTTCATACTTCCAAGCTTCTGGATTTTATCTAGGTTAGGAAATGAAATTATGGACACATTACAACAAAGTCCTACTATTCTGCTTGCTCTCTCATACAGTATCAGATGTGAACTGTGTATATTATTTCTTACTTAAAGTAAAGGTAATATAGGCCCTGCTACTGAGAATGTTCAGTTTGCAAACTGATAATGAATACTGCATTCATGAGAAAATGAAAAAGGGAATCTAGGGGTTTCAATAAGTCAGTAACATGTATGTCACTCAAAAGTATTTAAGACTGTTACTAGTGAGTGACAACATGACCCTTTTGGAAGGAAAAGTAGACATGAAATGGAAGAAAAATGAAGTATGTATGTGTTGAGTTTTTTTTTAAAAGCCTTATCAAATATCTTGAAATCCTCTTCCAAAAACTCTATGTTGAGACTTCACATTTCAGATTTGTCCTTCTTCCTTCAGGATAAATAATAGCTGCTAAAAAATACATGCAGCATTTCTCTAACTTCTGCTCTGACAGCCTGGGATAATTCACCTCCCCAGCATTCAGTGCCTCCTGCATTCACATATGGGTTAGCTGATGTAAGGTATGATATCCAACTCTGTATTAATGGGGAGTTTCCCATTAATATAGTGGAAAGAGCACTGGACTTGGAGCCAGCTCTAAATGTTATATTTCCATGGCTAAAGTCTTGTGAAATCTTAAATAAATCATTTAATCTCTCTGAGAATTTTTTCACACTATACCAACACATAATAATAAAAATAATGCCTACCATCATCACCTTAATTCAGTTTCTCTCTCATTTTCTCCTAATTAGATAACTACAATTTTTATGCCTCCTGCACTCAAACTCATTTATACCCTACTGCCAGAACATTTCTGATTAAGTCACTCTTTCATTTAAAATCCTTTAATGGTACCCCAAATCTTCAGGATCAATCCAATCTCCTCCATACATTTTTAGATGGCCTTTAGGACCTGGCCACTGTGATGAGTGCCCTGTGTTCTAGGCACGCTGAATCTCTTTACAGATCTTGAATGTGCCATGCTGTTTCATATGCCTGGATCTAGACATATGCATAGTTCCCTGGCTGGAATAACATGTCTTACCTTTTCAAACCCTCCTTTGCTGAAAGGAGTTTTTGAAAGACATCTTTGATCCCCGCAATCTGGATTACTTGGTCTTCTTTTGCCTCTAGGCAAAAAAAAAAATTAACATACAGTATTTTCAGAAATTTATTCAGCTATCGTTGTTTACTTCTTCATCACCTGCACCCAGAGAGCTAATTATGCCTGGAGAAAAGTCACACAACCTGGTCTGAAAATTTCACTTTGGATTTTTAATCAAGAGCCTGAGGTGGACTCTCAAAATTTCCTAGAACGAAAGTCCAATTATGTTTCCCTAAAAGGTCATTTTTGTTTTCTCTTACAGTAAGGTCTATAAATAGTCATATAAATAAGCTATAAATACCTCTCTTCTTCTCTTCTATCTTAATACATCTCTTGTTATTCCTCTTGCTTGCTTCATATTTCATGGAGAGCCTAGAGGCCCTGAGAAGAAAAATTATACCATAGTCTAGTCCTCCATTTAGGCTTGGAATACACTGTCTTGTCTCATTCTCAAGTACTTTTTTTCTTTATATTTCTTTTTTTCTTTTTTCTTTGGTCAGTCTCTCCCACCAGTCTGAAATCTTAGTGTAGAGAGCAATTTCTTTTGTCTCCATGTTCCTGATAAATATTAATGGATCATTAACTATATGATAGACTTATAGTCTATTACGATTCTTTCTTTCAAGGACTCTGCGGAGGCAAGAAATGTAGATGTTTAAACAATAAATAAAATAATATATCACATAGTTCTTGTAAAGCATTGGGTCAGGGAAATCTTGTTTTTAAGTTGACATTTAAGCTGAAATCTAATGAATTTCTGGGAGCTATCCAGGCAAAGAAGCGAAATTGTGTGGGCCCAGAGGAGAGACTAACATGTACAAATGTCCAAAGGCCAAAGAGTACATGCACTATTCAAGCAATGGAAAGAAACAACATAATCTATACTATATGTTTCAGGAGAAACTTAATCAGGTGTTGAAGATTGTGAGGTTCCCAGGGGCTAGAGAATTTAGATACTTATCTAAGATCAATGAAAACCTATTTAAAGATTTTAAGCATCAATTAACATACTCAGAATTTATATTTGAACAATTTGTTCCCCACAGGAATTGAATTGCTCATATGAGAGTAAAAGCAAATTTGAATAGATAAAATAACAGGTTTTTTCAATGGTCCAGGCCAAAGGTAATGACCCATCAATATGAAAGTGGGAATCTTGAGTATATGGAGGGCAACTGAGCCCGTGGAAGTAAAGAAGATATTCCGAGGAGACCATACAAAAATGACAAGAGATACACAACCATTCCTTATGGCACACCCAAAAGGGGAAAACCAAGAAAGAAGAGTATCCTATCAGGAGTCAATGTTTCTGAAACCTAGAGAAAAGTATGTTTTAAGAATAAGAGGTTAATCAATGGGATCACATGGTTTCAAGATAATCCAGGAGACAACAAAAGGAGTGATTGCACATAAAGGAGTGATCAAAAGACGAAGTTCTAGAACACTACAACATTTAAAATTCAAGGAAATAAGGAAGAACCAACACCCTTCAGGGATATCAACTTATTGTGCTTAGTGTATACCTTTCCAATGTTGAGTTGCAGCTGAGAATGTTTATAAAGGCAAAGAGGATATGATCTTCATCATCACAAGGGATTACTGAGGATGAATGGGATACTAGGTATGGAAATTACTTGCTATGATAGTTTGTAGGCCTTTGTACATGTTTGATGTTATAAAGTATATTGGTATTAGTTCACTCATTGGAGGGCACTTAATTTCCTAAGAAATAATAATAATAAAGAGTGTGTTAAACCATCTTTATATTTTAAAATGGACTAAACTGTCCTTAAAATAGTCTTTTTTTTAATGGAGGAGAGACTGTGAATTTTGAAAACACATAGAATTATTTGAAATGTATATAATATTTAAATGATGTGTTTTAGTTTGATATAATCAACATGATAATTTGTTTTAGCCTTACTGAAAAATTGAATGTAAACTGTCCGTATCGGATTCGAAAGCTTGGTGAGATATCAGATAAGAAAACACAGTCATGACATGAGTGCTTAGGAATAAATACACTTGTCTAAGAGATGACTCTTCAATGATAATTCACACTAAAATTCCCTTTACATGTAATATAAATAACTAAATAAATTCAGTGTCTCTGTTGATAATAATCACTTAATTATCAGCACCTTCTCCTTTTTACTTTAATATTTTTAACTTTTATTTTAGATATAGGGAGGACATGTGTAGGTTTGTTACATGGGTATACTGTGTGATGCTAAGGTTTGGCATACAGATTCCATTGGCCAGGTAGTGGGCATAGTACCTAAGAGGCAGTATTTCAACCCATGTCTTCCTCCATTCCTCCCCCTAGTAGTCTATAGTGTCTATTTTCCCCATCTTTATGTTCATGAGTACCCAAAGTTTAGCTCCCACTTATAAGTCAGAATATGTTTCTCTTCCTGCATTAATTTGCTTAGGATCATGGCCTACACCTGCATCCATGTTGCTGCAAAATACACGATTTCATTCTTTTTAGGGCTGTGTAGTATTCTATAGCATATATATACACCATATTTTCTTTATTCAATCCACTGTTTCTAAGCACCTGCATTGATTTTATGTCTTTGCTATTATAAAGAGCACTGCAATGAACATGAAAGTACATGCGTCTTTTTGGCAGAACAATTTTTTTTTTTTTTTCTCTTTTGGGTATATACACAGTAGTGGGATTGCTGGGTCAAATCGTTGCACTGTTTTAAAATCTTTGAGACATTGCCAAACTGCTTCCCACAGTGGCCGACCTAATTTACATTCCCACCAACAGTTTTCAAGTGTTCCACTTTCTCTTCAACCTTGCCAGCATCTGTTATTATTTGACTTTTTAATAATATCCATTGTGACTGGTGTAAGTTGGTATCTCATTGTGGTTTTGATTTGCCTTTCTCTGATGATTAGTGATGATGAATATTTATTCATGTTTGTTGGCCACATGTATGTCTTTAGAGAAGTGACTTTTCATGTACTTTGCCAACTTTTTAATGGGGTTATTTGCTTTCTGCTTGCTGATTTAAGTTCCTTAAGGATTCTGGATATTAGATCTTTGCTGAATGTATAGTTTCTGAATATTTTCTCCATTCTATAGGTTGTGAAATGGTTGCTGTTTACTCTGTTGATAGTTTCTTTTGCTCTCCAGAAGCTCTTTAGTTTAATCAGATTCCATGGGTCAATTTTGTTTTGTGACCCTTGTTTTGGGGAATTAGCAAAAAAAATCTTTGTCAAGACCAATGTCTAGAGGATATTTCCTAGGATTTTGTCCAGGAATTTATTTTTTATTTTTTATTTTTATTTTTAATTTAAAAAAAATTTTTTTTATTATACTTTAAGTTCTAGGGTACACGTGCATAACGTGCAGGTTTGTTACATATGTATACTTATGCCAGGTTGGTGTGCTGTACCCATCAACTCGTCAGCACCCATC